>NW_022987531.1:2542095-3142095 GCF_902827165.1 Trematomus bernacchii
GATTCTATTGGTATAAGTTTCATCCCTGTGCGATCAAAACTCACTGTTCTACATGATAAATAAAAGAACATTGTACCTTGAGAATCAATAGCGGGTAAATTTGACCCGTTGGCGGTTTTAGGTATCCAGCGACCTCTGGCGGTTCTAGTGTTAAACATCCATTGCAAGACCGTGGTGTAATTCGCATCATATCCTGACACCTGCTCGCTTTACACAGGTGCCCGCCTCGCATAAACCAAATGGAGTGTTTCAGTAAGTGAGAACATGTCAATAATAAACGTGTCAATAAACATCAGGTTTACAAGTGTTTCCTGACTCCTCTCGTAAAGTGCCTGATCCCTGCAGCAGCTTCACATTATAGCTCATCAAACTCAAGCGATACGGATCATGAAACATTACCATGACACTGCAACCTAATATAAAAAAACATTATTTCAGAGGACACTATATCTGTAAAAAGTGATATGTGTTTGATTGTAAGGGTTAGGTTTCCCTGTGAATCCTTATAGGAATATAACTAGACTTGATTTAGATCATTCTCACTGTGTGTACTGGCCACAGAAAGTGGATACAAACAGTTCCTTTGCAGCTGTTCCCGGGTAAATGAAGAGAGAATAAAACACTTTTCATCCGGCCGTGTAAATGTTTGTGTTTGAGAGATCATGCCTGACTCACATGCAGTGCACCGCTGCAGATCCTGAAATGGGACCCAGGGACCTCCGGTGACCCCTGGGAGTGGCAGCATGGAGAAATAGTTCAAATTCATCGTCTGGTAGCTGATCGGATGATTTACTCTGCTTTTAGTGTTGCTTTCCAGGAATTTAACCCATCTGTGAGAGGAATGAAAGGAGACAGTCTTCTCTGATGTGGTTTATTGATATCACATGTTATCAAATGGTAGTCTGTGGCCTCATGTATCAGTTTGGGATTTTAAACGTTAAGAAGCCCACGCTTGAGTCTGTCAGGATTCTGCAGGGAGAGACTTTTCTATATTAACAAGAAATGCCCCCAAAAATCTAACAAAACAATAAAAACAAAAGATAATAACACTGAAACAGACCGAACAATCAAACCAATGCATCCTGATGAATACACAAGTTATATGTTCTAATATCAAACATTAAAGATGTAATTAGATTAATTATGAAAAAATAGGTATAGAAAATGTTAAATTAAAAAAAAGCTTTATCCTTCATATATACATTTCTTTTCATTCATGTGTGGAAAACTGACTGACTGAAAAATGACAAATAAATATTATTTGAAACTCTAAATGCTGAAAAAAAATCACTTTTAAATTAGATAAACAAATAAATAAAATATAATGATATACAGGGAGTAAACATCTTAATCTTTCAAAAATAAACTTTTTCCTTAGAAGAAATCTGATTAGGTATCTGTTACATCACCCAAATAAAAACTGTCTTCATTTGAGTTCATTTCAACTCTATGGAAGAGGATTGGGGCCAAATGCAATACAAAAAGGGACCAAATGTGAATTTATTTTCTGATTTCAGAATAAAGTAGGAATTCTGATGTTTTTTCATGTATACTAAGCCAAATTCCTCGTATGTGTTAACCTATTTGGCAACAAATCTGTTTCTGATTTTGATTCTCTTCCACAACCCCAAATAAACTTCTAATACATGAAAAAAACATCTTAGAACTTTGATCAAATCAATAGATTTTCAGGGAAGATGCATTAGATCCTTTCAAAAATTAAACATTTCCCACAAACATTATCATAATAGTAATAACTGTCTGTAACATCCGCCGATGTTAAAATGTCTTTATTTGAGTTTATTTCAACCCCACCCAAATGCAAAAAGAAAGTGATTTTTTTTTTCTTCTGAGTTTCAAATTTTTTATTGGATGATGTTACAGACAGTTATATTACTATTATTTTTGTCTTTTACTCAAAAGAGCATTTAGAGAGTTTTAAAATAATAGGTCTTCACATCTTGCCCTTATCCTCTTCCATAGAACCAACGTAAATACACTTTTACACAAAAAAATGAAACATGTTATAACTTTGATCAAATTAAATCATTTTCAGGGAGCATAAATTAAATAAAACTAAATAAATATATTCGAAAACTAAATTATTTAATAACTCAACTGTCTATAACGTCACCCCAAAACGCGACTCTTCTGACTCAGCGATTCTTCAAATATTCAACATTTCCCAGTAGCAGAGGGGGGGGGGTGACACTGCGCAACAAGTCCAAGGGCGCAAGAAGTGGATGATAAGAGTGAATGGCACCGCGGCATGCAGGAGCTCCAACAGGAGGCGGATTTTTACTGGAGGATCACTTTCTACCTACACATCTCACCATGTATCTCCCGCGTGGAGAGGATGTGTCGCACTGAAGTTGATCCGGACTTTGAAAGCGCGCGGCTGGAAGTTTTCCAGCATGACACAGCAAAGAGAGAAAGTGTTACGAGACAGAATGTCAGAGATTCAGCGTTTCACACCCCGGATTATTTACTTCCCATTCCTGTTTGATCGTAAAAGTGGGGACGCAGCAGGTGATCGCTGAGATTTTGGACCTCGATCACAGGCGGATTAATGTGAAATGGTCCCGATTTGTCACAGGAGCTGGGAGGATATAACCTGAACGAAAAAGGAATCAGAGTCCACCATGAGTGCGCTGGTTCTGCTGTGCGTAATAGCCGGGTTGTTGTCCTCCAGCCTGGGCAACAGGAACTGTCCGGACCTGATCGTGGAAAGCTGCCACTGCTCCGCGGAGAGGTCTAAGCAGCTGAGCCGGCAGCAGGTCCGGGTCAGGGTGGTGTGTGACGATGTGGAGCTGATGGACACCCTGCAGCCCAGCTTCCTGCCCAACAGAACCGTGTCCCTGTGAGTAGATAAACACACGGTACTGCCAAAACCCCTCAGAGTCATGGGTTCTATACTGAAGTAAAAGTACTGTGACCACTGCCTGAACATACTCTATTACAACATTCAAAATGCTACTTCAGTAAAAGTAGTTTGATTATCAGCTAAATATACTTTTTTGGGGTGGGAATTTAACAAAGTACATTTACAAAAGTGTTTTACTAGTGGTGAAAGAAGTACTCAGATCCTATACTTAAGTAAAAGTACTGATACTACAGTCTAAACATACCATTACCAATTCAAAATGCTACTTCAGTAAAAGTACAGTTTGATTATCAGCTAAATATACTTTTTGGGGAGGGGGAATTTAACAAAGTACATTTACAAAAGTGTTTTACTAGTGGTGGAAGAAGTACTCAGATCCTATACTTAAGTAAAAGTAATCATACCACAGTATAGGAATACTCTGTTACAAGTAAAAGTCCTGCATTGACAATGGTACTTAAAGGTGGGGTAGGTAAGTTTGAGAAAACGGCTCGAGATACACTTTTTGTTATATTCCATGGAATGCTCTTAACATCCCGATAGCAATGAATATCTTAAGTGCTTTGACAAAAAATCCATAAAAAAATGTCATCTGTGGAAGCCGTAGTACTGTAAAAAGTACGACCAATCATTTTAGCCGGCCGGCTAAAATAACTGGATGGCCTACCTGCCTGTCAGCCTTCCATCGGGGCACAAACTTATCTCGTGCCCTCATTGGTCATGTGCGCGCTCTGTAAGGAAGTGGCAGATTTTCTCCGGTTGTGTATTTTCAAATTCTAGCGATCTCGAGCCGGTTTCTCAAACTTACCTACCCCACCTTTAAGTATGATGAGAAACATTTTAGTATTTGGTGTAAAAGTATTCATTCTAAACAATGGCCTATTTCAGAATAATATAAGGTAAAGAAGTATTATCAGCTAGATGTACTCCAGGTACTTCAAAAGTAAAGGTACTTGCTATGCAGAATGGATAATGGATTATATTATTTAGCGCTTTCACACCGGAGTACTCCCTAGTTCGCACGAACCTTTTCACCCCCAGATCGTCCCTGCTAGCGAGGTAGTACTTTCCTGGGGATGAAATGCTTCGTGGGTGTGTCGGCCACGCTAACAATTGCTGATTGGCTGGGAGAATTGCAAACCACGCCCCGTAAAACCGCCATTTTATTTGCTCGCATTAGCCCAGCACATCAACGGAGAGAGACTAACTTATGGCAACACAAAAGAAAACATGGGAGCGAACAGACGCCTCATGTACCGCTGTACATCATCATCGCAGGCAAACAAAAAAGCAGGCAAACAAAAAAGACAAACATATTTTGTCGAGCAGATTGTCTGCGACAAGGCAACCGGTAACTGTTTGTGTAACACATCCGACCCTTTGCAGGGGATGCCCACTGCGGGTGGCAGAACAGACCTGAATCCAGTAGACTTCTCAGAATGACTAGAGATCTTCTCATAGTCCAGAACAGTTAACAGGCACAGCAGAATCACGATATGGGCCATTTTCCCAGACCAGCACACAGTATCCGCGATGTTCCTTGGGCAAAAATCCTCCTCCTCACAGCAGCAAAGGACAGGCGAAAGCAGCAGCGTGGAAGCGCTCCGGGCTCTCCGTGGTAAAAGGTCTCCTCAGCAAAGCAGCACACGACACTGCAGCACACGACAGGTGGGAGCAGGCCTTCGAAGTCTTCTTCGCTGCTTTTGTGGCAGACTACAGCGCCACTTACAGGCCTGGCATATGTACTACAGCGTCTCCAGCGCTTTCGAGCGGCAATGGCCGGCTGTGGCCCACCCCACATTCCCCTGATAGGTGGAGAGTTGGCCCAATAGCCGTAGCGCCACTTTACTGACGTCAGTGAAGTGTTCAAATCTGGATCAGTTTTTATCAGATCCGTTGCAGCCCCTTTTTTAGAGATTTGGGTATGGAGGAAAATAGAGAGGGTTGTGTTTTCTGACACTTGGTGAGTTCCCTGGAACACCGGGGACACATATTCATGTATAAAAGACGTACAAAAGTGCATTTTGCATGATAGGTCCCCTTTAACCTCTTACGCACCGCCCCCCCGGTACCGGGCGGATAATCGCGTCATTTGCAGGAAACAACGTCTAAGGAATCTTAATATTTAATAAATTATGAATGTGTTATATCCATGTAACGGGAAGAAACTCAGCTAACTGATCTTTTTAATTTTTTTTCCCAAAAAAAACCCACAATGCTAACACTCAGCCTCTGAATTAGCCACGAGCGAAAAAATGCTAACCTATCACTGCACCGAAACTCACTCATAACTCCCTTATTACTTATCCTAGATGCGCAGCCAACCCATCGATTAGCATCGTCTGGAGACACAGAATCGATGGGTGCCCACCTCAACACTCAGTGATACAAACTCGCGACTCTATAAACGAAAACGTACATCAAAACATTTGGCGCTAGGTAGCTACAAACACTAACATGGCTTACCTTGGTCTTTGTCTGGTCAAAACTGGTCTTCAATGGCATTAAAACGATAAAAAACGATGCTGCAGTTAATCCATAGGTTAATCCAATGTGTCTGTGTCCTCTTTGAAATGATTTCTGATAATCCATAAGCAATAAAACTTCCTTTCCGTTTCCAGATGTCAGAGCGAGAGATCGCTTCACTCTGATGCAAGCCTGCATGCGCAAAGCCCCCACCTTTTTGTGTTAATGTTGGTGTCTATGTGAAAACCCCCCTTCGATTCTATTGGCTCTAACGGTCAGGAAGAGATTACAATCACCAAAATCGACCAATGCGTTCCAGAGAAACTGTAAAAACGCCCATTTACACCCAAATCACCCCAGAGGTGGGTTTTTTTTTCTAAACCTGGCTAAAAAGGTCAAATGTCACTTGTTTTGCATCAATCTCGATACAGGGTACTTATTATATGTTGTACTTTGGATTCCTAAAGCTTTTAGTCTACCATCCCATCATTCAAGGGTGGTTTTCACTATAAGTAATGTTTTTTTTATTAGGCGGAGGTAAGAATTTACCTTTTTTTACCATGTTCCATCTGAATTTATTCTGACTGAGAAAAATCTATATTGATTCTGACACTTCTACATCCAACTCACAGATGTAACCTTGCTTTGATAAAAGAAATTATTCATATAACCCTTTTAGAAGTTAAGTTGTAGTCATTTGTTTTGGGCATGTCATTTTCGAGCCTGAAACATGAAAAACAGGCTTGGTGCTTAACAGGTTAAGTAAAAGTACAAATATTATGGTCTTCCAGTGACGTGCGGTGAGGTTCATGGCTGGTGAGGCACTGACTCACTGAGTCAGATTTACAAATATTATATTTTGACCTTAATCAAAATATTCGGTTATTTTCAAAAGCTTTTTTAGTCTGATGCTTCGATTCATTTTAAACAGACCGTTCAACAAAAGGATACCCAAAATCTAAATATTGGATTGTTCTTTCTTAGTAAGATACCATTTTCATTACAAATGTGGTCTTACCTTGACTTGAAGGCCATGCTATCCTTCTGGACAACAATCTCTATTACTTTTTTGTAAAAGTCCTCCTTATCTTCCTGTAGTTTCAAAAGTCTAGTTTGTTGTTTGCGTCTACCGTCTCTGCGTAGAATTACAGTAGCAACAAGAACCTGTGGGCTCATGTGCGCCCCCTTCAGTGCGGCAGAGGTTATGGCTGCCTCCCCTGGTGCTTTTTTCATTGCCGTTGTATGATGAGACCAGCGAGCCTAAATATCATATATACGTGAAATAAGTTATTTAGAGACTATGGATGGCGAGGATAAATGTAATAAAGGGATCTACAAACATTACATTGGTGACATACAGTGAGATGGTAACAGGCATGTGCTTAGGGCCCGCTTTCCAGCCAGTTTCTGTGGGGTGATGCATTCTGAGGTGAGGCAGATCTCATCTGTGCCTCACCTTACCCCACAGTAACTGGCTTGAGCACGCTCACAAAATAAGTGCCCGCGCTAAATTAGTGCCCGTGCTCCAGCAAGTTACTGTGGGTTTACGAGAGGCAGAGCACGTCCCTGCCTCACTTCTCATCGCTCCCGTAGCGGAGCTCTGCAAATTTGCTAATTTTGACTATAAAAAGCGATTGGAATCATACATAAATCACACTTACAACACAGATCAGTGGAGACATTTTATTATTATTACTATTTAGTTTTTCTTTAGTTGTTTTTCCGTTACATTGGAGTATGACAGGGGAGGCAGCCCTGACTGCACGTCGCTGTGGTCTTCAAATACTTCACTACAAGTAAAGTCCTGAATTCAAACATTTGCTTGAGTAAAAGTACAAAAGTATTTGCATCAAAATACTTTGTATTTGTTAGTGTGATAGACACGATGCATATTGTAGTTTTTACTTCACTACAGTTTGTGATACGCATATATAGCTATATACTTCTGGGTATCAAAAGTAAAAGTACTCGTGCAGATAATGAAAGTTATATTATATATATATTCCGTTTTTATCATTAGATAATACATAACAAAATACAATAGCACAATTGGCCAACATTGTGCAAATTAAAACATATTTATACTGTATATAGCAGAGGCCTCAACTTTTAATATGCTGCTGTTTAAAATATTTGAAATTAATTTACATAAATTATCCAGAGACATACTGCAGAGAATGAAAAGTGTGCCAACCTTCCCCAGTCTCCCCTAATGACCTAAAAATCTAATCTGAAGCCTTAGTTTATAAATCCCACATTTAATATTCATTACTTTGAACAGCTATTATTAAATATATACAGTTATAATAAAAGACAGGTGCAAAGTATATATTATATACATTAAAAAGCCCCAAAAAGTGACAAACAAAAGTTCATACATGAAGCTCTTAACTCGTGTTCATACCTGTGAAACTGTGTTTTGAATATATTCAATTATTAAAAGAAATTACATTTATATTTCAAATTATTCCACAAATTAACAGCTTTTGGTGTTTCCAACTCTGGAAACATCTTAATTGTTATGGTTCTATTCAGCAGCATAACAAAATAGTTCTTCTTGTAGGTATTTCCTCAGATCTGTCTAGTGGATGGATTTTTTCTTGGGGGCCTCTGAGCTCTTTAAAGGGCCCCTGGAGATCCTTAAATCCCAGTTATGGGAGTAAAAAGCACTAAGTGTTATAGATTGATTCCACAAGGTTAAAGAGCTTTGACACAATTCATTAGAACGTTTTTTACCCAGGATAAATGTGTTTTAGAGGGTGCCACACAAATCAAATAAATCAATAATCTGCAGTTTATATTCTACAGAATAAACTACAGAAATACTATACCTCCATATTGATACCCATAGCTTAAAGTATCAAGGTAGAGTAGCTTAAGTCACCTAAAAAGAAAGAAAAACACAATATTATGGATATACCCTTTTGTCCTTTTATAACCAACACTTTTGTTAAGACTTCATTAAAGTATGGATACTGATGTAATATGATTAAATTATTATATACCTGTCCATTATACCTGAAATACTTAGACATTTAATTGATAAGTCGACAGTGGGAAAAATAATTACCAATAACTCTGATCATTTAATAATTCTTTCAGTCCAGCAGAAGCCACACTGACTGATTCCGGCCTCCAGATTTTAGGGATGTACTTCTTTCCTGTGTTGTATTTTATTTTAAATGTAAGATGTTTTTTTAACATGTTTTTAGTTAAATGCCTCAAACAGGCCTAAGGGCTGTGGTTAATGCAAGCTGAAGAGATCTACGACATAAAAGACGTCAGTTAATACTCCACTGGGGAATGTCTGAAGCGTTTATGTGTCTCAAAAACAGCGTTTGCTAACAAGTGAAACTACAAACGTCATCATGCTGAACATTAGCCGTCTTTAGCTTAGCGGTGGCGACGCGCATGGGATAGAGTCTTCTGACAATGTTGTTTACGCTTCAATAATAGTAGTGTTAATATGTGTTTGCCACTGAGTTTAAATTAGAGAAATGTTATATGCTGAAGTTGTAGACATTTATAGTGTGTACATCTCTTTCTTGCTGATGTACGAAGTGATAAACACAGCCATGCTGTTTGCATTCTAAGTTGCTCTAAAATGTAGTAATTACTATTCTACCGAATTAGAAGAAAAACTAATGTGCCTTTCTGGTCCCCGAGTGGTCTGCTTGTCTCTGTTAAAGCCACGTTCCAGCCTCACCTGCCATGTGTTGTTGCTCCTGCCACCTCTGCATAAATCTTTCACCTTTCCCCTTGTTCTTTGGGGATGTTATTTGCATTGTATTCAAAGTTATTCAAACACAGATCTTGCTCTTCGACAGGGACTTTGAGCAACCTCCCTTTGTATTCATGTGTGCCTCTCTTGTAGATGAAATAGCACTTCAGACACTCGAGGGGTTGATAACTTTCCCCTCACATCCCCGTCTCTCTTCAGGTGCACAGATTGACTGCTTGATTAATAGGCCGTTTTTTATTCCTGGAAGCTTGAGGTGTGTGTAAAAGCAAATAGTAAATGTAAAGGCCCTTGACAAGTAACAGTCGACCACTCAGTCTGAACTAAGAGCACTGTTGATTAATGAGAGCACTTTGCTTACTGCAATTTATTTGGAGTGGTGTGCTTTTGTTCCTTTAAGTGGGGGAATGTATTGTTTTCAACATTCATCAACGTGTGGTTGCTTTTGCAGCTTGCAGGTACTAACAAAGTTACATTTTTAAATTGGTTTACCCAGATACATTTTTTCTTAAAGGGGCCCTAGGTTTTGGGTGTTTTCCCTTCCCTGTAGTGTGTTCTATAGGTTTTAGTGCATGTAAATGGTCTGCAGAGGCTAAAATCCCTGTTTTCCCTCCATAGGAAGTTTCTCTCCCACACACTCCCCCCCTGCCTAACAAGCTACATTGGACTCCTTTGTTTATCTTCTGTAACATAATGACATCACAACACAACACGAGCACTTCTATTGGCTAGTGCTCCGACACATTCTAAGTGATAAGCGAAAGGGCAGGACGTCTCTAAGAGCTTGACCAATCACAACAGAGCCGGCCACACTGAAAAAACTGAAATGTTGACTTTAATTAAATGTGTTATGTCAACAAATTACAAATAATTGTATTAGGTTAGTTGAAAGCAATACTATTAAGTTGAACCTAATAGTTTTTATTTAAACGTAATACTATTGCTTTCAACAAACCTAATACAATTATCTGTAATTTGTTGATACAATACAATTAATTAGTCAACTCTTCAGTTTTTCAGTGCAGCTAACCAATCAGAGCAGACTGGGCTCTGGTTTCAGACGGAGGGTGAAAAGATGTGCTGCAGCACAGGCAGTGAGGAAAAGATTTGAACATTAAAGCATGGAGACATGTCACAGTAGAGGCCCAAATATGAATCTGAAAATTAGCATTATAGGGCCCCTTGAAAGATATACAGTATTTATCAAACTAGCACCGCTATCCCAGACACTCCCTTTCTTCAGTTCCCTTGCTGTGTTGTGATAAGAGCCGCACAAATAATCCTAGTCTCGCGGCGTCCTATTCCTTGGTGAGCTAAATCTGACAGCCGGGCCATAGCTGGCCAGGAAGCAGTTTTCCTGTGTTAGGAAATGTGACCTTTGTCGGGCTGAAGTGGCCTCCCTGCTCGCTCTTTTGTTTAGATGTGCTGTGCAAATAAACAGATATATCAGGGGAAGTATGCGCATACCGATCTCTCCCTGTACACTCCCCCAACAAATCTCCCAACGTCCCCCCGCATGCTCCTTTCTTTCTGCCCTGATCTCCCCACCTACGTTAGCTCCTTGTAGAGCCATTTCCTAAATGACAACTCAAGCACACTGTGTCAGGTTCAAGTACGCTCACCCAGATCCAAATGCCACCTCTAATTAAAAGCACACACACTGGGCTTTGTTGCTTTTCTTTTTTTAACTATTGCATTTATAAAATCTTTATGAGGAACAAAGCATGTGATAATGCAGTGCCAAGAAACACTACTTAACAAGCTAATAAAAGAGCATACGCATGAATAAGAAATGGGGAAATGTGTATTTAAGAGTTTGTCAGTCCAGCACAAAGGCATGGATGGACACCTCCGGCTGTTTCCCTTATCATCCGTGGGGGAACGTGTGGAGCTCGCCCTGACAGCTCTGTTGACCTCTGGTGAAGTGGTTTCCCTGCGGAGAGAAGCCGCTGAGATTGTAGGCGACACCTGTCTCAGAGAGCGCTACAACAGGAGGACACCGCTCGTCCAGGGGAGAGGAGGAACAGATTGTAGGAGAGACCAGGGGATAGAGTGAAGATGGGAGAAGGAGGTGGAGAGGCAGAGAAGGAGCCGTTAGTGGAACAGAGGGAGAGACAGAGGATGCTGGGAATGTGGCAATGGGAAAGGTTTGATTGAGATGATGTGACTGCTGCTAACAGGTTGTTTGGTCGGGAGCGCGTGATGCACAGTAACAGCTGATTGTAGCTGAGTCTCGGAGTCTCTTCGCGGAGGGGAACTGCATGCAGAGCGAAACACACTGTGCACCTACACAACTGCTCACAAACTCCTTACAAAGCTCTACAATTGCTGCTGTATTACCCTCTTTTTGAGTTGCTATTCTGAAAGCACACATAGACATTACATTAGGGGAAAAGTAAAAAAGGCAAGCTAGCCTAATATGTGGGGTTGGGATTGTTTTTTTTATCATTTAATTTGTAGACAATTGTCACAGGAGTAGAATCCTGTGTTTCAATGATTTGATTAATTCATGTGTCATTGTTGGTCCCTGAAATGTATATTAAAGGGGACCTATCATGCAAAATGCACTTGTGTACATCTTTTATACATGAACATGTGTCCCCGGTGTTCCAGGGAACTCACCAAGTGTCAGAAAACACAACCCTCTCTATTTTCCTCCATACACAAATCTCTAAAAAAGGTGCTGCAACGGATCTGATAAAAACTGATCCAGATTTGAACACACACAGGACGGTGGCGCTACGGCTATTGGGCCAACTCTCCACCTATCAGGGGAATGTGGGGTTGGGCCACGGCCGGCCATTGCCGCTCGAAAGCGCTGGAGACGCTGTAGTACATATGCTAGGCCTGTAAGTGGCGCTGTAGTCTGCCACAGAAGCAGCGAAGAAGACTTCCCGCGCATGGTTGCCATGGTTGCCCTTCTGTTTATTCTCAGCTGTGGCTCTTTTTCTCCCTCCCCGAGGCAAGCGTTTGCTCCTGCTGCTGTAATTCAATGCAATCCCTCCCCGTCGAGGCAAGCACTGTAATTCTCTCCGGTTAGTCCACCAGCAGATGACAAACACCCACCTCTCCGCCTCTTCCAAGGAACGAGGGGACCCTGCGGCAGAGTTTCAGTTAGGTTTTCTTTCGCCGGTCAAGATGTCCGTTAAAGTTTAAATCTTCCGGACAAAATTAGAAAAGTGCCGGTCAAAGGTCTTCTTTGTTATTTATTGAGCTTTAAAACAAATGAATAACGACCCTATATAATAATAGGCTATAATAAAACACGGAGGACGGAGATCTATTTTTCTCCCCCTCTTCTGACTTGATCAGAGCACGGCTCCCCTCTCCTGCAGGGGGGCGTGGTCAGCTGCAGCTCACAGAATCAGCCCCCTGCAAAAACAGGGCTGGAGAACAGCAAATAGAGCGAAATGAGTCATGGCTAAAATGCATGATCTGTTTGGTGTTTTGAAAACAGAAACGTATAAATATACCTTATATAGGTATGGCCCTACAATATATCATTTAAATATAGCATGATAGGTCCACTTTAAATAATTATTTTTGCCAGAAAATCTATGAGTGGTTTTCACATTTGAGCCCTTTTATTATGGTTGGTTCATTCCTAAAACAACTCAAACGTTGGATGATATTATTGCAGTAGTGTCTACGCTGACAAAATGCCATCAGTTACAATGGCCCAAAAAGCTTTGCATAAACGAAACCCCTCAAATCATATTTCTTTTAAACTGCAGCGCGTTTCTCCTAATGGAAATGTTTGAGGCTGTTGAAGGTTTGCACCTGTCGGCCACCCTAAGTATTCCTTAAGTGAACCTCCAGCAGAAGATTCAGAACAATAATCAAGATTATTATTTTACAATTGTATTAGACATCATTTCAAGCCTCCCCAACATCATTTCCAAGTGGTGTTATCGGTGGGGCCGTGGTCACAAAGATAACCAGATTGATTTCCATTTTCCTCCAAGCCTTCTACTAACGATAAATGTAGCAACTAATTCAGACCATCGGGGAAAAAGCAAGAAATATATTAAAACATATTATATTGTAATTAATTCCCAATGCTGCAGAGTATTCCAAGTCCATGGCTTTAACAACAGGGTCTCTCTCTTTCCTCTTGGTACTCTCTACCTCGGTGCAACAGAATATTCTGAATATCTGCTAATGTTTATGCAAATGGTTGCACATTAGTCATTTACGTCTGCAGCAGTTGTTTTTAGCAAGAAAGCTTCAATGCTTTATTCCAGCTGTTTAGTTGCCACTGCTTCTGTAATTGGTTGTGGGATTGTGCATGTGCTAGAGCCATTTATCTGTTTCCAAGAATTGGTCACAGGCTAAGTGGTAAAATCAACTACTGAGGCAGAGACTTTCAGGCAACGAAGGATCTGTTTTTAGAACCAGGAGCTGCAATGTGCGATTGCACAAATGCATCGAACAAATCTTTTTTTGTCTAAATTGTTCTTAAAGATTTTGGTGATGGCAAAGACAACGCCACAGCAATAGGGTGATTACAGATTGATTTACAGTAGATACTGAATGTAAGTGGAAGGGATACAAAAGGATAGAGAAGTCATCTGTTCGGCTGGTCTGGAGGACAAATTGAAGTCCAAGCAGAGGGAGACTCAGGGTGGGGGGTTCTATCTCCGGCGTGTTTCTGCCCAATCTGAATACGATCCTGCAGACGGTACCTAGAATAAGAAAAAAGTATCCACCAGATTACATTTAAAGAGATAAGGGGAGCCAGGAGGAAGGGATGTAAGGAAGGACGTATGTACGGAAGAAGGGATCAAAGCAGGGGGGATAAGGATGTAGGGTGGTAAGGATGAAGAGTCGAAAGGATATAGGGAGGCAGGGATGAAGGGTTGAAAAGATGTAGATAGGGAAGGATGAAGGGATGAATGAATAAATGGATGTAGGCTGGAGGGATGTAGTGATGAATGGATGTAGGGAGGGAGCGATGATGGTGGAAGGGATGTTTGGAGGCAGGATGAAGGGTCAAAAGGATTTAGGCCAGAAGCATTGAAGGGATGAATGAATAAAGGGATGAAGGGATGTAGGGGAGATAAATAGACAATAGGTGTAGGGAGGCAGGGATGAAGGGTTGAAAGTGTAGGAAAGGACGGATAATGGTTTGAATGATGTATTGTGTCGATAAAGGGAGGTAGGGTGAGAGGGATACAGGCAGGTAGGGAAGAACGGCTGAAGGAAGGGACGCATAAAGAGTCAAAGGGATGAGGGTGGAAGGGATGTAGGGAGGGAAGGATGAAGGATTGAAAGGATGTAGGAAGGGATGAAAGGATGTATGGTGGGAGGAATATAGGGAGGTAGGTAAGAATGGAAAAAGGAAAGGAGGCGTAGAGAGTCAAAGGAATGTAGGCAGGGATGAGGGTGGAAGGGAAATATAGAGGGATGAAGAGATGAATTAATGAAGGCATGTAGGGTTAAAGGGATGAATGGATTAACCTGTTGAACCCCCAAAAACGCATCATCTGCAGGAAACAGCGTCTGAGGGCTTCTTAATATTGAATAAACTATGAATGTTTTATATCCATGTAACGGGAAGAAACTCAGCTAACTGATCTTTTTTCTTTTTTTTTTTGCAAAAAAAAACACAAAGCTAACGCTCAGCCTCTGAATTAGCCACGAGCGAAAATATCTTAAGGTCGTTTATTTCAATTCAAGTTTATTTATATAGCCCAAAATCACAAATCCTATTTGTCTCAGAGGGCTTCACAAGACAACAAACACAATTGGCAATGTAAAACAATGTAAAAACAACAAACGTAATTTAAAAAGGAACATAACACAATGACACAAATACAGTTAGAGTAAAATAAATACAATTCCATAAAATGAAGGGTCCATGAGGATGTATAAAAGGGGGTTTAAAACCAGTCCTAACTGTACGCTGTACTAAAGAGGAAAGTCTTTAACCTACTCTTAAATGTGTGGACACTGTCTGCCTCCCTAATCGTAACTGGAAGTTGGTTCCAGAGGAACGGGGCTTGGTAGCCGAAAGCTCTAGCACCTGACCTTTTTTTGTGGACTCTGGGAACCAACGTTAGCACAGAACTCTAGCTATACCGATCGATATACTTATTGGATCTGCACAAACAAGCTTAGATAACATCCTGAGAGTCCACAGATTATAGAAATATAAGGATCATCACTGAGCGATCAGAACTCTTGACAGGGGAAGCAAATACAGACAACACACGACGTAGCTTTAGGTAGCAAAACACGGAGATATGCTCACCTTAGCTGTTATTCTGATCAAAATTCGTGTTCAATGGCATTCAAATGAGAAAATACGCGGCTGAAGGTTAATCCATAGGTTAATCCAATGTGTCTGTCACTTTGAAAAAATTATTGATAATCCATAATACCATTTTTATGCAAAAATGTGAGAATAAAAATGAGCTGCTAATGGTAGCGACCAGAGGTTAGCGCAGCTTCAGGTTTTTCTACGCGTCACTCTCACTCCTTATTTGAGTGTGTGTATATGGAACTTTCCCTCGATTCCATTGGCTCTGACGGTTAAAAAGAGATGTCAATCATCAAAATCGACCAAGGGGGGCCAGAGATATGGAAAATCCACCCAAATAACCCCAGAAGTGTTTTTTTTTGCTAAATCTCTCTGAAAAGGTCAAATGTCACTTGTTTTGCATCAATCTTGATACAGGGTACTTATTATATGTTGTACTTTGGATTCCTAAAGCTTTTAGTCTACCATCCCATCATTCAAGGGTGGTTTTCACTATAAGTAAAAAAGAATCTTTGGACGGACAGTATCATTTACAGTTTTTTACTATGTTCAATCTGAATTTTCTTTAAAATAAAAAACATCTATATTGATTCTGACTTTTCTACATCCAACTCAAAGGTTTATCATTACTTTGAGAAAAAAGATTATTCATTTTCCCCTTTTAGGTGTAGTTGACACTGTAATTGACAGCTACGGTGAGACGATCTGCCGTAAATGCTCCGTAAAGGTACGTGTTGTGATGTCTGTGTTTGCTTCCCCTGCAGTGTTAATTTTGGCAGCTGTTTTTGATTTAGTCTTAGTCTTAGTCTTTAGACGAAAATGGTTATTAGTTTTAGTCACATTTGAGTCATTCCTATCCTTCGTAGTTTTAGTCTAGTTTTAGTCGACGAAAACTCCAAACGTTTTAGTCAACTTTTAGTTGATGAAAAATTACATTTTAGTCAACTTTTAGTCAAAATGTTTTCTCTCTTAAAACTAATTCAGTTAGGCAAATACAGGTATCTGAAATTGGAATCAATGTGACAGCATCAAGTGTTGAAATTCGTAAAGCAACATTTCATTCTCTTAACACTTTACTTGTGTAATATATAGGGATGGGTATCGCTAAGGTTTTTAACGGTACTACTACTCTTCTCGAAACTGCTTATCGATCCGGTACTTTAACGGTATTCTTGTAGGTACTTTTTGTTATTTGTTAAAGGGAAAAACTAAACAAATTGTTAACCGAATTAACATTGCTTTATTTACATGTGAAATAAATAAATAAAATATGTATAATTATGTTATTATATTGTACTGTACTTGAGTAAAATGTTGAGGTACTTGTACTTTACATTTAAATGTTTTGCTACTTAGTACTTCTACTCCACTACAGTTCAGAGGTAAATTATGTACTTTTACTCCACTACATTTATTTAATACCTTTAGTTACTTCACAGATCTGGATGAATGATGTGAAATATAAACAAGTCTTAAATCAGACTTTAGTTCCACCTGGAGTAAATTCACAGACTACTCTACTCGTGTCAACGCACTTACGCCATAACACTAATGGCAAACAACCTTTTTCCACCTCGAGCCTTGTAGAGTGTCTCTATATTCTCTGAACGCTCCGTCCCCAGCAGATCTCTGTGTCCGCTGCAGCGTGTCTGTTAGGCCCCGCCCCCCCCACACAGAGAGACACAGGGAGATCGCTCTTCTGGAGTGAAGAGAGCGGAAATAATGATATTGCAAGTTAGAAACGTAAGATGCATTTTGACAGACAAGACGGACACTTGGGGGAAAATATGCTGCTTTTTGAATGTCCGATAGTACACCATTAACACCTTAGTCCCGTCTCGTCTCGTCAACGAAAACTAAATATACATTTCGTCATAGTTTTCGTTATCAAGAATCTATTTTTAGCTCGTCATCGTCTCGTCTTAGTCATGTAAAAAAGGTCGTTGACGAACATTTTTCGTCATAGTTTTCGTTGACGAAATTAACACTGTTCCCCTGTCGCAAGTTCGGATCGCTCAGTGATGATACTATACCTAAATAATCAGTGGAGTCTCAGCTTTAATCGGCTATATTGTATGTGCAGCTACGATAAGTAATAAGGGTATCTTTATCTTGAATTGTGTGCCGCAGTGCGTTAGAATTTTCGCTCAGGGGTATTTAGACGCTTCTTATGAGACTTGTGTTTTGTTTTGGTAAAAATGGTTCATATCTTCAGTTAGCTGAGATTCTTCCCGTTTATCTGGTGCTACACATTAATAGTTTCATAAATGTTAAGAAGCCCTGAGACATTATCTCGAAAAAAAAACGGTGGGAGGGGTCCAATGGGGGGACCACCGTGCTTAAGAGGTTAAAATGCGTGTTGTCTAATGGAGATTGGCTAAGCTAACGCAGTATATGCTCCGACCGTCCACACTCACAACAACGGCCTACAGACATAAATAAACCAGCGACTGTATTCACCATGACACAGACAGTCTGTGGTTTGTACTTGTTTAACTTTTGTCTAGTTTCTGAACAGATATGAGGAGCTGTGAGCTCTGAGTGCTAACAGCTAACGGCTGATGTTGTTTTTCTGTGGTTCGCATTGAAGATGACGTCACGGCTCCGCCTACACTGCGTTACTATAGTTACTACCCCAGTTCCTAAACTGTAATGGAAACGCAGCATAAAGTGAGCCGGTCCTAACAAGGCCTAACGAGGCCTAGCCATACTGAGCGAGGCCGTGTAGTGGAAACGTGCCATAAGTATCCTCGCAGGTGATTAGGGGGTGGCCCTGCTCCTGAAACTAGATACATTTGTCAACTTTTTCAATTTTTTTTATTTTTCAAGATGACTTTTTACTTATATGTAGGTTTTTGTTCTACTTAAATAAAAAGACAAATCATTTTGGTTTCAGATTTTGCCAATAAAATGAACTTTGGCAAAAAGCCTTAAAGACAAATCTCCAGTTAAAAGTTTCCAATAGTTACAGTTTTTGTCAGAGGTCATGAAATACAAAAAAGTATTTTCTACTTGGCATATTCTCAGGTGCCAGGTGACACCTCCAAAGCTCCCCTTTTAGAATGTGAGAAAACAAGGGCATATGGTCTAGGCTGGCCCCAAATCTGGAGGTGTTTGGCTTAAAGTAGCCTGCTCCGTAGGTTTATCCTTTCAAAGACAGACAGGAGGGGCTGTTTGCGGTGTCTAGAGGGGAGTGATCCGGGCCGTGGCTGGCTCCAAACCACTACCAGAACATGTTAGTCATCATTCCAGCAGACCCAGGAGACAACAGAGGAAGCTTGGCTGTGAAGTAGCTGCTGGTTTTGCATCATGTGCTGCTGCACCATGGGAGGACAGTTTGATATCGTCATCAGATAGCATGATCAAAAGAGGCTATAGATCTGTGTTCATCTTCGTGTACACACATCGGTATGTCAGAAAACACCTAATTTACTTTTCATAAAATGCAAATTCTGAATTCCCTGATCTTATTTATTTTTTAGCTATAAATATAATTCTGTACATCCCCCTCCTCTTTTATTCACTCCCCTTATTTTGCCTCTGTTATTCCTTTGGGGCTTTTTTTTCTCGTCTGCCGAGGTGCTGTTTGTGCTCTCCCCTCTTCAGAGTTCTGAGTACTTGGGCATGAATATTTCATTGACATGCACACACAGCCCCTCCTGTGCATTGCCTCGCTGACAAACCCTGTGAGCACACACACTTGAAAAATGCGATAAATGATGTCACACGTATACATTGAGGACTGGCTGATAATCTAAAGAGACGTGACCAAAATGACCCCTGTAGAATACGTTGTATCTACCATCTCGAGCAATCCATGCCATCTCTTTCTGTGCCTCTGTTGGTTTCTGTCTCCAGTGATATGGAAGATTTCAAGAAAGCAAAAGGTTCATCTTTAGATGAGTGCACTCCAATATCAGTGGGTTAAGCCCCAGAGGGTGTAATACTTTTAGAATCCCCGCACTTTCCATTCTGCGATATCTAAAGCCACGAACATTTGCCCTTGAGTTATGCTGTGCTAGAGAGGTCAGGGCCGATCCTTAATGCTGCTGCACGTTGGAATCCGCCAGCCTCCTTATTAAGCAGCTATTGATGAATCTCTTTACAAGCGAAGGGTTAGTATTTTGTCAATGCTTCCTCCGGGCTTCTGCAGATGTGTATTGATACATCACTCAGAGAGCCACAGAGTCAGATCGGCTGTCTGAATAGCTCAGTAACTACCGTTCATTGGGGCGTGCTTTAGAGAACCAGCTTATCAATTTTGCTTAAAGGAATAATGATTCACTGATCGAGAGTTCATGACCATGGGGATAAAGAGAAGTCTGTCAATTGTGTACGGCTTTGATAGACCAAGAATGTGCCGAATCCTAGACTTACCATCTAAAAACATTAGGTTAGGAAAACACAGTGTCTCTAGGATACTGCTCTACTATCCCTGATTCCTTCCTCCACCAATGAGTCAATATAAGTTATCTAAAGGGTCATACATCTGAGAGCAGAGCTGAGGAACTCACCGCTTGTTTTCTTCTCCCTGATTTCTGACTTGTTGTAAAACAGAGTGATTAAAAACCCTGATGTGTCTTGCTTTTATTGCAGGGTGTGATCACAGTGTGACACCTCGGAGGACTTTTATCAGCCAGTGTGTGTATGCATGCTGTGTTTTGGGATGGTTATAGATTTTCATATCCTTTCATTTCATATGTATGAATGTCACCTTACCTCAAACACATGCAATTCATGGATTAGGTTACATCACATGATGAGCTGAAGACCACTCATGTCTCCAGCCATGTACTTACAGGTTGATGTAAGGCATTGAGAACATGTCTTTATATTTGCTTCATATGTCTTTTTAAAAACCTCAAATGATTTGGCTGTAGGTCAATTATTTAATGATACACAGTCTAGCTTATTAAGAGCATCTATCTCATTCTGTTTTTGGAGCTAGAGATGGAAAAACATATTGCTTAAAGGGGACCTATCATGCAAAATGCACTTTTGTACGTCTTTTATACATGAATATGTGTCCCCGGTGTTCCAGGGAACTCACCAAGTGTCAGAAAACACAACCCTCTCTATTTTCCTCCATACCCAAATCTCTAAAAACGGGGCTGCAACGGATCTGATAAAAACTGATCCAGATTTGAACACGTTACTGACGTCAGGACGGTGGCGCTACGGCTATTGGGCCAACTCTCCACCTATCAGGGGAATGTGGGGTTGGGCCACGGCCGGCCATTGCTGCTCGAAAGCGCTGGAGACGCTGTAGTACATATGCCAGGCCTGTAAGTGGCGCTGTAGTCTGCCACAAAAGCAGCGAAGAAGACTTCCCGCGCATGGTTGCCATGGTTGCCCTTCTGTTTATTCTCAGCTGTGGCTCTTTTTCTCCCTCCCCGAGGCAAGCGTTTGCTCCTGCTGCTGTAATTCAATGCAATCCCTCCCCGTCGAGGCAAGCACTGTAATTCTCTCCGGTTAGTCCACCAGCAGATGACAAACACCCACCTCTCCGCCTCTTCCAAGGAACGAGGGGACCGTGCGGCAGAATTTCAGTTAGGTTTTCTTTCGCCGGTCAAGATGTCTGTTAAAGTTGAAATCTTCCGGACAAAATTAGAAAAGTGCCGGTCAAAGGTCTTCTTTGTTATTTATTGAGCTTTAAAACAAATGAATAACGACTCTATATAATAATATAATAAAACACGGAGGACGGAGATCCCCCCCCTCTTCTGACAGCCCAGCAGCTGATCAGAGCACACTCCCCTCTCCTGCAGGGGGGCGTGGTCAGCTGCAGCTCACAGAATCAGCCCCCTGCAAAAACAGGGCTGGAAAGAGCAAAATGGAGCGAAATGAGCCATGGCTAAAATGCAGGATCTGTTTGGTATTTTGAAAAAAAAACTATATTTATATACTTTATATAGGTATGGCCCTATAATATATTGTTCAAATATAGCATGATAGGTGTCCTTTAAGTGTTTAATAGTATTTTCAATCTAGATCCACGTTTTAATCCCTTGTCAAACCCATTTTAGTTGTTGGCATTTAAATATGCTAAGAGAACAATACAATAATTGTTGGGGAAATACTTCCCAAGGCCCATAACTTTGACCCAGTTTATCAGTTCATACTGTCCTGACTGAGCACAGGCACCTGTAACCTTGGCTGCTGTGCTCTCAGTGTTTTGTCTCCCTGTTCCTGCCTGTTGGCGTCAGCTGATAGAGGTGTTCTCTCTTGTTATGCACAATGTTGATTATTCTCTCTGAACTAGCTAAATACATGGGTCTGGGGTAGAGTTCTTCAGAATTGATTGTGAAATCTCAACCGTGTGGTCAACTCGTGGCCCGTGACATGTCGTGTGAATTCTCCGGCCGAAGCTCCAAATAAACCGTCAGTGTTTGCCATCAAAGCTCCAGCTCTCCATCGTGTCTCTCTTTTGTGGCTTTCACACCGGCGCTTTTCACTTTCTAGCTCCTCGCGAGAGCTTTTCTGGTTCAGCTCCCGTTTCCCTTTTCAGCTCCCGCTCTGTTCACACTGCCCAGAGCTGCCGCTGCTGCGTCATGACGTCACAGTTTACGTCGCTGATTTTCTCCCACAACAACAACGGGCCGGGGACTGCGTCGGGTCGATGATCGTGTTGCTTTTAATCATACGAAGCCAAATTAAATAACGACTTCTCCAACCTTATACTTTTCTCCAGAGTGCCGTGGTTCATTGTTTATTAATGTGTTTCAGCGGCATTTACCGACCGCTGCAGTGCTGGCTGCTCTTCCACGGGAGTTTATTCTCCCGTTAGCTCCGGGTTAGCTCACACGGCTCTAAAGTATTCACTGTCTGACTGTCACACAAGCAGCTGATACATATCCCCAGTTCCCCTTAAGTGAATGTGTGTCAGTCTGAATTGACGCTGTTTGGCATCACAACGTTGTTATGAAAGTTTCTCTGGTATAACATGGGTGATGTTAGCATAGCAACCGAAGCTAAACTGACTACTTGCTAAGCCGTTTTCTACAGGCACATTTTACCGGCGTATTTTTCATTATGATTCTACTTCTGATAGTCGGACATGACAACCTGTATAGCCCATGTATCTCCACAATGATCAATAACAGCGAACGGATGGTCAAAGTAAGGTTTCCTGCACGCCTCGACGTAAGAAACGTAAGCGACGCCGCGTCATAGCTCCAAAGCTCTTGCCTCTGGACCGACAATTTTTTGGAGCTGGAAGTGAACCGCATTCCGGAGCTATGACGCGCCGCCGCTGCGGTGTGAACAGGAAAAACCGGCGCTTTTCAGGCTCTAGCTCCGAGCAGGAGCTGGAAAAGCGCCGGTGTGAAAGGGGCATTTGAGTCCTGACTCCAATTGCTTCAGAAGTTTCCCCCACAATAATATGGTAAGTATGAGAGGTGCAATGATCACGTATTTTTCGAGGCTGACCCAAAAGTTGCTAGGGATCCCTTGACCAAAATGTTGGTATATTGCAGAAAATAAGCTCTGTGGAAAACACACATTTATGATATTTATATATATTATGATATATTAATGTCCACATAAACACCACTTTGTGATTTTTTTACTGTAAATGCAGTCGACAGTAGTAAAACTATCGCATTGCTGTGCATCACCATCGCTAAGCTAAAGACGGATTTATTTAGTCCCTTTTTAGCAACCGCCGACACATTGAATCTTCAAACACAGACCTTATTTCAGGCATCTAACCACAAACAGGTTAAAAATAAATGTTGATGGGGAAACCAGAAGTGGTAATAAGCCAAGTCAATTCCAGGTTTTAGGACTCCATTCAAAGTGATATGATCCGACCCCAACTCTTGTTATGACCCCATTTACCATTTACCGACATCCTTCCTGTCAAGAATAGGAGGTTGCTATGTCTCGAAAGGTTGAAATTGTTCAAAAAGTATATTTTGCTTTAAACTGCAGTGTGATGTTTGGTAGAGCCTTCAACATTCTAAAGCAATATTTTCTAACAATGAACAACCATACAAGTGTTGACTGGTAGTTTCAGCTGAAGCATTCACATCTGTGACCTTTCCTCATATAGCAAAGGGAAGCATCCCAGGCAGATGTGCCTCTGTCATCTCCAGACCATGTGAACTCTATTAATGCTCACATCTGTACGTAGAGCGATGTCTGTTTCCTGTCCAAGGTCAATGTTAGTTGATATGAACAGTGTTTCCCCTACCATTGTCTTGGAGGGGCGCTGCGCCCCGCCAACGGAGCCCCGCGCCCCCCCTGAAATTCAAGGTGTTTAAAAAAAAATAAATAACTATAATTTAATTTGATATATATATATATATATATATATATAGCACCAAATTGCAACTAATCTATATCTACTGTCACTTTTCACATTGAACATGTGCTCTTTTATTAAATAAACTAAACGCTTTCATTTTAAGTTGTGAGTTTAGTGTTATTGACACTGATGCATTAATCAATAACAATAACCCACAGCTCCTCTCTCTGCTCCAGAGGATTTAAAAATATATATATCCCAATGCCACGCCACCCCCCCCAGTAGGGGGGAGTAAACCTAGGGGAAACACTGATGAAATAGGATGTTTTGGTTAGCAGTGTCTAGTAACTCGATCTCCTGAAATAACAGAGAGTTCTGCTTTTTGAGGAGAAGTGGCTAGAAACCTTGAGGCCAGCGGATCCAGATGTTTGTAATAGTTCACATTGTGATCTTCATTCCATTTGGTCCTCCTGTGCATGGCAGCCGGCTAGTTTTCCAGAGGGTTGACTTCTTGGTTGGGCCGCACAGAAATATCCCAGCTGTGGCAAGGGCGGCGGGGACAAAATCCGGAGCTCCTGTTTGAGGGAGGAACTGATATGGATCTTGCATGGTGGGTTTAACCTGTTCAACCGGGAGCTGCAGGTTTTTTCTTCACGAAACTGTGTCTCAGGGCTTCTTAACATTTAAAAACCTATTAATGTGTCATACCGACTTAACGGGAAGAAACTCAGCTAACTGACGATACGAACCATTTTTACCGAAACAAAACCCAAGTCTCACAAGAAGCGTCTAAATGAGCCCTGAGCGAAAAAATGCTAACGCACTTAGCACAGAACTCTAGGTATAAATACCCTTATTACATATCGGATCTGCACAAACAATATAACGATATGGATTAGCAAGCTGAGATTGCACAGATTCCAGAAATATAAGTATCGTCACTGAGCGATCAGAGCTCGCAACAGGGGAAGCAAACACAGACATCACAACACGGAGCTTTGCGGAGCAAACACGGCCAATTTGTCTTACCTTTTGCTGTTTCTAATCAAAAGTTGTGTTCAATGGCATCAAAACGATAAAAACGCTGCTGAAGGTTAATCCAATGGTTAATCCAATGTGTCTGTGTCACTTTGAAATGATTACTGATAATCCATCTTCATATTTACTAGTTTGAGCCTAGGTTTCAGTTTTCAGTTTTCAGAGCGTAACATAGCTTTCGACTGCGTGCGCGTCACTCTCACTCCTCAATGGTAACGTGTGTGTGTATGTGGAACTTCCCCTTCGACTCTATTGGCTCTAACGGTTCAAAAGAGATGTCAATCACCAAAATCGACCAATGGATTCCAGAGAAACGGCAAATCCACCCAAATCCACACTATAATTTACATTTTTTTACTATGTTCAATCTGAATTTACTTTAAAATAAAAACATTTATATTGATTCTGACTTTTCTACATCCAACTCACAGGTTCATCATTGCTTTGAGAAAAAATATCATTCATTTACCCCTTTTAGAAGTGAAGTTATAGTCATTTGTTCTGCGAATGTCATTTTCGAGCCTGAGACCTGAAAAACAGGCTCAGGGCTTAACAGGTTAAACAGTTCCACTGTAGCCTCAAAGCTTAAAGTGGAACTATCATGCTATATTATAATAATATAGTGTAGGACCATACCTATATAAGGCATATTTATACTTTTTTTTTTTCAAAATACCAAACAGATCATGCATTTTAGCCATGCCTCATTTCGCTGAAATTGCACTTTTTTACCCCTGTTTTTGCAAGGGCAGATTCAGTGAGAACAGCACCACCTACAGGCCTGGCATATGTACTACAGCGTCTCCAGCGCTTTCGAACGGCAATGGCCGTGGCTGTATCCTCCTGATTGGTGGAGTTGGCCCAATAGCCGTAGCACCACTTTCCTGACGTCAGTAAAGTGTTCAAATCTGGATCAGTTTTTATCAGATCCGTTGCAGCCCCTTTTTTAGAGATTTGGGTATGGAGGAAAATAGAGAGGGTTGTGTTTTCTGACACTTGGTGAGTTCCCTGGAACACCGGGGACACATATTCATGTATACAAGACGTACAAAAGTGCATTTTGCATGATAGGTCCCCTTTAATATAGAAGCAAAGTGTGACTTCATTTTCATGATGAATTAATAGGGTGATAACTTTGTCTCTTAAATGTCATCAAATATTGAAAAATGAACATTAGCACTCCCTAAATCCTAAGGTGATATCTTCAAATCCTTTGTTTTGTCTGGCAAACCACCATACATTTTAAATGTTTTTTGTTTCCTTTCATGACAGAGCAAGAAATGCAGCAAATTGTTACATTTGATAAGCTGGAACCAGCACATTTTTAGCCTTTGCTTGAAAAAGGATTAAAATAATAATCAATCATCAAAAAAGGTAAAGAATGTCTTTACATACGTTGTAGGTTTGAGAATATGTTGGTTTAATTGGAACAACAAAAATGAGTATTAAACTATCCAACTATATGAACTTTGCTTATAGCTCATGAAAAGCCAATTCCTCACTAACATTGCCATATGGGAGAATTGTGAAAGTGCCACATTTGGTGTGGTCACATGTCCTGTTTGTGCACGTCTGGCTGGGGCTAGCACTGACACACAGTGAGCAAATGACATAAACCATTTGCTGCAGCCCACACTGCAGACAATACTGAGTCCCTCGTTGAAAGCAGCTTATCCGTGGAGAACATAATTGATAATGTAAATAGAGAGTTGGACGGATGCTCCAGAAGTTTGTCATGGAATGTTTACATAATGTTCAATTTTGTTTTCCCTGTGATTTCCTGGACATTATGCAGAAGCCTGAGATAGCCAGGCAGAGGTCAACAAGCAGACACACACACACAAACACACACAAGCGCAGCGCAGCACAGCATAGCACAGGACACGCTGCCTGTCCCTGAGTGGGACGTCCGCTGAGGGAGGTGTAGGGTCTGCGGAACAGAAGGAGGGGGGGGGGTCAGAGGGCCTAGGTATAAAAGTCACGGCTCGCCAGCAGTTTTTAAAGAACTTGAAATGATATTGTTTTAAACTAAGGCCCTAGAGATAAATATACTCCACTGGGTCTCTGAAACTGTTGTGAGAAACTATTATTATTCAATAATTCTGTGAGTGAAATATGCTGAAATTGACTCTACATTCTCACCGTGTACAGTTGACTCCATGCTGCAGTTTTCGTGTCAAGATGAATCCAAACTGACAGAACCCCAGAAGGATATCGATCCCGATCTACAACAATATAAATCCATATGAATTGTTGCTTACTCACTTGCCTCTCTAAATGGCTGCCTGTAAATCTTGTGGTGGGTTCTCACACAGCGCAGTTATTCTGATTGATTGGTGGAAAAAGAAAGATGTTTTGCACTGAACTTTACAAGCTCCCGAATGCCTACTCCCTGTTTGATGCTTACTACTTAGTGACAACCTCACTGTGCCTTAAAGAGCCTTAAACATGCTTTGGTTTTAAAAGCAAGCAAGGTGACTAATAAATCTGATTGAATGGAAGTCTATTAAATAATAATTGTATTCATTATCTTAGGAAAATGTTTCATCATTTAATTACCGTCTCAATTGTTAGATCAATACAGTATGATTGTTGTTTTGTAAAATATGGTCATCTTAACAGTTAAATAGACGGAGAAGCAGTGTGTGGTTTAGGGCTCGGCTACTTTGTATTAATAGCCTGGTCTGGATTTTGTCAGTTTGTCCACTTTAACCCTTTCAGTGCGTACAGTGTGTTTTCAGTTCTTAAAATGTAATTGTAACAATTTGGACACTTCAAAAACTCTTGTTCAGCATTCAGCCTGCACCTTCTGTTTAAAACAAAAAACAAGATCGTGTCAACCAAAAGCCAAAATCTTGGATTTAATTTAAATTTAAATTTAATCAGCACTTTTGAAACAGGCCTGAAACAGAGGGGTTTATGGGATGCTACAATGGGTGATCTGTTTGGTATTTCGAGCCAAACACTTCAGAGACATGTTTGTATAAATCTGGGACCTATAATATATTGATGAAAAACAGTATAATAGGGGACCTTTAAGTTCTGTAATCGAAGACAAGTTGTTTTTTTGTAACATTTTAGTGGTAAATACACCAGTGTTATTACTGTTATCTGCATTTTCCGTGCGCAAGAATGGCACGCTTTACTGACATAGCAACTGCAACTCAGCAACGCACGGCATAGTGATCATCTTATTATCTTGTCTAATACTATTAGATGGATCTCCTGTGTATTACACTTCTGTTGAAATGTTCCTGCACACAAAGCATTTTTTGTACTGTTTCGGCCACTAACTCTTTGTTTGATTCTGAAGTTTTTGAGAGTGATATTCTCAGAAGTGTGCTTTTGGGGTTGACCCAAATGTAAACACATTCTTGAATGTTGACATGAATTTGCTGACACAAGTTTGTGTCCATCCTGGCTTTTCGCTGAGGGTGGACTTCCTATTTTCAGTCCTGCTTCTAGTGCCTAGACAACTGTTATCACTCTGGGGAGAGATAGGTACTTTCCCAAAATACTACGCAAATGCGAAATGTAAGGGAAACTTACCGGAAGTAATGCAAATTGTGCAAATTCTGTATTTTTCTTGTATATTTAGTGCAAATGTACATACATTCTTGTGACCAAATTGAACACAATGGTACTTTTTGCGTGCGTGCGTGCGTGCGTGCGTGCGTGCGTGCGTGCGTGCGTGCGTGCGTGCGTGCGTGCGTGCGTGCGCGGTCATGTGATGATAGGAGCTACGCGACATCACACATACAAAGAAGTGCTCCTGCCAGCAGATCACATCCTCAGCGGCACCGGGATAAAGCGGCTCTGCAGTGGATGATTTAAGAGCTGGTTGAAGCAATCAATATTTCAGCAGATATGAAATCTAGAAACGCCATCCGGGGTGTATTTCAAATGATGTGAATCTGGGCGGTAGAATAAGCGCAGTATAAATCATTAGCTGCTCAGCCTGTTGTACTGTAGCTTACAACTTTGTATGAAAGTCTGTGTGTGTGCCTGTGTGTGTGAGAGAGAGAACATATTGTATAGGGTTGAACCAGGATGAACTCCTTAACAGCAATAGTTATCAGCAGTTTATTATATGTTTAATATTGCAGTGTTCCTGCTTGATAACACTTTCAAAACACATAGTTTCTATACTACCATCACCACTACTATATATCTTCAACTGCTGTCATTAGAAATGTAGATACAAAATTAAACCGATTTTGTTCCAAGCCTTCAGGAAGTGCATTAAAGCCCTTAAGAAGCCCCTGAAAAGTTGCTTTACTATGTGAACTATATACATATTCATGATTAATTAAGGAGCAATATTTACACCCAAAACACACCGAAACATTGGCAGCCTGCAGCTAGCTGGCATGCTTTGCCTGTTTAAAACGCTCAGCGAGCTGCAATTTTGTGTCTGCAGTAAAGTGCGGTCATTTTTAGTAATAATGCTGGCTAAACCATAAGGGGAGCCAATGTGGAATTGCCTCAAATTTGCATTATCCTTAACAGACAGCAGGGGGCACCTCTACTGGTTGCAAAAAGAGGTCCAGTAGTGTAGAAGTCTGAGAAAATGAACCTTCTAATTCGATTTAGTACACCAGTCAACATTTCTTTTCAAGTAAATTATCTTAAATGCTAGTTCCAAGTATTTGTAATTAAGGCATGATTTTCCTATGTAAATGATGGACTCATTTAGGGTAAAATTGACGATAAAGCAGTGTATGCCTCAGGGAACACCTTGTGATTGAGAAATCACTACCAGGGTGTAGTCCGTTGGGGTGTCCTTTTTTGACTTAGACAATGAAACCTTTTTACTGTGTTTTCAGTTCATGAAAGTGAATTCTTACATTTTCTAACAGCTCCACCCTTTTGGGTCATGTTTGTTTCCTAAACAAAAACAACATGACAAAGGCCAAAAACAAAGATAGCCAAAATATAATCCCAAGGCTCCAAACAGTAGGCCACAAAACAATTGGCGATGTCACAGTAACTCTTTCTAAAATGAGCCTATCGATGTTATCCTTCTTTGTCACTACGAGAGACTTTCACATTAGTCAAGGTCAACTAATCCATGCAGATATTATACATATTGATAAGTTCAGCATTAAGGTTAAGTAAGTATTATTAAGGCTTCAATACCCCAAACCCATGGAATTTGTTTTGACTCTAGGCTGGTAAGTGAAGTAGAAATAAAGAATCGAAGAAATCACCTTTCTCTGACTAAAGACATATTTCACACTGGCAAGAAGAGCTTAACAAAATGATACAAACAGGAATCTCTTGAGAGAAACTGGTCTAAAATAAATTACGGTCATGGAGGCGGCAAATCATAACTGCCATAAATCTACATTCATTGTTTCTGTATCATTTAGTGTGATCATATTTCTTTTTTTCATGATGTAAGGTATTGACACAAACAGATTGGTGGTGCTGTGATGTTTTGTTGTATCACTGCATTTGGTCCAACAAGTGAATAGCTGGAAGGGAGAGGAGACTTCTGACATTTCCCTGCACTCGAGCAGCAGGCAACACAGGCCTTTTGATACCACAGTGACGTGTTGGACCACACAACACCACACTACTGTAGTGTGTATTTATTATTTGGTGTTGTTACACCTCCTGCTAAGTGGAGACCCCCTTCAGCAAATAGTGTGAAAATGTTATTGATTGAAGTCACCAACTTCCCAAATGTATTGCTTACAAAATCAAGAATATTTATTATATTTATTTGAAATCAGTTTGAATATACAAATAAGGTACTTATCATTCAATCAATCATTTAATATACTGTAACTTGAATAGATTTCCAGAAAATAAATCTGAAAATTGGATAATGCAAGGTTCAACATTTGAACGGGCCTTATTGCGCTTTTTGGGGTTTTTCCCTAATCTGTAGTGTGTTATAGGTTTTTGTGCATGTGGTCTGCAAAGACTGAAATCCTGAAACGCCTCCATTGGACTGCTTTGTTTACTTCCGTTACAAAGTGACATCTGTAACACTTGCACTTCTATTGACTTGTTCTCCAACACATTGCATGTGATATGCTAGGGGGCGGGACATATCCAACAAATCTCTAAGTGGTTGACCAATCACAACAGAGCCTGCCAGCTAACCAATCAGAGCAGAGTGGGCTCTGGTTTGAGAAAAACAACGACCTTTTTGGACATTAACGCATGGAAACTATCACAATAGAGGCATAACATACAAATATGAACGAATACATTTGAAAAAGATATCCTCTTTAAATTAGTTTTTGCAGAGGGAAATTTGATTATCTCTTTTAAAAGCTCCATCAGTCGCAGTTAGGTTAAAGGCTAACGTGAAAATGGAGTACTGATGATCAAGGTCATAGGATTTATGGAATTAATATTGAGAAAGACCTCACAAGAATAATAATGTCGGTGTAGGAGTTTGTGGGTCTTTATGCAACACTGTGTTTTTGTTTGTGTTCTCACACTGGTGTTTGTAAGAGAAAGCTCAAGGCCCAGTGTGTTGGATAATGGGACATGACTCTGTGTTTGTGCCTGCCAGTCCCAAACTCAGCAGGAAGTCCTGTCCAACTGGAGGAACATTTAACCGTTCAGCATAGACCTAATTCATCTAAAAAAGTTAAAAAATAAACATAGAGACAAAATAGAGGCAATGCATCGCCCCTGAATATGTGCCCATCGCCTAAAGATCCCTGTTTAGGCGATCATTGGCCTGCGGTGCGCTTCATCGATTTGTTTGCTGTTGGAATGCGAGCGATGGATGAATTGTGCTGAACCAGCGTTTCTTTCAGCTTTTCTATTAGGCGGATATTTTGACACGGTGGATTGGAGGGTGGGGGGGTGGATCATTACCCATCTTAACCACAAATGGCCATAAACAGGGCGGGATGAGTCATTTACAGGCGCAATCTCATAACACATAAATCTTATTTTTATTGACAGAGGATAAACAATTTATTAGTACTCCCCCCCCCCAAAGCTCTATTTTTGTGATATTCACAAATAATAATACGTTTTAAGCAGCTCAACGTGCTTTAACAACATGGCACACATCACACATTTAAAAATAAAACAACAAATTCAGATGGTAAAACCTTAAACCTTAAAACCCTTAAAGGTGTAACAGTTTAAGGGACATAAGGAGGTACAAGGTATGATAATACAAATGAAATGCAATAAAATAAATATTGATCCCTCTGTTAAATAAAGGAAGACATAATACAAAATGATTAGATACAATAAAATATAAAACCTATAAAATACATCAATAAATAAAACCAAATAAAATAGTAATAATAAAAACGAAATAAATAATATGAATAATAAAGGAAAAAATATTAACACTAGAACCGCCAGAGATTTTGTATACCTAAAACCGCCACCTGGATCAAATTGACCCGCTATTAGAATGCATTGATTTTCAAGGTAAAATGTTCTTTTATGGAACAGTGAGTTTTGATCGCACAGGGATGAAACGTATACCAATATAATCTGTGGACTCTCAGGGCTCGACATTATAAATGGCCCGCTGGGCCGGAAGCATTATTTAGACACCGCGGCCAGCATAACGTACTTTCAACTCGCCCCACAGCTGTTTGCTGCGGAGTGCAGTGCGAGCAGTCTCCCGTGAGCGGGAGCACACTCCTTCACTACAGACTGTCTCTATCTCTCTCTCTCTCTCTCTCTCTCTCTCTCTCTCTCTCTCTCTCTCTCTCTCTCTCTCTCTCTCTCTCTCTATCTATCAATATATCTATCCATCTATCTGTCTCTCTCTCAATCTATCTCTTAATCTATAACTATCTATCAATATATCTATCCATCTCTCTCTCTCTCTCTCAATCTATCTCTCAATCTATAAGGAGGAACCACAGTAGACAAAAGGCGTTGCTATAGCAACATGTCATGTTTATATGAAAAGGGGTGGGGTCAATATGACCCGCTTGGCGGAAATAGGTATAAATGGCAATCTTTTGGGCGATTTCTTCAATCTGACTTCATATTGACCATTTTTAACAACATAGGGTGCTACATAACACACTTTCAGGAAAAGTCACGGACTGGGAGACTTTAATATTTTATTGAAAAAAAGTTACACACAATAAAAAACAGCTCTGGGTCAAATTGACCCGATTGGCGGTTCTAGTGTTAAAAGACCAACTTAAAAGGGAATGCCACTACTATAACTGTTAATAGCTAATATAAGTACAAATCTAAACATAAAGGAAGACATAAGACCAAATGAATACACAATAAAATATAAAAACCTATCAAATAAATAACTAAATTAAACAATTAAAAAACCCAAATAAGAAAGATATAATAAAAACTAAATAAATGATAAGCTTTAAAAAGGTCAAAAGATTAAAAGACTAACTTAAAAGAGAATGTCACTTGTAAAACTGTAAATAAAGAATATAAGTAAAAACCCATACAATAAATAACAAAGATTTAAACGCTAATAAAAAGCTTATCTAAAAAGATTTGTCTTTAGCTGTCGTTCAAAATGAGTTGGCCTCTCTGATATTTCCTGGTGGTGTGTTCCACAGTTCGGAGCGTAGTGGATAAAAGCTGCTTCCTGTTCCTCCTTTCACTCATCTTGTATGCTAACTCCTCTCCCCCATATCTTCTGGCCCTAAACAGAAACCTGAGCAACAACAAGATCTCCCTGCTGAGGAACGGCTCCTTCTACGGCTTGGCTGCTCTGGAAAAACTGTGAGTCCTTAAATCAAGCTATCTTTACTATTCCCCCCTCCCCAGAGTCCTAGTAGCTGTCATCACAGGAGCCCTATGTAGCGAGGAAAAGGCAAAAGGGTGACATGGTGGGGAATTACAGTAGGAAGTCTGCATTGCAGAAGGCTCGCCAATGATTTTCACCCTTCTGCCCTCGTACTTAGCCTCAATTTCCACAGTAAATGTCTTAAAAGGGATAATATATAGCATCATATAAAGGCCTAATGCAGTACACTATGACAGTTGGACTGGCTGCTGCCGAGTCCATGTCTATGAGTCAGACATTATATGCGCTGTCCTGGAGGGCTGTATGCGAACACAATGAAAAACTGAAACATTGACTATAATTTCAATTTGTTGACGTAACACATTTAAATAAAGTCAATGTTTCAGTTTTTCAGTGCTGCCTCATGATGAGCTCTATGATGGTTGTCTTTTCCCCGTTGCCTCCTGAACTCAACTATTGATTGCCTTCACCTCCATCCAGTACGATGATTACCGCTCTCCCACCGCTCTCCTACCATATGGTGACACTGACATCAGCTGATGAGGAGGAAATCACAGACGGCTGAAATCACAGCGAGGACGGCTTAATAACTCTCCACCTCTCCGTCAATCCACCTCAGATCCATGCATCACAACCTCTACACCAGCGGCTGCTTTGCATATCATTCCTGTCAGTTGATCTCCATCTCTCTGACTCTTTGACAGTTGGTTTCAGATTGTAATGTCAGTGGCGTCATTCTTCCAGTGTCACCGTGTCGCCGGCCGACCTACAGCGTGATGTCACCTGTCTCCCCGGGCTGTATTAGCAGGCTGGGAGTATCGGATTACATGTAACGGGATTACGCTATGAGGATACACAAAAAGGGAACTGTATTCCATTACAGTTAAATACAAAAATACTGTGACATTTCTAAAAGTTAGGGATTACTAGCGGGATTACAATGTGAACATATATTTTAAAATGAATACAAATACAAATTAAAATTAAAGATTAATAAATTATAGTTAGATGTACTGCCCGCAATTTCTTTTTGGTTTTCAATATAGGCTACTTCCATTATTTATTTTAAATATATTTTCTTGTACGTTGTTGGACACCTGATTTATTAACAAAATTACTGTGTTTGATTTTATTCATGTTTTAAACTCAGACAGCATTTGTAAACTACACTGAAACTTTGACATTAATTAAATGTATAATGACAACATACTGTATATCACATAACTGTATTAGGTTAGATTAAAGCAATAATATTAAGTTGAACATAATATATATTTAAGTAAATACTCTTCTGTAATTTAAGAGGACACATCTTCTACCCCAAACATCTTGGTTTCTTCTTTTCTAAGGTCACATCGTATGTTATGTTACATAATATCCTTAAGTCAAAACATCTTATTGTATTTATTTGAGTGGCATTTGATATTAAGGTAACCAAAAAGTAGTGGAAAGTAATCAGGTTACATTTCTTTTATATTGTGATACAAATTAGGTCACTGATTCCATTTTTCAACATGTTATTAGTAATTATAACGGATTACATTATTAAAGTAACCCTCCCAACCCTTGCAGTGGCCTCATTCTTCCAGTCGTTTTTGGGTAACTGTGTCGCCGGTCGCCCTGCAGGGTGATGTCTCCTGTCTCCCCGGGCCTTATTAGTGCCATTGAACCTCTCTACCGTCCCCTGTCCCCCACCTCAGTGTTGGAAGGATGATTGCGAGGCGTTTGAGGACACTCTGCCAAAGGTTTGTCAAGGCTGACCTCTTCCAGCAGCACGTTGCGTGCCCGATCCTTCACCTCGCTGTCTGGGTACAGCCTGTCCATCCGTCCCGCCACAGGCAGCATTTGGCACAGATGTGTGTGTGTCGCTAGCTCTTGATGCCAAGGCAGGTAGCCTCAGTGAGTTGAAAGTGGCGGCCAGCTGTTCCCTCGTCTGGCCCGGCTGTTTCACCGCCTGCAAACCGGCCCGGCTGGCTGACTGACCGGATCTGAGGGTGGTGGTAAATTGGCAACTGATTGACAAGCTTAATTACCCGTGTGTGTGTGTGTGTGTGTTTGTGTTTGCACCACTCGTGCTACAGCTGTGGACCCTCTGAAAACAAAGTAATCGAAGTTTTTTCTTTGCATGGTATACAATTAGGGTGTGTTCATTAAAGTTTTCCTAAATTCCACAACATATTTTATTAATCCTTACTGGTGGTACCTAGCCACGCGGATCCTTTTGGGGTAATTTGTCCTGGCTTTGGGAAATGCTTCAGTCTCCACCTAAAATCAACAAGTATATTTTTTAACCCATTTTCAAATACTGCAAATTGGTCTACACGGGCGCCTCATGTTCCCCTCTAGCATCAGTTTTCAGGGCTGCCCCTAGTGGAGTAATTATGACAGAAGTAAAGGAGAGAGTCAGGTGACCGTATTTTACAGAGAGAAAAAGTCCACATTAACCTGTTAAGCCCGAGAGACCCTGGTACCGGGGCACTGCCGCAACATCTTGCAGGAAACAGTGTCTGAGGGTATGTTCATTTAATAAAACTATGAATGTTTTATATCCATGTAACGGGAAGAAACTCATCTAACTGATCTTTTTTTTTTTTTTTCAAAAGAAAACCCACAATGCTAACACTAAGCCTCTGAATTAGCAACGAGCGAAAAATGCTAACACCTTACTGCACCGAAAATCACTCACAAAACCTTATTATTTATCTTTTCACCACATCCAACACATTGATTCACATCGTGAGGTGACACAGAATCTATTGCCACTGACATTACCACTGAATTATACGTATTTGCGACGTTATAAGCAAAAACGGACATCAAAACAGGTGACGCTAGGTAGCTAAAAATGCTAACATTTTTACCTTGGCTCTGTAGTCTCTCCAAAGTGGTCTTCAATGGCATTAAAACGATAAAAACGCTGCTGAAGTTAATCCATAGGTTAATCTAATGTGTCCCTTTGAAATGATTTCTGATAATCCATAAGCATTAAAACTGCTTTTCCGTTTCCAGATGTCAAAACTAGAGATAGGTTCACTCTGATTGAAAATTACATGTGCGAAGCCCCCACCTTTTCTCTTCACAACGTGTGTGTGTGGGGGACTCCCCCTTCAATTCTATTGGCTCTAACGGTCAGAAAGAGGTGTCAACCATCAAAATCGAGCAAGGGGGGCCAGAGATATGGAAAATCCACCCAAATGACCCCAGAAGTGGTTTATTTTTGCTAAATCTCTCTAAAAAGGTCAAATGTCACTTGTTTTGCATCAATCTTGATACAGGGTACTTATTATATGTTGTACTTTGGATTCCTAAAGCTTTTAGTCTACTAACCCATCATCCAAGGGTGGTTTTCACTATAAGTAATGGGTTTTTTTTGGACGGAAACTATAATTTAAATTTTTTTACTATGTTCAATCTGAATTTACTTTAAAATAATAATAATAATAATAATTCTATATTGATTCTGACTTTTCTACATCCAACTCACAGGTTTATCATTGCTTTGAGAAAAAAGATTATTAATTTACCCCTTTTAGAAGTGAAGATATAGTAATTTGTTCTGGGAATGTCATTTTCGAGCCTGAGACCTGAAAAACAGGCCTGGGGCTTAACTGGTTAATGGAGGGTCCCTGTATGTTGCATGATGGCCTGCATCCCTCCATATGGACACAAGCCCATTACCATCAGCCAAACTGGGTTCCATGGGAGCAGAGCAGGAACAAAGCCCACCTCTGTTCTCCGGTCAGGACACTGATATAGCGTTTACTTCTTCATCATGAGTTCCCACCGCAGTGTGAAGACTGTGAGAAACGGATGAGGCTGGCATCTTTTTCATACTGATTACACTGCATCAAATCTGACACTGTGCTATGATTATGTTGTTATGAAGTAGAGCTGCACTTTTCACACGTAGGATTAAATAAAGAAGTTTGATTTTAGTGATACACAATACAATAACAACTTTAAACAACAAAAGTCAGAATGATATATTGTCATAAGGATACAGCGTTTTAGGTAGTCAAACTTGAAATAGCCACACTTCTGTTAGCTATATGCATATTGCTTTTTTCCTTCGAGTTTTGGTTATTTTGGTTATTTTCTCAGGACATTGTTACTGTATGTGAGATTATTAGATGATTATTATATTGTTGTATCAAGCAGCATTTTACTGTTGTAGAGAAACAATGTGATACACACATTATTACTGTTAAGAACCTTTGGCAATATAGTGTATCATTGTACTGTTTTGTAACTTTTTTTAGGGATGCATTATGTCAAAGGTTTATCACATATTTTTAAATGCAAAATCTGTATTTGAAAAGTAACTAAGGCTTTTACATTTTTTTAAAGGAATACAATTATATTAGTTATCTTTTAATTGTATTGGAGTAAAAGTTTGAAGTAGCATTACATGGTAATGCTCAAGTAAAGTACATCTACTTCAGTATGTACATTAGTACAGTACTTGAGTAAATGTACTCTGTTACTTTCCACCACTGACAACATATTGAGGGCAGCGGGTTTATAATTTTTTCTCTATTTGACCAAACAATATTTATGTAGCCTAAGGACTGAGTGGCCCAGAGACAGCATCAGAATTCAGAATGGCGTCTGCAATCGCTCATTCTGAAGAGGAGACGTTAGAGGTGTGCGGCGGCGTCCTTTAAAACGTTTGTGCAACTGCTGTTGTTCCATTCATTCAGGCGATGTTTATTCACACTTCCTTGCAAATGCGTCTCCTTGGGGGGTGATTGATGAGGGCGGGGTTCACCGCTGAAGGATGCGTCCTCTGGCTTGTTGGGCATACGAATGTGTGGCAGACTCTGAGAGCTAAGTACATGGTAGGGAAAATATCTCAATGATCACGTGAACATAAACCAAATTGATCCTGAGGTTATAGTTAGCGGGTCAAAGGTTAGAGGTGATTAACAGGGACAGCAGAAAGAATATTAATATTGATCCAGGAATCAATAATATTTTATTAAAGCAGAATATCACTCAATATGCAATCTTGAATACACAAAGCGTGTCGCTTTGTCAATAAGAAGTCATTCCATGATGTCAGTGTAAAAAAATATTTGTTCTTAAAGCTTTCGGATTTAGATAAAAATGTATTCGCTGTAAACTGGTGTCTTTTTATTTGTTCTCAAACTCAAGTTATGGACTGTTCCATTTGACATCCTGTACTACGGTGGCCGACAGGTGCAGACGCACTATAACATCACAAAACATTTATATTAGGAGAAACATCAGCAGCATCAGAAATTATGCAACTATACAAACTGAAATATGCCAAAACACACGCAGGAGAATAAACATCCTCACCAACTTGACAACACATGCAGTGTTTAGAAAACATTCACCATCCTGACGAAACATGCACAGCGTTTACTAAAAGTCCTGAATAAGTAAAACACAACAAATAAAAAAACGCTACAAGAAGCTAAAAAAAAACTAAAACCAGAGGCCTGTACTACGAAGCCGGATTTTCCTAACCTGGATATGTTTGAGTTAGCCGGTTGGCCCAATCCAAAACATACGCGCTCTGGCTAAACTGTACTACGACGCTGGTTATCAAGTGGATCGCTCAAGCCAGCCATGTCCTATCTAGTTAGGTGCGCGTTCACATGAAAGGGGTGGTATTTGGAGCATTCGACCAATCTCAAACATGGACAAGCGTACTGACAGCGCAGCGTCATACTTCCTGAATGAAAAGTGAACTTTAATATTAGTCAAATATGAAGAAGTTAAACTTTAAACATCCATGACTTAAACACTTTATCCAGGATAAAAGCCACATAGCTGCACCTGCAAGGTGAATACAGCTGGTAAAAGAAAAAGCGTTTGAATGCGTACATTAACAGGTTTATGAAATCACTGCCCCGTCCAAGACACGAGTGGATCTGACTTTAATTACATTTGACTCGAGTGTTTCGTCAACTTAATGTGTTGCTTAAAATAATACTTCTGCATACAGTATGTGACACTGTGAGTGTTGCACGGCCAGATACGGCTCAAGAAGCTGACTCAAATAAGGAAATTATACATTATGATGTGATATGATATGAATGATAATGGGACACATCGACGTCTGCACTCACAGTGCCGCGGACTGTACTTAATGTTACTCTGATCCGGTTACTCATGTTGTGGCAGATATTTAAGTAAGCTTTCTTAACGCTAATATTATAATAGTCAGATTGCTCTGAAGATGGGAGGGGATATTCTATTAATTTTCACGTTCACACAGTCAGTTGATTTTTGCCGGCCGTCTTTCCTGCAACGGCAGTTTTTCTGTATTTCCTCTATCCTGTAATATGACTTGATAGCTTTAAACTCCGCACACGGAGCTCTGATTGGTCAGCAGGCGGTGCTTTCACTGAGTTGATCTCTTAGCCTGCAACCTAACCTCCTCCCGAGGAGGTTAGCCGCTCAGCATAAGTTACCATGGAGATCTAGCCCGCTAAAAAGAGAACCAGCGTCGTAGGACCGGAAAGCCCGAGTTTTCCCTGAAGTCAGCCGGCTAAGCGAAAATCCGGCTTCGTAGTACAGGCCTCAGGTGACACTAATTGAGCATGTTACACACAGCTGGGACCGGAGCGCTTGTTGATGTTCGGGGGGATTATAAAGTTGGCCAACATCACTGTCAGTGTTGGTGGAAAGTTACCAAAAACATGCTTTTATCAGCTATTTAACAATTGTATTGCATGATTCCGATATTATTGCCGATCTGCTGTACGCTAGTTGGCTAACCAAGCTAACCTAGTAATACCGGAGCAGCATTTTCATCAAGTTGGTGAATGTTTTCTGAATGATGTGCATGTGTTGTCATGTTAGTGAATATGTTTCTTCATTTGTATGTGTTTTGGCATATTGCTGGTTCTATATTTGAATCATTTTTGAAGCTGCAGCGCATTTCTGCTAAAGTAAATGTTTTGGGTCGTTATAGCGCATTTGCACCTGTAAATAATAAATATAATTTAAAAATTGAAACCAAAAGTTGCAATATGATCATCTGTTTAGAATCCCGGAAAAGATTTCTGACTAATTTCAAAGCTAACTTCACAATGAAACTATGGTAACTTGTCATCATTCACCCTTTCACACCTCATTCATGCAGAGCAGTGCCACTTGCTCTAGGAAGCTAACATTCACACACATTCACACACAGTTGGCCATCAGGAGCAACTCAGGGTTCAGTAGCTTGCCCAAGGATACATCGACATGATGACTGCACGGGACAAAACCTTCTGGTTGAAAGACGACAGCACTCCCCAGCCACAGTCGCCCCAGACTATAAAAGATATTTGATTAAATTATATCTTTATAGATATTGTTATTCTTCTTCAGTGTGTGCAAAGTCCTTTTCAGTTGTAAAGTATTTAGATTTCCCTTCACTGCATGACAGCCTGGCTGTTAGTATCTGTTTATATGAGAGGCCATGAAGTAAGATGAAACCTTAAATGGATCAAAGCATAGTCCTGAGATATGAATACTTTTATTGTTATTTTACAGGAGACCGTTGCTGGGTCACATTGAGGCGAAACATGTGCGCACCATGGGTGTATCCGGTTTACTGACCATGTTTGAAGAGACAAAAAGGACATCTTCCTCGTCCCTCCTTTTTGTCTGCACAGATTGTCTCCTTAAATAACAACAGTAGCAGATGGATGCTAAAAACCTGATAATTAAAGATTCACACTTTTTTGTTCCATCTTGGGATTCTTGTTTTGTTATTTAAAAAATAGCAAGCGAGCATCAAAAGTATCTGTAGAAAGAATTTGCTTCACACTCTCCTTGAACTTTTGCTTTGTTCTGATATAAATATCCCACACTGATGAAAACTGAAGTTCCAAAATAGGACACAGTTGCTGAGCTGTTAACCGACACAGTATCTCTTTCACAGTTCAGGGTTTCTGCAGCTTTTTCTCCATCTGCGGTAAAATGCTTCTGTTGGTTTCATTTTTCTAGGCGTCCTTTAAGAAGCTTTCTCTCCTTTCTGCAATCTTTAAAATCTGCGAAATCACTGAAAATATCCCATAGTCACTGCTCATCCACCCACTGGGAATACATTACTCTCAGTCTCAGTTGTGTGATTATATACTGTCACAATATGCAACATACTACCAGCTTTACATTGATTTGTGTTGAGTGTTTTAAACAGGCTATTTGATTGCGCTGCATGTCTTACCAAAAAGGTTGAATAATGAATCTTTGCCTTAGGCGTTTATGGCTTACTGTATGTAACATTTCCATAACACACACTGAGGGACTCCCTTGATGCTCTGGCAGCAGCAGCTACAAGTCTGTCACAATGCCTACACACACAGGCTGTTTAATTGGACTCAACTGTCTGAGTGTCCACCTTCCCCCCCCCCCCTCAGTGAGCTTTCAAAACATATTAATTTGAAATGCAGTCGGTGGTTGTCTGACTCGGTGGGTGTTTGCTGTAATTCAGAGCGTGTGGCCAGGCATCTGCAAACTGACCCATTCATATTAAACACGTGGATAAAGGGTTTTAATAAACAGATTCCACATTAGCATCAGAGTTTGTGTCGATGTGCAGTGTGGCCCATTTCCAAACTACACACTCCCCCTCACACTCATAGCTGAATGGGGCTCCTTCTTTGAGGTGCATGGGGGGGTGTAAAAACTGGGGGAACTCCCATCTCTTAAGCAGAAACAGGAACTGTCGTCACTTCTCATAACCATGGTTTAGAATCAATAAACAACAGCAACAAATAATAGTAATAATGATTATGATAATAATATTTCAAAAATATTTAGAACAAATATTTCAAATTTGTATTAAAAAAGTATTTTATTTTTTAAATCGTGTGTCTATGAGCTGCTTAGTTTTTGCTACAGCCCCTGTTAAAGGTGGGGTAGGTACATTTGAGAAACCGGCTCGAGATACACTTTTTGTTATATTCCATGGAATGCTCTTAACATCCCGATAGCAATGAATATCTTCAGTGCTTTGACAAAAAATCCATAAAAAAATCCCATCTGTGGAAGCCGTAGTACTGTAAAAAGCACGACCAATCATTTTAGCTGGCCCGGCTAAAATAACTGGATGGCCTACCTGCCTGTCAGCCTTCCATCTGTGCACAAACTTATCTCGTGCCCTCATTGGTCATGTGCGCGTTCGTGTGTGTTGGAGGAGGGGCTCTGTAAGGAAGTGGCAGATTTTTTCCGGTTGTGTACTTTCAAATTCTAGCGCACTCGAGCTGGTTTCTCCAAAATTACCTACCCCACCTTTAATATACAACACTTTACAATCAAATGCACAAGTCTAAAGTTTGCAAGTTTATTTATTTTTTAGTACATTTGGCTGGGACAGTGCACATTAATAGACATTTCTGTAAATTCGCCAGAGTAAGCAAAGAGGCTAATGTTCACACTTGAAACAAACTATATTTAAAATAACAAATAAATACAATTATTATTAACATGCAACATAGGGGTTTACAATACTCAAAATGCTAATAAAAACATTTAACAAAAATATATGTTTTACAGCTAGAAGATGGCTACTACATAGACACAATGTTAAGTAAATACAAATACAATGTAGCCTTTAACACTAGAACCGCCAACAGGTACATTTTACCCGCAGCTGTTTTTTGATTGTAAGTAACTTTTTTTCAATAAAATATTCTCCCAGTCCGTGACTTTTCCTGAAAGTGTGTTATGTACAGGGGTGCACATAACTTTCTCAGTAATAATAATAAATTAATAATACATTTAATTTATATAGCGCTTCTCATCTGCCAAGACAAATCTCGAAGCGAAGTCAGTGAGGTACTCAGATGAGTACCAGGAGTCAGTGTTTGGTACTCCAACTTCTGGCCCCACATAAAGTTATGTGATGAAGCCCTCTGTGTCGCAAACGCCGCCGCTGCCGCCGACGGGGGGTGGTGCTAGTGGAGTTATTCGGGAACGTCGGGGGGGAGGGGGGGTGAGCGTGCCGTGAACGTTGTGATCAGCTGATTTTGCGCAGTTCTCCAGTGTGTGCACGGGGCACAGAATGTGCACAGGGGAGTCTCCCTCCACAGCCGGTTGGCGTAGTTTTGGCACAATTCCGTTGTACAGACCGACGTTAACAGCTGCCCCGCCCCGTCTGTGCACACGGAGTCCGACTCTGGAAAAGCTTCACAAGTACGTCGGTACGCAAAGGCGCTTAGTGACACAAATGACGGTACACATTTCAGATTTTTGACGTGCATACGTGCCTACCTGCGTACCAGTTATGTGCACCCCTGGTTATGTAGCACCCTCTGTTGTTAAACATTTTCAACATGAAGCCAGATTGGAAAAATCGCCAACAAAATTGCCATTTATACCCATTAGCGCTAGCGGGTAATATTTACCTCATAGAAAATGCAGCGATTTTCACGCTATTGATTTCGCGCGTAGACATAAACATGACGTGTTGCTAAAGCAATGCCTTTTGTCTACTGCGGTTCCTTATAGATAGAGAGATAGATAGATAGATAGAGAGATATAGAGAGATAGACAGATAGATAGTTATAGATAGATAGTTATAGAGATAGAGAGAGAGAGAGAGAGAGAGAGAGAGAGAGAGAGAGAGAGAGAGAGAGAGAGAGAGAGAGAGAGTCAGCTCTGTCCACAGAGACAGGTGGAGACAGAGCAACACTTCCTGCTGCACTGTCAAACATACCAAGACCTCAGAACAAAATTCTTTACAAAGATAACATGTAAACTCCAAGATTTTGATTCACTGTCTGACCAGAATAAAATGCAACATGTACTTGGAGAAAATAGTGCCAGCACCATAGAAGCAGCGAAATATGTGAGCACATGTCATAGCCTAAGAGACAACAACACTTAACAGCTGTTCCTCTCCTCACAGTTCACTCTGATTACTCCTCTACTTCATGTGTCTTTCTTTTTACATTTGATACTTGCAGTTTTGTAATAATATATTGTTGTAAATTGTTTAATGAATGAATTTTTTAATTTTTAATTTTTCTTATCATATCATTATTCAATTGTATTATCCTTGACGCTTTGGCAATATTGTTCACCTGACATTCATGCCAATAAAGCATATTGAATTGAATTGATAGATAGATAGTTATAGATAGTTATAGATAGATCGATAGATAGTTATAGATAGTTATAGATAGATAGATAGTTATAGATAGTTATAGATAGATAGATGGATAGTTATAGATAGATAGATGGATAGATAGATAGAGAGATAGATAGGCAGATAGATAGATAGATATATAGATAGTTATAGATAGATAGATGGATAGTTATAGATAGATAGATGGATAGATAGATAGAGAGATAGACAGTTATAGATAGATAGATATAGAGAGAGAGATAGAGAGATAGATAGATAGTTATAGATAGATAGATCGATAGATAGTTATAGATAGATAGATAGATAGAGAGAGATAGATAGATAGATAGAGAGATATATAGATAGTTATAGATAGATAGATAGATAGATAGATAGATAGATAGATAGATAGATAGATAGATAGATAGATAGATAGATAGATAGATAGATAGATAGATAGATAGATATAGAGAGAGAGAGAGAGAGAGAGAGAGAGAGAGAGAGAGAGAGAGAGATAGATAGATAGATAGATAGATAGATAGATAGATAGTTATAGATAGAGAGAGAGAGATAGATAGAGAGATAGATAGATAGATAGTTATTTATAGATAGATAGATAGATAGATAGAGAGATAGATAGATAGATAGTTATAGAAAGAGAGATAGATAGATAGATAGTTATAGATAGTTATAGATAGATATATATATAGTTATAGATAGATAGATAGATAGATAGATAGAGAGATAGATAGAGAGAGAGAGAGATAGATAGATAGATAGATAGATAGATAGATAGATAGATAGATAGATAGATAGATAGTTATAGATAGATAGATAGATAGATAGTTATAGATAGTTATAGATAGATAGAGAGATAGATATATAGATAGATATATAGATAGATAGATAGTTATAGATAGATAGATAGATAGATAGTTATAGATAGTTATAGATAGATAGAGAGATAGATATATAGATAGATATATAGATAGATATATAGATAGATAGTTATAGATAGTTATATATAGATAGTTATAGATAGATAGATAGATAGATAGATAGTTATAGATAGATAGATAGTTATAGATAGTTATAGAGAGATAGTTATAGATAGTTATAGATAGATAGATAGATAGATAGTTATAGAGAGATAGATAGATAGATAGATAGATAGATAGATAGATAGATAGATAGATAGATAGTTATAGATAGTTATAGATAGATAGATAGTTATAGATAGTTATAGATAGATAGTTATAGAGAGATAGATAGATAGTTATAGATAGATAGATAGTTATAGATAGTTATAGATAGATAGTTATAGAGAGATAGATAGATAGATAGATAGATAGATAGATAGATAGAGAGAGAGATAGATAGATAGATAGTTATAGATAGTTATAGATAGATAGATAGATAGTTATAGATAGAGAGCCGGTCATATTTCAGAAATGGACAAAAGAAAAAGACTCATGAATGTACAGGAGGCATTAGCGTTGCTAATACTTCATACTATCTGCACAAACTATATCATATGTAAGCTCCACAGAGTCCACAGATTATATTGGTATAAGTAAGTTTCATCCCTGTGCGATCAAAACTCACTGTTCTTGTATGATAAATAAAAGAACATTGTACCTTGAAAATCAATGCATTCTAATAGTGGGTACATTTTACCCGTTACCTCTGGCGGTTCTAGTGTTAACGTTTGCAGGTCTGAATATTAAATGTTAATCTTATTTTGTTTCATGACACCAACAGCTGGTTAATCAGGTCCAATGCTGGCTTGCTGTCGGAGGGTTTAAAGACACACATTTACGTCCCACTAATTGGTTTGGAATTGCACTTAATGTGTCGAACCCTCCATGTAAAGTGAGTGGAAGTGAGAAGGGGTCTGTTTGGAATCGGGCCTGTGTTCCAGTTTAGTGGAGCAGATTGTCCAATACATCTAAAAGTTGCTGCATTATTTCACTGAAAACCACACATGTCAAACTCATGGTGCTGCTAAAAAGAGAATCAACGACTCATAAACAATTGGTAGGATTCATCCTCAAAGAATCATGTAATTCTGTGGAAAAATCTTCAGTAAATCAATATTCTAGTGGCGCATAAGGAAAAGCGACCTAAGTCAGAAGGATTTATCCTCTTGTAATCCCAAATGTCTTATCAAACTTTGCGGCAATCTTCTCAATAGTCTTTGATTTATTTTACCTTTTTGGAAACCATGTATGTCTGAATAAAATCTCATAGAAATCCATTGTATATTTCTGTGAACTAAGGGTCGTTTCAAGGTCCAATCAATATTACAAAACAACAAAATATTACATTTATAGTAATACAAGACAAAATTAAGAGAGAAGCAGCAATTCCTCCCATTTAAGGGACTGGAACCCGCAAATACTTGGAATTTGATTTGTTCTTAAACCATCTATCAATTATCAAAACATTTGCCAAATACCATGAAATACTTTCTAGTCCAAAATATGATAAAAACTGAATGTGTTTGCTGCTCTGTGACTAATACCCTCTGCATGTTAATTTATTCTTCTTTACTGGAAACAAGGTGCCTTTACGTGTACACACAGCCTGCTGTAGACACGAACATGCCATTAAGAAATATGATACAAGTTATACTAATGAATGCATGTCATCGTCTCATTTCATTAAGTGCGTTTACGGTGGAGTACATCGCCCAGTGTCACTTTCCATTTAGATGAGTGCTCAAGTGGCTGCAGCCAGCTACACTTTTATTTGCTTATTTATCTCATGTAGAATCTGACCTTTTGCGAATCTGATTTTGATAATTACATCAACATTGAGAATCTGGATAATAAGACTCTGCATGATTAAATACTGTTTGCTATCAACGTGAAGAAAAAGGGTTTTGTTGTCCAGTATTTTTTCTTTTACTCACAGTGAGTGCACGCTCCATATCATATCACGATTCAGAGAGATATCCGCCCATTAGAGTCACATATTGAGCATGCTGATATCGTGTGGGTCACATGGCACGGGAGAAATGGAGCAGATATACAGTGCAGTTTAAATTAATTGGGAAGCTCTTCAGAAGCTTTTCAAAAATTAACCACTAACGTGTTTTTGCTCCTGCTCTTCAAACATGCAGGGCCACAGGGAGTAGGAAACGGTTATTGTTTAAACACTCATCTCATTTGAGCTTCCCAAGCTGTTTCTACATTGGGAATGTGGGGAAAGTATCTCCATTGGTAGTTATCATCCGTCTGTTTGTGTAGCATCCATACATTCAAACAGCGGCAGGGGATTCTATTTACATCAAATAAAGAGAGAAACAGGTCTTAATACGAGAAGAAAACTATTATCCATGGCGGTACTTATATTGTATTTCCCCTGCTCTATATTTAATATGCTGTATTTAAGAGACTCCGTCTTTTTCCTGCTCCACTTTGCTGTGTCCATGTGTTGTCACTGCAAATTCACTGCTTGCTACATCTGTGTTATATTTAGCGCCTCAGGTGGCAGAATCTCCTCTGAATCAGACAGGTCTTGTTCAGGGAAGAACACTTTACTTGTGACAGTAGGAAAAGTACAGGTGTAAAAAATAAATGTAAAGATTGCTGAATACCATTTAGGTGCATTGAACTGGGGGTTGCAGTCCAAATGTCAAAACATCAGAGCAATATCTTCTTTTCTTAAATATTTCTTAACTTCTGTGAGAAACTTCCTGGGGTTAAGGGAAGATAATAGGATAACTCATCAGGACTTAGGAAAAGATACTGCATGTTAAGAGAATCTGACTGCACTTACACTGGATAACTTATGATGTAGTTTGGTACAGTGGACTACAGTAAGCACATCTACACACTTTGCCCTGTGCGCTCTCATGGTGTGGTTTTCTGCGGGCTTTATGAACGTGAACAAAAGTGAAAAATATATTTTTCATTACCAAGGTTAGATTTGAAACGTAATGGTTGCTCAAACGCACCCTGCGGTCAACACTTATAAATCAATAGGAATTCCAATTAGTATGATTGCATGAAAATATTTTAAATAACTTACATTTTATGCAATATAGCATAATGCATAAATTGTTAAGCCTACACATCTATCACTGTGTATATCACCATTCATACCCCATACCACTCAGAAACACGTTGAAATGTTGACTTTATTTGATCATTTTAAATTAATAAACGTAATTTCCACCTTTGATTTAATAAAGTGTTCAAGGTTCAAAACGAAGCACTTTGGTAAGTATGGCATAAGTTGTAAAATGCTGGGTAACTTTCATGATACACATTTCTCCGTCACGATTAGTTGTTTCCGGGAACAGCCGAATGTTGCATCACGATAAATGTTGCGCCCGCAAGGTATTGTCGGACAGAATTTTCTCCTTTTCTTTCCTAAAGGATGGTCCAGTGTTTCCTAAACTAAAATAGGTTATAAAGGAAGTATTTAAGCTACTTTCCTATCATCTAGAGAATCCAAACAGTTCTCATGGCTGATACTCAGTTACGGTTCTTGCTGAGCAATATTGACAATTTGACCGGAACCCGGGTTTATGGTATTATGAATGTTGGCTCACTCTCACTGAAACTCATGTTGGGGTTAGGTATCTCGCCCAATGATGCATCAATGTGTTGACTGACTGCAGGGGGTGGGAATCGAACCACCAACCTTTTGATTGATATACAACCACAGACACTGAAGCCTTTATTACAGACAGTTAATCCCAGAAAAGGTTGCAGAAATTGACTTCTAAATGTTTCCTCTGATTGTTGACATTTTTTGGTGCCCATTCTGTTGTATTAAATAGCAAACCTAACCTGTCTTGAGTAACGACAGTTTCTCATAATATACCATAATTTCTAACGTTTATTTTCAGATCCTTATTGGCTCAGGTCTGATGGCTTTACAATATTGTTGTGTTGCCTACAAACTTTATCGTTTGTTTTATGTGGCTTTGAAAATGACCTCATGCACAAAGCCAGGATGCATGGTTATCTCTCAGTTGAAATCATGACAGCAATATATGACAGCCATGATGACAGCAGACAAATCCCAAGGCTCCTCATTCATAGAAGTAACATTACAAGAAAAACTATTTTAGATATTAGGTTTTTAGTATATTATATGTTAAAAGGTTCAAAGTGAGGGTCATTTTTAAACCATTTGGGGTTGTTCCCTGGTGTCCCTATTGATTGTCTTATGCACATATCAGGATTTGACTTTACAGTAGTTCATTTCCTGTATGTCTCTTCAACAGTGTTTTATTTTCAGAGTTTATAGATTTTTTATCTTCACGGCCTACTGTATATTTTCTACTATATAATTCTAGTATTGTTTATTTCTACTGTTTAATTTCTACTGATGTGCAATGCCTTGTTTTGTTGTTTTTTTACGCTGTTGCAATGCAAACATTTCCCAAATTGGGATCAATAAAGTGCTTCGGAGTTTATGTAGCATCACTGATATATTTGACACATAATAAGGCTGTCGGTCAATAGGGTGGGGGGTTCTGAACATTAAGCAAATTCAGACAGGGCAGATCAGTGAAATGAAAGACAGTTCAGGACAAAAAGAGCTGCTGCTGGCAGAGCGGATGACCTTTTGACCTCTGCCCTCTGCCGCTCTCTTGTAGCGTGTTTTACATGATCAAAGGCAGCTTCTGGGGAGCGTGGAGATGAGAGTCAGCCCCACGAGGCCGGACTGACTGGACCAGGAGGTTAGTCCATCAGGAAGGCAGCTCAGTGCTCCCCTAAAGTCCAGCTGCAGCCTGTGTGTGAACTCCTGGAGGGTTCTACAGGACGCCTCATTAGTATTTCTAAATTTTGGGCCTCTTTACCTGACTTCAGTTTCAAAGATGGCCAAATCAAGATCAATTTCTAAACTTGTGGCCTTCTATCTTAGAACTCCCATGTTTTCTTCAGTTCATATTTTCTAACTATAACTCTTAATTGTATAATTCAATAGGCACTAGTCCTGTCATGCCTGTATCAATGTTTAAACAGCTTCACACATCTTTTAATTCAAGAGGAACAAGCCATGATATCAACAACTCTGACTTGTCACTAGTTAGCTAGCTTGCTGTTATTGACAATACATGATGGGCATTTCATTTAGGCTATGTAAGAACACTGGCAGATCTAGAGTCTCCTTGAGGGCATTTGTAGAGTCAAACTTAGTGGTCAATCGAATTCAGAATGAATCGTCTTGGCTGTTGATAGACATCCATAAATACATGATCCAGGAAAGCATAATTTTATGGTTTTAGTAGCCATTCAATCCTTATATTTTGGGATCCGATGTTCCCCATCTTAATTGTCATTGCTTCTAAGTTGGAAAATCCTTAAAGTGGACCTATCATGCTATATTTAAATGATATATTGTAGGGCCATACCTATATAAGGTATATTTATACGTTTCTGTTTTCAAAATACCAAACAGATCATGCATTTTAGCCATGCCTCATTTCGCTCTATGTGCTGTTTGCTGTCTACGGGTCTGATTCTGCTGACCACGCCCCCCTGCAGGAGAGGGGAGACGTGCTCTGATCAGCTGCTGGGCTGTCAGAAGAGGGGGAGAAAAAGAGATCTCCGTCCTCCGTGTTTTATTATATAGAGTCGTTATTCATTTGTTTTAAAGCTCAATAAATAACAAAGAAGACCTTTGACCGGCACTTTTCTAATTTTGTCCGGAAGATTTAAACTTTAACGGACATCTTGACCGGCGAAAGTAACTGAAACTGAAACTCTGCCGCACGGTCCCCTCGTTCCTTGGAAGAGGCGGAGAGGTGGGTGTTTGTCATCTGCTGGAGAGAATTACAGTGCTTGCCTCGACGGGGAGGGATTGCATTGAGCAATCCCTCCCCGCAAGCGTTTGCAGCGGGAGCAAACACCGGGAACACATATTCATGTATAAAAGACATACAAAAGTGCATTTTGCATGATAGGTCCCCTTTAAGTTCTGCAGTAGCTCATTTAATATCCTATAATAAGATTTTTTTCCTGAATGCAATTAAGAAAATATTTGTGTGTACCACATATACTGAATGTCATTGAAAACTGAGATGGAAGTATAAGTATCATCACTTTGCGACCAAAACTCAGGGCAGCGAAGGCAAGCAAAGACAACACACAACTTCACTTTACGTAGCCAAAACGGCAAATACGTCTTACCGTTGCTGTTTTCTGATCAAAAGTTGTGTTCAATGGCATTAAAACGCATATAAACGCTGCTGAAGGTTAATCCAATGTCTCTGTGTCACTTTGAAATGATTACTGATAATCCATCATCATATTTATGGCAATAAGCTTAGTTTTCATATAGAGTAGCTTTCGGTTTGGGCAAACTGCGTGCGTATCACTCTCACTCCTCAATGGTAACGTGTAGGTGGATTTAGGTACTCCCCCTCGATTCTATTGGCTCTAACGGTTCAAAAGAGGTGTCAATCACCAAAATCGACCGATGGGTTCCAGAGATATGGCACCCAAATGACCCCAGAGGTGGGTTATTTTTTCTCAACCTCTCTAAAAAGGTCAAATTTCACTTGTTTTGCATCAATCTTGATACAGGGTACTTATTATATGTTATAGTTTGGATTCCTAAAGCTTTTTGTCTACTATCCCATCATTCAAGGGTGGTTTTCACTATAAGTCATGTTTTTCTTTTGGACGGAAACTATAATTTAAATGTTTTTACTATGTTCAATCTGAATTTACTTTAAAAATAAAAACATCTATATTGATTCTGACTCTTCTACATCCAACTCACAGGTTTATCATTGCTTTGATAAAAAAGATTATTAATTTACCCCTTTTAGAAGTGAAGATATAGTCATTTGTTCTGGCATGTCATTTTCGAGCCTGAGACCTGAAAAACAGGCTCGGGGCTTAACAGGTTAAATCCATTTATGTTTGGTCACACTTAAACCACGTCAGAAATGCGTAGCCAATCAGATTGAAGGTCCCGCGTGGTTAGACTGCACATGCTAGTCAGACTCGGGATAAAGAAAAGAGTCATTTGAAAAAGGGCAATTCTCTTTAGGAGGGCAAAGGGCAGGTGCTGAGGTCCATCTATGCACGTACCTGGTAACACTGTTTGGCTCCTGTAAATCTTTCACTGTGTACTGAATTTAGATGTGGGAGTTATTTAGCTTCTGTTTAATGAGGTGCATGGGAGCATTTTGCTACCAAACAGTCCCATGTGTCAAATAATAGTCTTGAATTTCTTTTATTTTCACTTTGGAACCATTTCTGTGGATTTCATAGTCCTTTTGGTCTGGTTTTGTTTCTCTTGGCATGGCCCTGGACTTGCCTGTGTGACTGTACTGTTTTGGACTCGCTGATTGGAGCTACATTGTTGCTCACATTTGGAACAAGGCACTAGCTTCTTCTCATTCTCATCACACTGGACATGCAGTACAGATTTAAAGGAAACCAGGGACACAATTTCAGGAAGTTTTCTTTGGCCTGCACAGAAAACCAGATTTTTGTAGATCCATTTTTAGTAAGTCAGAGGTTTTGGGGTCAGCTGTGGGGCTGGACGAGGAGTGCCTGGCTGGAACCTCAACATGTGTGTATTTTCCTCTGAACTGGATGTGGTCTGTTTCTCAGGCATGCAGGAAATACTCTGTGCTTTCCAGCAGGTGCAATTTATCTCACTCCCGATAAGAATAATGAATGAAGAAAGGTAAAACATTTAAATATAAATGTATAAAAAATAGCACCACTACTTACGTTGTCACATGGAATGGTATGTTCCACCAGACATTCCCTTTATTCCCTACTGCTAGCAAACCATTCACTCTGTAAACTGAGCTCTTGTGTGAACTGTCAGGGACCAAGCTGTGAAACAGCAAGGACACATTATGTGATTTAAGGAAACTGGGTTTTTATTTACCAGAAAATGTGGCATTCAAAAATATTTCAAAGCAAGAATCACACTAACTTTGCCTATACAAAAGGATTTAAAGCTCCCATGTCATGCTTTTCCGGTTATTACCCGTCCCCTTGTGTGTTATGAAGGTTTTTATGCATGTAAACGGTGTGCAGAGTCAAAACCCTCAAAGTACACCCTGTAGCGAGTAAAACTCTAACACAGAAAATACCTCCCCAAAACGCCTCGTTGGAGATACGTCACTGCCCATTTGATTCTTCCGGGTACCGCCTGATGTCATGCGGTACCCGGAACGAAATGGACCAATCCCGAAGAGCTATGGCCACACCAGCAGCGGCGTGTTCCTCCTCCAGAGGTTCGAAGAACCGGCATTTCACAGACGAAAGCTTCCAAAACATTGCCCAGTTTGAGGCCGGATATGCACAGCTTGTTTGGACCGTTTGGAGCAGGGGAAGATCTGGGTATACAACCTGTAAGTTTGCATTGTTATTTGTGTATTTATCAAACAAGACTGTTTAAATGTGTAAACTGTGTTGGACTGCTAAGCCATTGACACAGTGCTAACTGTGCTAACTAAGTTGCTAGAGTTTCCATATATCAACTCTAATATCAGCAGATGGCCTTGCATACATGTATCTCATAGCAGGAGAATGTCTGCATTCACACACACGGAATACTCATACAGTATACTGTACTGTGATTTACCGTACATTGTGACCGTACATATACTGCATGTAGCTAACGAGGCTAGCTGTATGCTAGCGCAAAACAATGTATTCATGCAAGTTACATTGTATGGTAGCAGAATACCCGTATACGATTGCAATTATAAACACGTTATTGCTAGCCTAATATGAACCACTAGCTTTTGTTCATAGTAGTTTTATTACACTGCATTATAGTTGCCTTTCCTCCAAGCTAACGTTCATATCGTGTTAGCTACCAAGGTAAACAAAGCTAGGTTAGCATATTAGCAGGCAAGCTGTTCATTACACAACTACTACTAACGAATCTAAAACAACTAAGTTTCTCTAATATTTTGTGATTTGCATTTGATTTCGTCCAGCCAGATCCTGGCGGACAATCCATGACGTGCTAAAAGGCACTTCTACTACTACTGAGGCGTCGTGCTAAAAGGCACCGCACCGACTGTGCGCAGGCAAGATGCAAGGAGGAGGAATGGATGATATACCGTGTATATATGTATATTTATGTTCATTTTGTACATTTCTAAAAATAAAGTTTAATGGAAATACTTAGTAGGCCTATCCTTTCTTCCCTGAATTCATATAGCAAACCATGATTTGATTTCTCATCAAACAGTAGTAGTTTATAACGGGTAAAAATAACTTACTCTTTGTTATGAGCGGCTCGTAGGCCACAAAGACAAGGAGACATACACGAGTTTACAAAACCACGGCACATTTATTGTGATAAATGCAGAGATAGGTGGTTGAGAGGATCGCAGAGTTAGTCTTCCTGCAGCCGCTTTGGAGAGAGACTGGGGCCGTAGTGTCCGGAGGTGTCCGTGATCGTGCTGATTAGCCTCTTCAGCTCCACCCCATCGTAAGACAAAGGCCCTGGGGCCGTCACACTCTTCTATAACAACAGTTAAAAATATATATGTATATAAAATATACGGCTGTGCCGACGCCATGATAAGACTGATGTTACGCTGAGAGCAGCCGGGAAAAGCACTGTTAGACATGGGCGCAGCCTCTCTGGTGGTTGACTAATCAGAACGAGTGGCCGAGCTGACCAATCGGAGCACACTAGGCTCACAGGGAGGGGGGGGCAAGAGCTCCAACGAGTCGTTTAGTGGAGAAAGTGAATACTGCTGAATACACATGCTTGACAGAGATGCTGTATGCGAAACCAATGTGAGTTTGGAAAATTGCACAGTATAAATCTATTTTAGTATACCTCAACAATGTAATTATGATCAGTGGAAATGGCCATGACATGGGCCCTTTAACAGCAACTATATAAGGTGTTACCTGAACACAACTGACTGACCACTTTCAATCTTCTTCTAAAAGGTGGATGGCAACGTTTGCACGTTAGGCTTAATACCACCACCTACTATGCTGGAGTGTGGAACAGACATCTTCGGGGAAATGGTGATAAAAATGAAATATATAAATTAATGAACATTTTTACTTTTTTAAATAAATATTTTATTCTACTAATTACATTCAATATTAATACAGACAATCGTTAAAGACAATGTACCAGAAAACAAAACCAGTTAAAGCGGGAGGGCAGAACAATTGTGACCCGCTCTATCGAAATCAGTCGGAAGTCGCAGCGGCTCATTTAAAAAATAAACGTGGATTTGTGTAAAAAACTAGTTTTTCGGGGTTCGGGCGTTTTGTTTGATTTTAAATCAACAAAGTCTTGGCTTTCAGAATATGAAACTTTTATTTCCAAAATCACACGATAAATACATTTTTGAAGCTTGTAAAGGGAAGATGACAGCTCTCACTCGCCACTCTGCTGTTCCGCAGCGCTGCTTCCCCTCCCTCCGGCTGAAATTATGAATGTAAGGCGTATAGTAATCATAGATAACACGGCAGGGTCCGTGACAGTTTGTTTTCATCTGATTTCAAATAAACAAAGTCTTGGCTTTCAGAATATTAAACTTGTTTCGGCAAATTCAGATGATAAATACAGCTTTGAAGCGTGTAACGGCATAATTGCAAGCGGAGAACGGAGTAACTTAACGTCACAGCAGGCATAACAACAGCCGGTGTTTCTCGTGAGTGTTTTCCCCGGGAAACAAACACAATACACACAAGCGCAAAAATACACAAACACACACATACATACACACACACACACTAGCGAGCTTCCCCCAGACCAGTAATCCAAACGAAAATATTTTCCCTCCGTACTATTTTGATCATTTGCTCCGCTAATAATCAATCAGATCGATGGATTCCAGAGAAGAGGAAACTTTAAAGGCCTTTTTCTCAAAATGATGACTCTGTGATAGTCATTATATAATGTGACATATTGTGCTTAATATTTGGAGTACAACAACAATCCTGACAGTGTATACAACTCAAAATGTGTCTTCGGGTCAATGCGACTGATTTCGATGGAGCAGGTCACAATTGCTTATTTAGAAAATAGTCCCCCTGTGAAGAGGTATTTAAATAAATAACTCTTCTTTAAAAGAGTAGTATTTAAAACTAGAGAATGCAATTCCTGAAGAAATTGCTAGTGGGAATGCTTTATGCTGAAAAGCTGACGCTAAACTGCTATGCTGAAATGTAATGTGTAAGAAGAAAGTAAAGAATTTAGATTGAAATGATACATGAACACTGGGGGCTTGAATGTGTGATGAGTGAAGAAAAGAAAGTAAAAAGGCTTGGAAAAGTTTTGAACTAACTTGATGGTGAATGATCTGTCGCCATGGCAACGGCATTTGATGACACCCCATAATACACTTAGATGCGTTGATGGCTACATCGTTACCAAACCTGTGAAGTTTTGGGCCGTTTGGAACATTTTCACTGAAGTTATGAGAAAACCGTGTTTCATGGCGAGCATTGTGTTGCCATGGCAACGGCATTTGAAGAAATCTCACAACTTTCTCGTAGATGTAGATGGCTGGACTGTTAGCACACATGTGAATTTTGAGCACTTTTTGAACATTTTCATAGGAGTTAAAGGGACATCGTGTTTTATGGCGAGGGATGTGTTTCCATGGCAACGACATTTGATGACACCCCATAATACGCTTAGATGCGTTGATGGCTGCATCGTTACCAAACCTGTGAAGTTTTGGGCCGTTTGGAACATTTTCACTGAAGTTATGAGAAAACCGTGTTTCATGGCGAGCATTGTGTTGCCATGGCAACGGCACATTGTGTGTGAGAGAGAGAGAGAGAGAGAGAGAGAGAGAGAGAGAGAGAGAGAGAGAGAGAGAGAGAGAGAGTCTGTGTGTGTCAGAGAGAGAGAGAGAGAGAGAGAGAGTGTGTGTGTGTCTGTGTGTGTCAGAGAGAGAGAGAGAGAGAGACTGAGACTGTGTGTGAGAGAGAGAGAGAGAGAGTGTGTGTTTGTGAGAGAGAGAGTGTGTGTGTGTGTGTGTGTGTGTGTGTGTGGGTGTGTGTGTGTGTGTGTGTGTGTGTGTGTGTGTGTGAGTATGAAATGAACAGTTAGAACTGACTGCTGTCAGTTGGAGTGATGACATAATCGTGTTCCATTACACAGGTGTTTATAGTTGAGCTAACGAGCTCTGTAGAGATCAAAGGTTTGCATTGTTCTGAATGAGAGATAAACCTCTTACATGTAAACGTTTTGTGGAAGAACCATAACAGATATCTGTGAAATTTCAAAACGTGAAGCAGTCAAGGAAGTTGAGTATCTGAAGTGTAATTTTTGTGTACTTTCGGGTTAATAATGTGGCCTTTTTGGCAGTTTAACTAAAGGTGTGCGGCTGCTACCGTGAGGAAATATCAGCCTGAAATTACAATGGGTTTTAATGGAGACATGTTGAACGTTTTTGTCACTTCATGCCCTCAAGAGGCATTTTGTTTAATTATTTTTTGCTTAATTATTTGTCATTTTTCAAGCTACGAGATGTTTTCCTACGTTTGTCATGAAAAATTATGTCTCAGGAATGTAGGGTTTGGGAATTATGTCAGTTTAAAAAAAAAATATGAAGGCAAATTTCAAGATTTCCTACCCTCTAGCTGTGACATCACGCACTCTAGTTAATGTTAAAATCTGAAGAAAGCCTCTTTAACAAGGTCTGAACAATGTTTAATATCTCTAAAAGTAAGAATCAGATTTAAAAGTGTTCTTGTGTTACAGGAATAATGTCAGAAAGATGTGTAACATTTTAAAGTTGGAATGAGGTTTCTGAGTGAAAGTATGAATGAACAGTTAGCAGTTGAAGTCGCATGAAGATTGTTCAAGTCTGAAGATTTTCTCCATTGACTTCAATGGTTAAAAATGTGATGAATTATGGGATGTATCTCTGGAATTATAAAAGTTATGAATGATAAAAGTAATAGCCATCGATTCCCGACCGAGCTGAACGTTTTGATGTTTGAACGGAGTTTCTGCGATGTTGAATGCAGGAGGAGAAGAGGTGCAAAATTCCGGCGGAATAATAAAAATGTTGTCTGTAGAATAACATATAGTTGGAATGCTGTATCAGCATTCCCACTGAAAAACTTAAAATAGGCTTTATATTCACCTTCCTCAATATTAAATAAATATTTCACCAAACCACGCCCTACACCCTACCCCTCGGTGATGGAGTGAACTCCGTGGAGTGACACTCGCAGCTCAATGAGGCTCCCTCCTGTCAGATGGAGGGAGTAAATACAGCGGCAAGCTTTGGGACAAACTCCCCTCTCTCCGGCAGAAACAGGAAATGCCATAACTGTATACCAACGGTTTCAAATCAGCATCTCTTAGACAAAAAATTAAAATTAATAACTCAAATAAAACTCCAAACATCTTTAATTGTGTTACTTTTTTGTAAAGCTCTTTTAGTTTTGAACCTGATGTTTATAATCTGCCTGGGTCTCGTCATGCTGCTTCCCTGATGGCTCCCACAGGATTGTTGTTGACATCTTCGTGGATTCATCTTCTTATTATAGACACATGCATTTCCAAACATTCGGTCTACCTACGCTGTAAAATGTATTATCTCTTCGATTTACACACAGCATCTATTGCCCTTCTGTCCGTCCTGGGAGAGGGATCCCTCCTCTGATGCTCTCCCCGAGGTTTTTCCCATTTTTTCCCTTTGAAATGTGGGTTTTTCTCTGGAAGTTTTTCCTTGTACGATGTGAGGGTCTAAGGACAGAGGGTGTCATTTTTCTCATACTGATATTCTGAACAAACTGTGCTGTTGTATTTGCTGTAAAGTGTCTTTACTGTAGGGTATTTTTATTATATGTACAGCACTTTGGCTCGACCAAAAATCGTTTAAAAATGTGCTATATAAATAAAACTTGATTTGATTTGATTATAAGCTTCTAAGTTTTTGCAACAATCTGTAAATATACACAACTTTATAATAAAATGCACACATTTACCTTTTTCTAGACTAAACACAGGTATGACCCTAAGTTAACAAAATATGAGGTTATCATGAGGTTGTTAACATCAAAATGTATCAGTGGATGTTTGCTGGAACTGTTTGTAAACAGCGTGTTTCCTGAGGGACACACAGCGTTGAGACCGGTCAGGTAGAGACCGGTCTCCAGTCAGCACCGATGCAGACTCGCTGTTTGATGGCTTGATAGCCCACTCCCCCTCCACACCGCTCCACACTCGTTGGTTTGGAACAGCACTTAATGTGGCGGACCCTCCGCGCAAACGCGCAAATGGAGGGGTAGTGTGTAGGGGTAGGGTGTAGGGCGTGGTTTGGGATTGGGCCTTAATGGTCCTCAGACACAGCTTTTGCTAAACCAGGAAGTAACCTCCCCCAACAACCAGGTAACTTTTGACAAGGAACTAATTATTTGTATAACAAACAAATACATGTTTAACCTTACAGTGCTAAAATATGTGCACTTGATCTAAATATTTTAAGGTTAAAAGCAAATAAACAGTTGAAATCCTCTGTGTGGTGGTAATCATGGTGTGGTTGACTTCAACTGAAATGAACATGCTCAGAAACTAATGGAAGTGAGAGTGTGCATTGGGATTAGATAACCATGTATGGTCGTTACACGAGCAATTTAAACATCCTCATCCCCATCTGAAATAACCATGTCTTCTTGGAAGGCCCCGGTTTACACAGTTAGCAAGCATGTGCTGTTAATGTGCTCTAACTGTGCTAATGTGTTTTAATTGTGCTCTTGCATTTTGGCCTGTGCTTGTGCTCATGTGTGCTCTATGCTTTTATACTCTTGATGGCTTCTTTTATGAGTACTTAAACCCGGAAAATGACTTAGCGTTTTACCGCTTCTGGTTCCCTTGTCTTGAAATCAACAGTTTTTTTAATCTGTTTGTGTTTAGACTCCTGAAATAAGGTCTGTGGATAACACAAGCTTACGAGATTTTTTTCTACGACATAAAATACGTCGGCATATAAAATGTCTGTGTGTAATAAAAACGCGTTTTTTCACAAATAACAAAATAAACTTCTGTACATCAACATACCAACCTTAGCCTACAGTGATGTGGCATTACTTTAGCTTTTTAATTTTGCCAATATTATTTTTGCTTCAAATATCATAAACTCTTTTAAGAGTTAAAGAGATTTTCCTGCTGAATAAACATGTTAAGTATTATAAATACTTAACCACAACGCTTTTTTTCTGCAATATCCCAAATCCTCTTTGTCGAAGGGGCCCTCGCGATGGTAACTTCCGGGTTGGTCTACAAACATATGTCATCAATGCACCAACTTCAACTTTAAACAACTCTCCTGTTATCTCCATCAGAACAACCTTCTGGATCCGCACCAGTCTGGTTTCAAGGCAGGTCACTCCACAGAAACTGCTCTCCTCGCTGTCTCTGAGGAACTGCACACTGCTAAAGCAGCCTCCCTCTCCTCTGTCATCCTCCTTTTGGACCCGTCTGCTGCATTCGACACGGTGAACCATCAGATCCTCCTTCGCACTCTCCAAGAACTTGGAGTTTCAGGCTCTGCACTATCCCTCCTCACCTCATACCTCGAAGACCGCACCTACAGGGTAACTTGGAGAGGGTCAGAGTCCGACCCTTGTCAATTAACTACAGGGGTCCCTCAGGGCCCTGTCCTTGGTACCCTCCTCTTCTCTCTGTACACAAACTCGCTCGGATCGGTCATTAGCCCGCATGGTTTTTCATACCATTGCTACGCTGACGACACCTAATTAATTCTGTCTTTTCCCCACTCAGAGACCCAGGTCGTTCCACGCATCTCTGCTTGTCTAGCTGACATATCTCAGTGGATGTCTGCTCACCACCTCAAGCACAACCTTGACAAGACTGAGCTGCTTTTTCTTCCGGGAAAAGATTGTCCCACTCTTAACCTAACAATCAACATCGGCACCTCTATTGTTTCCCCGACTCAGACTGCAAGGAATCTGGGTGTGACCCTAGATAACAACCTGTCCTTCACTGCAACAACCCGCTGCTGCAACCCGCTGCTGCAGATACACTCTTTACAACATCAGGAGGATACGTCCCCTCCTGATCCAGAAAGCGACGCAGGTTCTGGCCCAGGCTCTCGTCATCTCACGCCTAGACTACTGCAACTCCCTCCTGGCTGGTCTACCTGCATGTGCCATCCGACCTCTGCAGCTCATCCAGAATGCAGCGGCTCGTCTGGTCTTCAACCTTCCGAAATTTTCCCACACCACGCCGCTCCTCCGCTCACTTCACTGGCTTCCAGTAACTGCTAGAATCCACTTCAAGACACTGGTACTTGCGTACCATGCTGCGAATGGATCTGGCCCTTCCTACATCCAGGACATGGTTAAACTGTACACCCCAGCAGCACGTGCACTCCGCTCTGCATCGGCCAAACGGCTCGCTGCACCAGCACTGCGACGGGGACCCAAGTTCCCATCAGCAAAAACACGTGGGTTTGCTATCCTGGCTCCAAAATGGTGGAATGAGCTCCCCATTGAAATCAGGACAGCAGAAAGCTTACACATCTTCCGGCGCAGACTGAAAACTCATCTCTTTCGACTCCACTTTGAGCGATAGAATTACTAACAAATAATTGCTAACAGAGCACTTATATACTAATAAAAGACTGGCTTATCTAAAGCCAGTTGAGTAGCACTTGAAATGTTTTGGCTCTATGAAACCTGATGTACTTCCTGGTCGAATGCACTTATTGTAAGTCGCTTTGGATAAAAGCGTCAGCTAAATGCAATGTAATGTAATGTAATGTAACTTATTGCCATCAACCTGCCAGGGACTGCAGATACAACAAATAGCTTCCATGGCTAAATGTGGTGCGTTTGCATGATGGAACAAAGTGCTCGTGTTCATTTATGTTCTTTGTCCCTTCTCATATAAATACAAAATGAGCTCAAGTACATTTTTATGACACATTATTAGATATTAGCTATCATTTAGCTGACGCTTTTATCCAAAGCGACTTACAATAAGACATTAAGTGCAAAAACCATAAAGATTCAAACTGCAGATATATTCACTTCAAGCAAAATCATACCATATTAAGAGCTGGTGAATTAGTTATAAGGCCAAAAAAAAAAAAAAAAAGTGCTTTGTGTTTTTAGTTTTTTTTTCAGCAATAATTTAATTGCCAAATTTCCTCTCAAAACTATCGCCTTCCTCAATTTAATTTGTCAGATATTTGGACAGACGGATGGATATGCACATATGGTTATCACTGACTGTTATTGTTGATGCCTACACTCTGTCTCTCTCTTCCAGGGACCTGAAGAATAATTTGATCAGTACGGTGGAGCCCGGGGCCTTCAGAGGTCTGCATGCTCTGAGGAGACTGTGAGTATGATGAAGGATTATCCAGGGGACAAGGGGAAAAGCTGTGTCTGAAGTAGCCTACTGTACATGGCTAAGAGAGGAATGAAACTGAGGCAAAGTGTTGATAAGATCATTTCAGCCTTTGCTGAGCTTTCTCTTTCCAGTCGAGGCTAAATAAAGGCACATTACTCCTTCTTAATCAAATTCTATCTAATTGTTAGTGTAGACGCATTCAAAACTGGGGGCACTGGTCTGCAGGATTGTGTTCTCATGTTGTGCTAGAGGGCACATCAGCAGGAGGTGTTATGGACAGGGAAAGCATTGTAGTTGCTGTACCCCTGTGCTGCTAGGGTACTCACACATACAAAGCCGTGGCAGCACATCACTCCCACCCTCATCCACCTCCACTGGTTGCCGGTCAAGTCCTGCATAACATACAAAATCCTCCTCCTTACCTACAAGTCCCTCCATGCCCATGCCCCCCAGTACCTATCGGACATCCTTCGCCCACATGCCTCACCCCGGAACCTGCGGTCTTCAGACTCTGGCCTGCTTACCACCCGCCGCACCAAACTGCGAACCTTCAGGGACAGAGCCTTCAGTGTGGCAGCCCCCACCCTCTGGAACGCTCTCCCTGCGGAGATCCGGAACATCCCCACGCTTGACGCCTTCAAAAGGGCCCTCAAGACCCATCTGTTTACTAAGGCCTTTGGCCCCTAACCTATTTGTTGTTTTGTGTGTCTGACTGGTTGTCTGACTGCCTTTTGTTTTTGTTATGTTTGTTTTGCCCCTGTTCTTCTTTGTAAAGCGACCTTGGGTCTCATGAAAGGCGCTATATAAATCCAAGCTATTATTATTATTATTATTAGTTCACTTATTCACTGAGATTTCCAGAATTAGAACCACTGATCTTCTGCCAGTTGGGGTGTTAGAGCGAGACTTGGTAACCTTTGCTGAAGGCACATTGGATTTCTTTCTGTTTGCCTTAATCCTTGAATTAGTTGCATTAAAGGCGCAATAGGATGTGGATTTTGGATCTGATGTTAAACAACATTTGAACTCCATTAGGCAAACTGACGCAGAAATCATTCACACACATTGGCTGTAGGATTTTTCAAAACGGAATGTAAATTAAATACACTTTGATTAAGCCAGCAACGCTGAAGGTTCACAAAGTATTTTTATAATAGCAGTCCATTAAGAGTCTCCCTTCTGTTGTTAATACCAAAATCATGTGAGGCAGTACGATACGATGCAGTAAAAAAGAGAAAAGTGTGTATTGAAATGAGCAAGTGTGTTTTTTTCTTATGAATTAAATGTAATGAATAACATTTAAATTAAAGTTAATTTTGAACTATCTCTTTTAAAAAAACGTTTTTGTTTTCATTCATATAAAAAAACTGATTAAAGGCTCACGATTAAGGCATGTATTTTTTTAAATATTTGTTGTACTTATTCTGCCTGTAAGAAAATACGTTTTGTACTGAACAAAGTGTATGTATGGAGCAACTAATTAAATCATATAGGTAAATAAAAAAGGAAGAGTAAATATCTCCAGATAAACAAAATGAAAACCAAATATTTGTAATTACTTGATTTGGATAATTACTTATATATTTACTTAGACTTTCAAACTCACATACAACTGCAAAAAAGTATTTGTTGCCATGTAAACAAACACACACACAAAAAAAAGATTCGCCTGTACAAAACAAGGACAAGGGTTTTTCTCTTTGTTTTGGTTTCTCCTACTCAAGTCATTTTCCCGGCCATTACTCTCCTCCTGGCTTTCTACATTTAGGCTCCAGAGTGAGTGACATGATTGCAGGCTGATGGTTAGTGGGGTCTTGGTTGGCAGGGATGCAGGCACTGAGCTATCCGTGCTGATTCGGGGCGCGTGCTCGCCAAGCTCGGGAGGAGCAGAGTGCTAATTTAAGTCCTCCCCAACTGGTGATTACTCGAGTGCTCTGCTTATTTTCCCACAGCTGCTCCAGCAAAGCAGCTCTTTAATTACAGAGTGCAAGGGCACGGAGCCATGGACGCGACAGCGCTTAGAAACTCGCATACGGAAGCCCACTGCGCCTGCACGTGTTAGTGTGTGTACGTGGGGGGATGTGTGTGTGCCAACAATGGGTATAAGGCGTAAAAGGTTACAGAAGGTCAGGACAGGAAGTTGAGTAAATGAATGAACGTGGTTTACTAACAGTTTTCCCAGATGTTCTTTGTTTTTTACAAATAGGCAATGCATGAACACAGACACATGTTCTAAGTTGGGCCATGGGAACTACATTATCAGAAATATTCTCTATAAAGCTGATATTTTTCTTCTCTCTTTATCTATTCTGTCCAACACAAAAGAGATCTGTCCAACAACAGGATCGGCTGTGTCTCGCCTGAAATGTTTCTCGATTTGGGCAGCGTTTCAAAATTGTGAGTAATCCGGAAATTAAAATCATACATTGCACAGCTTTATGCTTAATTTTCTGTGTTTACCGTATGTGGTGTTTGATATGGATTTAGTAGGATTTAAATGTATAACAAAACACCGTTGGGTGGATTTAGAGCGTGTGAATAGTGACTGAATGAATGTCTTTGTGTTTCCCACCAACAGGAATCTATCTGGGAACATCTTCTCCACACTGACTGTGGGAATCTTCACGCACCTTGTGGCTCTCAAAGTGCTGTAAGGACACCACATATACTTATCATGAGCATCACACTTTGAGTCCTCTAAGTTGTGGCTTGAAAATATATTAAGACCTCATTATTTACTGAGTCAAGGAGATATTAGCTTTTGGCATTGCAGATATGTTGACTATAGCAGGGAAGGTAGAGGTGTGACTGATGATATCTAAACTGTTAAACATCATTACTAGATGTTAATTGTTAAACTATTGTAGCATAGTTTTAAAGGTCTTTCATTAAAACTATCTTATGCAAGACATAACCACAAGAACGCAGGCGTACATATTTAATTTTAGACTAAATATGTTGTGAACAACTACAAATCTAGCCACCCAAAGCAAGCTAATTCAGGTGAGAAGAGATGTGCAAACACAGAGGTAGCATCCATGTTTTCCTATTTGGAAATGAAAGCAAATTGGACATTAAAAAAAGGCTTTTAATAAGAGTACAACAATTGATTCATTATGGTACACTCAGGCAATTTTGGTAGAATTGATTGGACATTGTACGAATACGGCAAATGTATCGTACAAATACGATTATTATTGTACGAATATGATAATTATCGTACGAATACAATTATTACCGTAACGCTGCTGTCAAATGTAGGTGAATCAGTGAAATAATGTATCACACTTATGCCCTGGAGCTGGCTATTGAATGAAACCGTTATTACTTTGAGGAATTGCACCCCGCTTTTCCGTGTGATATCAAACTGTCTGCATTATTGAATACAGTTGCTCAAATTAAGCAACAACACAGATGGCAACTGTCTCTGGTTTTCCCATCAGGCACTTCAGCACAGAGACTTTGTTCTGTGACTGTCAGCTGAAGTGGCTGCTTCTCTGGGCTCGAAGCAACTCGCTGAAGATCGGCAACGACACGGTGTGTGTGTTCCCCACACACCTCCACGGACTGGAGTTTCACAACCTTCGTGAGCAGCAGCTCAGATGTGGTGAGGACATACAACAACTTTTTGTCCGTTATAAATACAACAGTGTGAATGCCCTTTAATGGAAGTAAGTACTTAAGAATGGGAATTGAGACACGGCACAGCTGTAGGGTTAGCCTTTTGGCTAATACTAATGTCACAAATCTAAAATCATTGGCAAATATATATTTCCCTGGGCAGCTTGTCCAAAGCAGAAGCATCTTACCAAAACTCATGTTTGACCCAAAAGAATGAGATAGGACTTTAATCTAGGCAAGAGAAAAAAAAAAGAACTATTGTACACATTGCACGACATACAAGAATCAGACCGAGATTAACAGTAAACCAGGATTTACAGATATAAATAGAATCTTAACTAATGAGGGGATAAAATGCTGGTGTACAGGAGGTCAAGTGGTTACATGGCTGATCCAAAAGGCGGTTAAACACACAAAAACAGGAAGTATAAACAGTCATGACACAGATTGAAAAAAACTTCAAAACAGGAAACAGATAGGTTCAGATCATGTATAGCAGGAACTAAGTTTAGAATGTATGATGTCAGATGGAAAAGCCTCAAATTAGTTCTCTAAGGTGATATGTCCATATCATAATGTTAAACCCATGGATGTATGAAGATAACTGGATACAGCATCAGAGGTGTTGCCCCGTTCATTCCCTATGAAATTTGCTCAGCGGTTCATAAAGCCAAAATGGCCTGACTCTCGAGAACAAAAATACCATCATCCATGCCAATAGAGTTTGTGCGCTTGCGTTTTCCTTAAGCCCCGCCTCCAATTGCCAGCGTCACCGCCAGTCACTGCTCAGTCATATGAATGGAAAGGGATTATAACTCTTTGGACCTTATTATTTAAATAAGGGCTAATATAATGTCAGCACTGGGGAGTTCATTTAGCTGAAAATAATCTAATTCCCAATGTAATTAAATGGGATAAAAAGTATTTCTGGGCCCAATGATGTCACGGGCTGACACAGAAGTTGAAGTACAACTTTTCGGTCACTGCAAAAATTCAACCTCCAGCGCACTTCCTGGGGGCTTGTTTAAACCACACATTTGTGCCTGGGGCCTTTTATTTTATCCAGACCAAGGCACACCCCATTATGCTGTTTAGTAAGCATCTCGATGGAGATGGATGGATTATTTTGCAAAGATATTACTATCCCATATTTCGACACATGGGAGCTCGGAGAATACAGCATTTTCAATAACACTTCCTCAAGAGCGAAATCCAACGTCTGGGAGGCTTTTGGTGTCATCCTAGATGGAGAAAATCATCCCACGCTTTTTGAGACAAATATGCAACTGTGTGTGTTAATAATTGCACGTTTTCACTGCTCATATAGGATATGCGGGTTCGGGTCGGTTTGCGGATCTTGTGCCGACGGGTCGGGTCGGTTTGCGGAACTAATTGGCAATATGTGCGGTTGGCGGGGCGGGTTCGGTAATGCACGTCTTCGGTATTGCACGTTGCGGGGTGGGAGCGGGTCTTGAAAATCAGACCCGTGCAGGACTTTATTTTTGGGGAAGCCAATAATACGTCCTTTTTTTGGGGTCGGGGGGGTGGAGGTTGGGATGGTCAATGTAATTACATAACCAGATGAGTGATTACAGCGCCCGGTATCATTTTACACACATTTGTATCATACATTCACAAACTAAATCAGGAGACCTTTAAAGTTTTACGTCCGATTCGCTCCTTTTTTCCTCTCTGTACACAGCTCCAGTTTGGGAATTGGCCTGTCATCAGATTGAATTTTTAGTTGCTGCTGTAGCGGAAGTTTAGTAAAATTATTTTTGATTAAATACTCCAAATCTCCACCCTCCATAATTGCACTTGCTTCAGTTGCTTGCTACTTTCTAACGGCGGTGATGACAGTTACAGTACGAACTGAAGTTGATGCGATTTGGTTGGATTGTGAGGCAAGGGAAGCCAGCCGCCTCTCGCTTCCCTTTGCATGGCCCTGACTAATCACAGGTTGGCAGGGGCATGCCGTGAGCCTTGTCTGATTGGTCAATCCCTCAATTTTCTTTCACCAAGGGAAGCCAATTTCGGCTGGCCTCCTCTCGCAACAGTGAGTGCAGTCTACTGTTTCACCATAACATCTAGAGGGGCGCTGTTTCACTCTTTGTAAAATACTCAATGAGAATGGGGGAGAGATGGGCCGGCAGCAACACACAGCAAAGAAAAATTTCCGAAACTAAACGAAGTGTTTTTATTTATTTATTAAAATTATAACTACAATCCGAAAAAACAGGGGAAGCCTGGCTTCCCTTGGCCTCCAGGAGAAAACACCACTGCTAAATACATAACAAATGGGAGAAAAAAAACTGAAGTTTTGTGTGTTTATAAAGAAAGAATAGCTATAATCTTATTTGTTGGAGTAATTGATCCTGACTTAATTTAAGAAATCTCATCATCTTTAGTTTGAGAGTCAATTTGTGCAGAGCCAATTATTTCATGCACGTTGAATTGTTTCTCAAATGGTCATTTGCTGAGGTCTGACAGAAAGTAATCTTTAAGAAAATGTGTATCTAGAAGTTAGAGGGATGACTACTGACTGTCCTGAGACTTCTAATGAACAAGAAACGGTTTAATTAAGCTAATATTGCATTTTCAAGTGGTTGGCACAATGTGAACATGATTAAGTAGATCTATTCTGATAATAGCTTTTCCTCTCCACTGTTATCTCTCCACCTGCTGTGTCTCTGAACTATTTGATAAGCCTAATATAAGGTAATGATTTATTGCCAAATTGCTTAGAGAAAGCCCCAGGCATAAATGGTCTCATGATACAGTATTTGTGCAGTCTTTGCCCTCTCGTGTACCACCTGTGTTGCATCAGCAGTAACTCTTAGAATCTGAGGAAGGAGCTTGTTCAAAACCTCAGAACAGCTGATGGAATGCTGTGCTGGGGAAATAAAGGAGCCTTGCTATTCTCATTACAATTTTTGTCAAAGCACTTTCAGTTGAGCATGTAACACTTAAGCTGGTGATTGATATACTGAAGTTGTTCGTTCGTCAAGTAGTTGAGTTGCTCAGTTTGAAGGAATGAGTCCTAGCATGTTAGCTTGTTGCTAAGATAAACTATTTGGCATTATAAGCTCAAGAGTTTATGTTTTAATCGACAACATAAAACACCTCTGTTTACAGCCCATTTGTGAACTCTGAAGCTTTTACGTGGTTTGAAAAAGGCGGTTGCTAAGTGGCTAAATTAGACTGCTAACCTTTAGCCTTTAGTTGAATGGTTTTGTTGTGTAGTAATGCAATTCTGGTTTGTCTTTGACCTAACATTAGCTTTTGACTTCTTGTGATTCAAGAAGTCAAAAGCTTCCAAAATCATAAATGTGTTATTCCTTTGTGAACATTCTACTGCAAAACAATAGCCAATGTGAAATTATTCTAAATGTTTGTTTGCCACAGAGCCCTTTTACTTTAATATATCTAAAATCCATTGGAAAAATACAATTGCCTTTCTGCTAACTTTCCATTTGGCTAACTCAAATTGTCATCCCAATGTTGCTTTATGTGCAGCAAGAGTTTAGTTGAAAAATATCCCAGCAATACGTTTCCTATAATGATAGTTGGAAAATGGGGGTCCATCATAGAAAAAAAAAAAAAGGAAAAAAAAAACACATTTTATTTTGTGTTTTTACCTAAACAAGAATGCTGGAAAATCTAAGAAAGAAAGATTGCATTTTATGACAAATATAATTTAAGCAGTGTTGTATGTCTTGCTTAAAGAGGCTGACAAAAGTCTAAAAAAGGCCATCTTGATATGCACAGTTTTTGAAAAATTGGCTCTATAAGACTAATTAGAATATGAATACATACATTGTTGCAGTGTGCTGTCTATCAGCCGAGTGCACCAAGCAGAACAAAATGGCCTCTTTGCTGACTGGCTGCTACAGTAAAAATAAATCCAAGAGTCTTTATGTTCTTCTTTTTCTGAGAGACTGGTTACAGACAGGCAATCTCCCCCCCGTCTCCCCTCTGTTGCTCTATCTCTCTGCTCAGTGCAGTGGCCCACAGGAGAATTGTATCTCATGTGTGATAGAATCATCGTCCTCTTCTCCTTACATCTGCTGCATGAAGGGATATTGCTCTGGAATGAAAAAGATCATTGGTCGGTACTGGGGTATGACCATATGCGTTTGTGTGTATGTGCAAAGTGAGGTGGCATTACATGAAGATGCACATTATGCATTAGGGGGCTACAATTCATTAAAGGCTATATTCGAAGATCATAACAAATATGCCCATAATGACTACTACTTCACTGTTAAAGAGATATTACATTGTATGTAATCAAAACAAACCCATGACCAAGACAGTAGGTTTCATCTTAAAATTGGTGGGTGACAAAATGGTAAGCGTCATCACTTAAAGGGGCCTTAAATCTGCAAATGTTCAGGTTCGTTTTTGCTTTTTGTGTCTCTCCTGGGAAATGTCTCCATGCTTCAATGTTCAAACAGCTCTTTATATTTCTCATACTGCCTGTGCTGCAGCACCTCTTTTCACCCTCTGTCTGAAGCCAGAGCCCAGTCTGCTCTGATTGGTTAGCTGGCCGGCTCTGTTGTGATTGGTTAACCTCTTAGAGATGTCCCGCCCCTTAGCCTATCAAATACAATTTGCTGAAGCACTAGCCTAATGAATTGCGAGTGTTAGATAGTGATGTCACTATGTTGGGGGAGTAAACAAAGGAGTCCAATGAGGGCATGAAAAACCTATATAACACACTACAGGAAAGGGAAAACCCTAAATAGTGTGAAAGGGCCCCTTTAACGTCATACATTTGGATGAGTTTATACATTTCCAATTTATGGTGAAAAATATCTTTATTTATAAAAGAAATGCTCAAATGTAAAGATAATGCAGTAGGCATTCTGTATTGCTTTTTAAATGTTGGTGTTGTCCCTGATGAGGCAACACATATGACTGCATGGTAGACTCATTCTTCCTTTTTTGTTTTCTTTTGTCAGGGGGAATAACCTCTTTCAATGCACATACATCATTTGATTCGTAAACAAACAAATGTGTTCTATTATTTAAAAAAGCGAAACAGAAAAAGGCTGCTTCTCTAGGAAGCCAAATAACAGGAGCTCAAGCCAATATTAAAGTATGTGCATGTGCCCGGTATGACGTGCAGCAGTTTGTATTTAATAAGCAAATTGTGACCCAGTCTACAACATGTACATGTCCTCCACCCCCCACAGTCTGTGCATACACAGACAGCAGCACCACTGGATCACTCAGGAGTGATTCTATGCAATCCTAATTGTATGTGTTTTTCATTTAGGCAAAAACAATCCAAAGCAATTACATGGTAATTCTGCACAGTCCACAGACAAAGAGTCAAGTGGAATCCAAAGGCAGGACGAGGAGCGCTGCTTTCAGGCCCTGAAGCATCCATTATGGGATTACAATGATAACGTTCTGGGCTCCCTGCTCTCACCCTGCTTGGATCCATCTGCCTCTCCGCCGCACAACTCCACCTTACAATACCTTATTCATTGACTTGTAACAAACAATTACAAATTGGATTCAGTGTGGTTCTCTAACAGCCCTTAGCTTCGTAAAGGAATGTCCACCGGATTGTGGGGATGGGATTATGCTCAACACCTGATGCTCGCTTCTTGTTATCAAGACTAATGACGGGACAGGATGAAAATATCCCCCCTCCACAATCCCAAAGCATTGGAATGATTAATATTCCTCCACAGAGTTTTCCCCCTTTTGTTTTCATGAAGACATGTCAACGAAGATGCATCTGTTTCTTTCTCCAGTGGCTACAGTGTGATGGGTAGCAGATGTCTGCACCACACATTCCAGCAATGAGCTCCTGTCCCCATGCTGATACAGGTCAGGTTGTGCCTGCAAATGAGGGGGAACGTAGCAGCGCGTGCAGCTTCCTGCTAGGATCAGGTGCTTCCTGTGTGGAGGTCAGGGCAGGATTCTGTTTGACTCATCTAGCCACGGACTTCAGGTTCTTTAACAATGCTGAGATGAGAGCCGCAGCACAGACCAGGGGCCTCATTTATAAACGGTGCGTACGCTCAAAAGATGGCGTACGCCAGTTTCTACGCAATGTTTGCAATTTATAAAATTCTAACTTGATGGGAAAATGTGCGGTCCTCCACGCAAACTCTGACCCATGCGTACGCACTAAGCACAAAAACGGAAGAGACGAGAAACTGCGACACCGTTGGCAGAAGGAAGAATGGAGAGAAATATGTGGAAATAATACCATAGATAAAATGTTACCTCATTTATCATATATGAAGAATTCATTTTCAAACATTGATTAAAGCCAATCTTAAAATGATTAAACAAACGCCTGTTTGAGACTCCTCAGTGCACACCTAACTTGAAGAAATAAATATATACGGATATGTTATTGAAAAAACCACCTCGAATATGTTATGACATGTTTTCTCATAAATGATGCGGTATGCAGAAGGACAGAATTACGTCTAAACTGAGGCCGTTTTGCTTTTCTATAGGTTGTATAGATACGAGCATGGTTTTATATACTTTCCTGTTTAATCATGTTTTATGCCGTTTGCTAAGACTTGATAAGTTGCTCATAAAACACAGGAGGTATGGAAACTAAGAACACCATATATTTGGTAGATTTGGCAGCTGATATAACTCAACACATTAGTTTTATTTCCTTTAACGAGTTGCTGCGGGGGGGGTTGAGACGCACAGGCTGCAGTGGAGACGCTCCGCACAGCTGATCGACAGCTGGAACACAAACCACCAAATAAAAAAATAAACATTAATTGACTCCACTCCGCAGGGATCCCCCGATACTTTCTTACAGTTTTTCATCATGGGGGGGGGGGTCTCCTGTCCCCGGCACAAACACACTGACACACTGCCTGAGGAAGGTTATGTGTATTTTGTCATTAACTTTTTTCGGACCACCTATTTATTTATTTTGGTGACGATCCGACCTCCATGCTGCTACTCTGCATCCACCAAGCAATGTGATTTGTCTCCACCTCCCCAAAAGAACCAAAATCGCAAAAGCTGCGCCGCATTTCGAGTTGATTGTGATTTATAAAGGGAAACTGGCGCCAGTCCCCAACACCGGGGACTTCCGGCCGGGGACTTCGGGTGGCAGTATACACCGTGAAGTTGTTTGCGGCCTGCCAGTAAACCCAAAGCAGAAGAAGAAGAAGTGACGTCAGCGGCTTCATTTGCGTAATCTTCCCTCAGGAACTTATTCCGGTGTGAACGCGATCTGCTCTTTAGTTCCATGGGGGTACTAAGTGTTGGGAACTAAGTGCTGGGAACTAAGTGCTGGGAACTAAGTACGGCAACGTACTTGGTGTGAAAGCGGCTCTTGTCTCTGTCTCTCTCCTTCTCCAACACACAACCGATAATTGCATTTTGCTCTGGCAGTGTCCAGTGGGCTGAGGCAGGCAGCCGCTCTCTGATCCTCGGCTCAAAGCATTGTTTCAACAGTATCAGCATCTGCCAAGTCAACAGTCAACGGCCCCCATGCTGCTTCTGCTACGCGTCAGGAGATAACAAAGCCTCAGCTACTGTTGTTAAAGACCAACTTCGAGTCTTAGCACTCTAACAGGGTCAGCTGTTGTTATTACACAGAGATGTCATCATAGAAGAACCAGTATTAGTGACATATTTATTTTAATGTCCCTCTCTCAAGCATGCAAGATTCTCTTGCTGCATGTATGATTCAATCATTCAAAAATACTTTATTAATCCCAGTGGGGAAAAAGTGTTTTTTGTGATAGTTGTACGATGTTAGAATACAAATAAATACAATACATATAAACATAAGTTGAAGTAAAAATGTACATGATAAGTCCACAGGGACATCTTAGACACATGAGGCGGGATGTCCTCCACAGCACAGAGACCTCTGAAGACTCAGGCTCATGATGAAGACATGATGAAGACTCAGGCTCATGGTGAAGACTCAAGCTCATGATGAAGACATGATGAAGACTCAGGCTCATGGTGAAGACTCAGGCTCATGGTGAAGACTCAGGCTCATGGTGAAGACTCAGGCTCATGATGAAGACATGGTGAAGACTCAGGCTCATGGTGAAGACTCAGGCTCATGATGAAGACATGATGAAGACTCAGGCTCATGGTGAAGACTCAGGCTCATGGTGAAGACTCAGGCTCATGATGAAGACATGATGAAGACTCAGGCTCATGGTGAAGACTCAGGCTCATGATGAAGACATGATGAAGACTCAGGCTCATGGTGAAGACTCAGGCTCATGATGAAGACATGATGAAGACTCAGGCTCATGGTGAAGACTCAGGCTCATGATGAAGACATGATGAAGACTCAGGCTCATGGTGAAGACTCAGGCTCATGATGAAGACATGATGAAGACTCAGGCTCATGATGAAGACATGATGAAGACTCAGGCTCATGATGAAGACATGATGAAGACTCAGGCTCATGGTGAAGACTCAGGCTCATGGTGAAGACTCAGGCTCATGGTAGGATCGTTAATGAAAACGCTGCTGTTGGAAACACCACCTGAACAGTCCAGATGCCACCACTAGATACATCCTGTTGCAGCCATGCCCCGGAAAGCACACCAAACTACACTTCATATATCCTGTTGAACTCCTGGCTATCGTGGTCATCTTGTCCATTCCATTATCCAGTGATTTTATGTTGCCCATGATGAGAGGGGGCTTATATCTATATATTTTTTAAATCTGGTGCCAGCTCTCTTCCTTCGTCTCTTCATTTAACCCTGTATCCTCTCCAGATGTCAGTGGGGATAGCCATTGTTCTGACCATCATGCTAGCTGGCTTTAGCACAACTAGCTTCTCCCTGGTGTAAACAAGGGAGACACACAGCAACTCAACAGCTAAAAAACAAACAACATTTCTTTCTATAGGACAGTTTTGAGAGGGCACAGCTTAATAAGTTGCAAATAGAAGTTATTAACAGAAAAAAAACAAATAAGATCAAATGATAAAGCTAAAAGTTTAAAATAGAACAAACCTAGCAGGAGCACCTGCAACAGGCTGCATGCACGGTTGTACACTTTATTATGTAATTATTATGTAGAAAAGTTAAGGGACAGCCATTATTATTTACTGGGTTATATATTCCCATAAACAGTCATTGCTTTTTTTTTTTTCTCAGGGGAAATGTTTAGTTGTGAGCTGGAGACATTCAGCCACATCACCTGACACAGATCCTTCAGTATTCTCTTTTTTCAAACCAATGCATGGAGCAATAAAATACGTTATAACCCATATATCGAATTGCCTTTCAGCAGCAACATCCACAATTGATTGGAATACAAGCGAAGGCAAAGCGCTTGCTTACGCTGCTCTTTGGAGCGTGGCCAGGGAAATGTCTTGTCTGAACGAACGCGCTGGGAAAGAATTCCTGCGGCGGTACAGTGATCTGCCAAGGCACTCGACTAATCCTGGAGAAAATACACGGCCAGGCAACACTGATACATCTTTACATGTTCATCATGATTAGAGACATTGTCTTCCACGTTGTGTGTCTGCAGTATGATTAGTTCAATCAGGTCCTGAGGGTTTCAAAATAAAGAAATACTGCCACACTAAGCACTGTCCCTCTCTTTTAATCCTTATCCTAGTTATATTATCTGGCAATAAAAAAAAGGCTTGAGGTCAGCTGCGAGGTAGGTAATCCTATCACTGGTAGGTTTCCATTGTGAACATGTTAGAGTCATCTCGCACAGCAACAGCAGCAACAACACGTGTGAACGAAGGGGGAGGAGTGTGACCTTGACAGCGTGTGTGTGTGTGTGTGTTTCTTGACGATATCATTGGGGGCATGCACATATGTTTGAGTGTGTTTGTTGCATGGGGTAAGAGACGGTTTGTGGTTTACGGCTTGATATGAATCATGCATGGAATCCCACAATCGTAGATTTTAACACCACTTGCAAGCATACAGTAAGTGAGAGGAGGAAGTAGTCATTGTGAAGTCACCCATTGGTTGATGGACTAGAGTTTGGACTAGGTTTTTCGGAACCAGACACAAGATGGTTTTAATATACTGAAAATAAATTATATTCACTTACATTGTTCAAAAGGATCAATTCTCTCATATTTAAGCTTGCAGATGAATTGTATGGCATACTTCAAGAGTAAAAATAAGATGAACACAGTTGCAACATCAGCTGCTCTTCTGTCTCCAAACTCTGAATGAATCCAGCCATTTTGGAAAGCCTTTGATTGGTCAACAGGCACTAATATTTTATTCTAATATTGAATTAGTAGAATACAAAATAAATCCCAGTATGCATTGCAAGATAAAATCTGTTTATGTAACACCTTGTCAGTTGTATTGGTTCATAAATTCTCTACAAAACACTAATTTCCCAAGATTAATAAAAGATTATCTCAAAAAGATACAAATTTGCTTCACCATATGCGAAAAAGACACTGAGCTCAACTATAGGTAATCATTTGTGTGAGAAGAAGGGTAATTTTTTCAGAGACTTCTATACAACTCAATTTCTTTTTTGGAACCAGAAAACATCCGTTGGCTTTAATTTCACAGCTGGAAATGACAGTTTGCTTGCAATATCAAACTGATACCATACAACTTCTATTCTTCATATTTTTTCCACCCAAGGTGTAATGATGACATATTTCTCTCTTCCTCCCATGGAAAGGGAATGGGAAAGTTTACGCGCCAATATTTCAGTTTTCTCCTCTCCTCCTCTTCCAGATGGACCTCTGGAGATGCCCCTCTTCCAGCTTATCCCTTCCCAGAGACAGGTGGTTTTCCGTGGGGATCGTCTTCCCCTGCAGTGCACCGCTTCCTACCTGGACCCTTCGGTGGAGCTGCGATGGCGTCACAACCGCCGCATGGTGACCACGCATGAGGACCGGGGCATCTACGTGGAGGACACACTGATTCACGACTGCTGCCTGATCACAAGGTACATGCAGAGGAGGGAGGAGGGGAAGGCAAGGAGGGAGGATGGATGGATGGGGCTTTGTTAGCTGAGAGCTAGTAAACTGGTCTTTTGGATGTTTGTAAAGCCCCCCTTGCAGATAAAGCCAAAAAATCACTTGCTCATCTGATGGTCCTGATTCCACAATTGGGAAAAGTTGTTCTTCCGACTTCGGTGTAATCACATCATACAGAGTGCAGTAACAAGTCCTAAAACCAATAAATAACTTTTAAATAAGCATTTATCCACTTCCAGTTCCTTTCTCTCAAAGTCAACTGTTTTTTATTGTGTTTGTGGTTAGAAGCCTGAAATAACCTGTGGTTAAATCAAGCTGAACAGATTTTCATGTTTTGTTCTCCAAGAATAGAATACGTAAGTAAATGTCTAAAGGTGTGTCATAAAAAAAAACGGTTGCATTAGCTTAGCGGTGGTGATATGCAGCCTTGCGAACGTGATGTAGGTTGTTTATAGCCATCGTTAGCTTTTACATTTTGGTTGCACAAAGTGGAGTGAATATGTGGAGATTATCCTGCTGAACAAAACGTGAAGTATCATGAATGTGTTTTTTGCCAGAAATCTTATTTTCTGCAATATACCGAAATCCAATGGGGAAATCCCATTCCTTTGCCGAATTGCTAACATTCGGGTAAGCCTGCAAAAATATGTCATCCCTGCACTATACTATTATGTTTTGAGTCATAATGTGGAAACATGGACACTAAAAAGTTGTGTTGGGGTTTCTTTCTTAACATCATTGAAAAACACATTGATAGCGGTTTCAGATCTTAATTGAGATTTTGCAGTTAGGAGTTATTCATTCCAAATATTCCGACAGCCCCTCATATGGCACAAGTCTTTCCAATCATTCAAAGTTAACGAAAGTGGAGGGAATTTGTGTATCCATCCAATCAGGGCCGGTTCTGACCAATTTGCTGCCCAAGGCAAGATGTTAGCTGGCGACAACAACAATCCCCGGTACCCATACGCTCTCTCCCTCTCACGCTCACTCACACTTTGTCTGTGAGCTGCGGGCGCCTGATAAGCCAACATCCCCCACTTTCATCACTTCCAGCACCCATCTTACAGGGAAAATTAAACATGTAACCGGGGTGAAAAGGGTGTTACCTTTACTTAATTATGAATGTTGTTACATCAAGGCAGAAAATTAGGATGAGCGCAAACAGTCAAACATTTTTTTTTTTCCTCCCAGAGCTACCAGCGCAGCGCCGCCCCAGATCTGGCGCCCTAGGCGACCGCGTCTTTCGCATATGCCAAAAACCGGCCCTGCATCCAATGATGGGGAGGCAGTAGTGTCAGTCAGTAGGGACATGGCTTGTGAACGTGAAAAATCGGTTCGGTAGGTTTTCTGTGATCCGACAAACAGACAGACAAACCTAACATAAAATCACCTCTTTGCTCGATGAAAATGCACACATGTTCATTTGCAAACAAAGCAGATCACAGATGTTCATCTATACACATGCTCACAGAGGTCACTGTAAGTACACACGGACACAGATGCAGCATACACACACACAGTAGTCCCTTTCTGTATCCCTCACTCACTCATACGAGCTGTGATTTACCTTTTGTTATTGGCGCCCTTGATAAGGATCTGAAAGGACAAGACAGAATTGGCTTGGCGACGTGCCAGCACCTCAGAGCAATCTGCGGCTCGTCTCCAGAGGTTGGCCTTCCAGCCCCCCCCCAGCGCCGGCGCTAGCTGATCACAAGCTAAGAGGAACAGATGCTGAATCATAATTGCGGCGATAAAGTAGACTGGCAGCACTGTTTCCTCACTGGTTTCTGATAGAAGAGGGAACAGCAAGCATCCATTCTCTTCCTGTCTTTATTTTTGTAACCCTCCTGTAGTGTTTGGGTAAAATCTGACCGTTTTACAACTTTTATCAATGATAAATATTGTGTTTTACATTTTATTGCTTAAAGGACTTATGATATCCTCCACATGTGATCATATCAAAATGCTGATAACCACTTTCATCGAATTTGAGTGGTTAAGACCACTTTGTTACAGCTATGGTGTTCCCGGTCAAAAGTGACCGCCATAGGAAATGAAGGGGTAACCCATTGTGTTCATCCATCAGATAGTAAACTCCCACAAAGCGACAATGTGTTAATTTTGGAATACATTTTCGGTGTCTATTTAGAGACACTGTTTACATCTTAAAAGGGTGTTAAATACAATTTGGTGATGATGAATGGTTTTTGTGTTCATGTAAGAGTCGTTGAAACAGACGTGAACACCAAAGTAAGGGGTGAGAAAATGAACACGACAGGAGTGTAAAATTAAAGTAAATGCATTTGATGTAACGCCGTGGCAACAGGGCTCAGGCGCAGGAGCTGTTGATTAGTTTAACTGCTGCCTGCTCTGACTCGGCCTCTCTAACATAAATATTGATGGAGTGCTGACAGAAATATGTATCCCCGTGTCCACAGGGCCATCACGCCTCTTGTTGTGTTGGTTATTTGGCAACAGTAGTGCCAGCTTCTTTGCTGCTCCATTTCTGGGAAGGTATTCTTTTCCCCTGACTGCCAATGCCATAAAATATCAATATTTTGTCTTTTCATTATTTACGAGCTCACTGTTTGACATTCGCAGAGATCCCTATGGTGGAAGCACTGCCTTAATTGATTGGATTACAGCACAGAGAGAGAATTGTTAGCAATCTTTGTGTCTCAGTATCGATGTTTCTGGCATTTTTTGAGGTATTTATCAATTGAGTCAGTGCAATACTTTGTCATTCACTGCTTATTGCCAAAACATTTTTTCCTGATCCTGCAGAGAAACAGACAGAAAAAAATTGAGAACAACTTCCTTGGCAGAGATTAAGATATGTGAATGTTATATTTTAAAGTCACTGACAAATAAAATGATGCAAGTTTAGGTAACACTGTATATGCAGAACTTTTATTAATAATGCTGTGTTTTTATGCTGTGCAACTTTAAATGAATGTGTGTTTTAAAATGTTACTTTGGCATACATAGTGGCGGTATCAAAAAAGTAACAGACGGTGAAAAACTAAAATACATCGTTCAATAAACATGGTTCGACCCCAGCCCATGCAGTCATCACCTCGATGTGTCCTTCGGCAAGATACTTAACCCTAAATTGCTCCTGATGGCACGGCCAAGGGTGTATGAATGTGTGTGAATGTAAGGTGCTTGCCCCACGGGAATGCATACGGCCGTTTGCGTAACTGTTTAGTGTCATATAGACCGTTCTGCCACACTAGGACGACCGAATATGGCAGTCAACAACTGCGGTAACGATAACGGGTCCCGAGACACGCAGCTCCTCCTGCTGTGATGCAGCGGGAGGAGCAAAACACACACTTCAAGTCAGATCATCACCCTTAGCTATTTTAATTACCTCTCAAACTACCTAAACTAGTTATAAATATGTTTATTATTTACTGTCGGCCGGGTCACTCATTACTGGATCAGCTGCTGCATGAGACAGACACTGACGCTGTCAGAAGAGAGGAAAAAGAGAGGCCAGGCTCCGTGTATTTTATTATTATATATAGTCGTTATTCATTTGTTTTAAAGCTTAATAAATAACAAAGAAGACCTTTGACCGGCACTTTTATAATTTTGTCCGGAAGATTTAAACTTTTACACACGTTGACCGGCGAAAAACTCTGCCCGGTTCCCTCGGCCCCCACCACGGAGAATAAACAGAAGGGCAACCATGACAACCATGCTTCTTCACTGCTTTTGTGGAGGAAGTTACGGAGCGTCCACACAGCAGCGTTAAAAAAATCTTGGAGGTGGGCGTATCTGAAGCTTGGGGATTTTTTGCGAGCAACGCGACCAACAACCAATCACATGAATCTCCCGCCCCCGACATACAAAGCAAAAAAGCCCGAAGTAAACTGGATATAAACTCCCCAAACAGGCGAAAACCTACCACTGTCTCTGCCACCTCCCTCCATGCCTGGCTCCTCCGGTTTATATCCCGGTAGGTAAATAGGGACTGGTCATAAAGCACCGGGTGATCCCCTACCGCTAATTTCTCCTCCATTTTTTGGAATATGAGGAAATGACCTGCGGTATGTCTCTCCCAGCTTATACGCGGTTTGATTGGCTAGCACTTGAACTGTCAGATTTGCATAAATGGGATTTGATTGGCTGACGCTTCCACCTCAGCTTCAAAAGTTGAACATTGCTCAACTTTGAATCCTGAAAATCCTGAAAATCTCCGCTCTGCTGCCCACAATGCAGTTCGGCGAAAAGTGAGGCAAAGTGACGTCACCCCATTCAAAGTGAATGGGCAGAAGCGTTTCAAGATTTTTTTAACACTGCTGTGTGGACGCTCCGTTACAGCGCCACGTACAGGCTCGGCATATGTACTGCAGCTTTTTCCAGCGGTTGGAGCTAAACGGAGCTGTATATTGCGTGTGGACGGAAGCTTTTTTGCGATTGCGATTGCGTTAATCCTATGCGTTTTGCCGTATGCGTTCCCGTGGGGCAAGCACCTAAGTTTCCAATAGCATTTGGCACTGCTCTGTATGAATGAGGTGTGAATGGGTGAATGACTTGTACTATGTGAAGTGCTTTGAGGTGTTGAAATTACCTGATAAAGCGCTATTTAAATTCAGTCCCTTTATCATTTACAGATGTAGCACCTAATTTTGCGCGTCCCTACCGCAGTGGGGCCGTGATCGGCACGGAGTCGATCCTCGCTGAAAGGAAAACCCCCCGCATGGCGTAGTGCAGGGGTATTCAACTAAAATTCAACGAGGTCCAGTTAGAGAAAATGTCCCCATGCAAAGGTCCGGAACATCAAAATGTCTAAGTTGCTTTATGAATTAGTGTGATATATATTGAAGTAGCTGTAGCTTTATCAACGTCTGCATGTCAACAACTGACTGCCAATCAAATAAAGAAAGTACAATTCATAAACAACAATATTTATTGTCAATGAACATTGAACTATACAGATATACAGTAACATACTGTGGATATGTGTAATGTTCCTCTCTGGCTGCATTTAAAAATAAAATAGGAGAAAATAAATAAAATAGCTTTTGAAAATATGTGCATCTTAAAAGTGCTTAATTTTAGATAAATAAAATAAAGTGTAGCAGCAGCTTGAGTTTCCCTTTTTCTTTGTTAACCGTTTCACATCATGACTTAACAGTTTCAGACGATTATAGAACAATATCAGTCTTTACACATCATAACAATTGAACAGTTTTAAAGTTTCCCTCACTCACTTTGTTTTGTTCAGTGCGAGAATTGAGCTGGAGCTTGTCCTGCCAGGAGTTTAGATCTGGGCTGAAATGGTGTCAGGGCCATTCTCATACACACATGCAGGTGCTCATTGGTTAGCCTCGGTTAGCCTGCCCTGGAACAATATTTTTTTTTTGTGACCTCCGTTCTGACTTGAGAGGGAATGTTTGGTCAAACACTTTGTGTTTTGTCTCATAGTGGCGTTTTGGCACTTGTAATGAGCGCCACGGTCTCTGAACACATGAGACACACTGGTTCTGTGCTCCCAGTGGGCAGGATGAACATGAATGAGTCCGTCCACTCAGGGTTAAAAGCTCTGTTGTCACTGTCCACTTTCCTCTTCTTGGAGAGCGCCATGTGTCATTATTTGTCTCCCCCTGTCTGCCGCTAACTCGCCTGTTCACTCTCTCTCCTCTCCGCTTCTCTCCCTGTATCGCTAATTATTCTCTTCACTCACTTTCCTCTCCGCTTCTCTCTGCGGCTCTCTCGTCTCTTCTTCTGTGTTTCTCTCCCTGTATCGCTCACTCGTCTCTTTCGCCCCCTGTCGGCAGCGGTTAAAATAGAATCGCCCCGTCAAAATTGAAATCCCCTATTAATGTATTGATTATAGGTCCGGGTCCGTATAGGTCGGCGTCTGGGTCCGGATACGGACCGCGGTCCGCCTGTTGCCGACCCCTGGCGTAGTGAATACGTTTCAGACTTGATATGCCCCCTTGATAAATGATAATGAAACCAGCTGCATTGGATCATGGATCCACCAGGGGGAGCAGTGATTACAAAGCTGCCACACTGGAACTCATGTGAAATAAACAGCTGATAGATCTATCTCTGATTACTATAGCGGATCTTTGTGAAGATCCATATGTCATGGATAGGATCATATTCTGTGCTAAATAAGAGACATGTAATCATTTAAAAAACATCACCATGTTCTTATTTAACAAAATAATGTTGTTTAATCCACGTTGGCGTACTACAAGTAGAAAAACAATCGGTTTTTTTTTTTCATCAGGAAATGCAGCCCGGCTCAAACAAACTATTTGTAATCATCATCCTCACGATCATTTAATGTATCATATGTTCGCCGAATAGACATGAAAGCACTAACAAATATGAATTTGCTGTAGTCAACTTCATTACAACTTTATTAACCTGCCTAAAATCAGTAATTCACTAAAAAGAGGTTTATTTTAAATGGAGCCTCTTCATCTCACCGGCAAACAATATTTACAGTGTTAATAGTTTACTGTATTATTACTGTTTAATATTACTGCTATAACAATCACACATTGAGTTCATTGTTGTGCAATGATAAAATCAGACCGTTGTTTTTTAAAATAGTCTGAATGAAACTCGGCATCTCTCATGCCCCTTTCACACCAACGCGGTTTCCGTTCTAGCTTCTGGTTCGGAACCGTTTTTTCTTTTCAGCCCCCGTTTTGTGCACACCGCCCAGAGCCCGACTGGTGCTGCCGCTGCTGCGTCATGACGTCACCGTTTACGTCGCAGATTTTCTCCCCAACGGCGCTCACAACAACAACAATGAGGGACTGCGTCGGGTCGATGATCGTGTTACTTTTAATCATACGAAGCCAGATTAAATTAAATAACTACTTCTCCAACCTTATACTTTTCTCCAGAGTGCCGTGGTTCATTGTTTATTAATGTGTTTCAGCGGCATTTACCGACCGCTGCAGTGCTGCTCGTCCACCGGAGTTTATTCTCCTGTTAACTCACGGCAGCGGCCGCTGTAAAGTCTTCACTGTCCGACTGTCACACAAGCAGCAGATAAATATCCCCAATTCCCCATAAGTAAATGTGTTTCAGTATGAATTGACGCTGTTTGGCATCACAACGCTGTTATGAAAGTTTCTCTGGTATAACATGGGTGATGTTAGCATAGCAACCGAAGCTAAACTGACTATCTTGACTACTTGTTGCTATCCTATTGTGGCATAAGCCGTTTTCTACAGGCACATTTTACCGGCGTATTTTTCATTATGATTCTACTTGTGGTAGTCGGACATGACAACCTGTGCAGCCCATGTATTGATTCCATCCGATAGCTGCTATAATAACAAACAAAACGTCTGCCTGCTCTCCACAATGACCAATAACAGCGAACGGATGGTCAAAGTAAGGTACAAATAAACAGAATCACACGAAGCCTGGTTAGTGTTGCCTGACTTTATAAAGTGTGTTTTTTTACAAGTGTGTGGTTGCGTTCTAGTCACTTTGCTCAGCGCTACTGCTTGTTACAACTTTTATTTGCCGTACTCGCCATAAACTGTTAGCTCAGGTTAATCTCGCCCCTGCCCCCGCCTCCGACGTAAACTGGCGTATGCGGTTCTTGCTGCTAGACCGAACATTCTTTCGTGCTTGGTAAGAACCGGTTTTCGGGGAAAAGAGCCGGCTCCGCTGCGGTGTGAACAGGAAATACCGGTGCTTTTCAGGCTCTAGCTCCGAACCGGCCCTGGAACCGCGTTGGTGTGAAAGGGGCATCAATAGGTGTGTGTGTGACTCTCTTTGTTTACACACCTAATGGCCCATCAGCCACAGCTCTCCACCCCCTGTGATCTCCCATCCCCCCTGTGATCTCTCTTCTCCAGCAGCGCTGTCAGACCTGACCATGGCTGTAAAGGCAGAGGGGCGTCTCTAGTTCCCCCTCGACACATAGACTGATCCTTTTTTTTGTCCATGTCTGATTGGCTTAGAGCAGTGGTTACCAAACTTTTTGTGCCCAAGGCACACCAAAGGACAAGTAAAAATCTCAAGGCACACCTATTGTGCAAAATAGCCCTTATAACACGTGTTATCACTCATATCATGTAAAATATCTGTAAATGTGCATAATTATTTACTAATGCCAAATAAAATGTGACAAAGACAACTATATTACTCATGAAATATTTATTAACGAAATATTTCAGAAATTAATTTGAAACTTTATCAAATTAGGCTTCATCAAAGCAGCAACACACTCATTTAAACCAGACAGGTCACAAAATTAAAAATGAGGCAAAGACTCAGCAGAAATTCAGCACAGAGAACTGTCAATGCAAGGAAGCTGCACTGTCCATGGGCCTGAACTACTATTATAAATGTAACATTTCAGCAATCAGCATTGAAACATGTGCTATTGTAAATATTTTGCCGACTTACAAATTAGTGAGATACATGTGCCTGTCGGGGCGCGCAGATTTTTTAAATCCTTGGTGGCACTGAGGAGAGGGCCACTCGCAAGTCCTGTTCAACAGAGAGCCGTGACCTCCTGTTGTTCTTCATGTAAACCAGAGTAGAGAACGTCAACTCACACAGGTAGGTAGTGGGAAAAAGAAGAAGTTGCTCAATCGCGTGGTGGGAGATGCTTGGGTACTCCGATGCAGAAGCCAACCAAAACTGATCCAGTGGGAGCTCACTAAATTTGAGTTTCAGTGTGCGGTCCACACGGAGCTCTGCGCACTCCTCTCTCTCTTTCATAGTGAGCTTTTCTGTTGGGAATTCCTGGTGGAATGGGTCTCGGATCCAGTCATAGTCCTCGATGTCAGCCACAGGTGGAAAATAGCGGTCAAACCTCTCTTTTAAGGTCTGAAGGTGTTTGGCATATACAGCGCGCTCCCTAGCTGCCTGCGGCGCAGCTGATGCCAGCGGGAACATGTCCATGGAGCCCTGTTCCAAAGCCTCGCGCCACAGGATAAGTTTGCCCATAAACCCCCGAATCTTGTCTGTGGATGATAAAATGTTTTCATTCCTGCCCTGAAGCTTGGCGTTTAACTCGTTGAGATGCCCAAATATGTCTGCGAGGTAAGCCAGCCTGGCGCACCACCTCTCATCTGCGAGCTTGTCTTTATGTGAGACAGCGTGTTCACGTGAAAACTCCAAAAGCTCTTCCCGAAGCTCATAAAGATGGGATAGGACTTTCCCCCGTGACAGCCAACGTACCTCTGTGTGGAGGATCAGGCTTTGGTGGTCGGCTCCCATCTCGGCGCACAGCTGGGAGAAGAGGCGAGATTTCAGGGGCCTTGATTTGATGTAATTCACCATCTTCTCCCGTAGTATGGCTTTCCATTTCTTTGCAGAAGAAAAACGTCTCTTTGATAGAGTCAGCATTAGTGTTAATTTCGTCAGCTATTTTTTTATTTAGTTTTAGTCATAGTCCTGTGTTAAATTTCCTTTTTCGTTTTAGTCATATTTAGTCACCTTCATCCTGTTTTTATTTAGTCAAGTTTTAGTCGACTAAAAGTCTGAGCATTTTAGTCTTATTTTAGTCGACTAAAACAGTAACTATTTTAGTCAAGATTTAGTCGACTAAAAGTCTGAGCATTTTAGTCTTATTTTAGTCGAAGAAAACTAATTATTTTAGTCTACTTTTTGTCAATGAAAACTGTTGAGTCTTTTTTAGTCATCAGATTATATAGAACATTTCAGTCAAACTAGTCTAGCCAAAACCAATAATTTGTCATTTTAGTCAAACTTATTTCACAATAAGATTATATCTTGTCCTTATTTGATGAAAAACACAGGTTGAATGATTAAGAAAGCAGCTTTGCAGAGAGTATCTGGTCAGGTTTGTGGTGTTTTTATCAGCTGTGTTATGGCCACATTGCTTCCCTTCTGATAAAACAATGCATTCGCTTTTTATCTCCGCCTCATTGTAGCAAAAATGGGCCCAAATATCACATCGTTTCTTTCTCCCAAGCAGTGGTGGCGTTAGACTTTGTCGTTGTCAGTCATTTTGACAGACAAGATCGTAACATTTCCGCCATAATCCATTATTACCCGTCGAGTGCACAATGTATCACTCACTCGCGCTGACGGGGGGGTATTCGGTTAACGCGAGTGCGACCACTGCTCCCAATCCCTGTTGTTGCCATTTTATTTTCTGTTAAATAAGGTTAGTTAGACCATGAGTTAGACCCGAGTCTTCCTAACAGTTCACAGTGTGCCGCTGTCCGGTGTATTTCAAATGTACCGCCGCGCGCGGCACAGACACACAGCTGCTGCCCAGCCGCAGCACCGGAAATTGAACTGCTTGGAGAAAAACTGACTATCAGAGGTAACGTTATCTTTGATAATATTTCGTCTGCTCATTTTTCGTCAACGAAAGTAAAGAGAGATTTTGGCATAGTTTTTATTTAGTAAACTACATTTTCGTCTCGTCACTTTTCGTCAACGATATTGCATGATGATTTCGTTACAGTTATTGTTTACTGCCGTCGGTGCCGTCTCGTCATCGTCTCGTTTTCGTCATGGAAAAAAAGGTCGTTGACGAACATATTTTGTCATAGTTTTAGTCAACGAAATTAACACTAGTCAGCATCAACATATCTGACGTTTGCCAGAAGTTGGGCAGCCCCACTTATGTCAGTAGATTCGTCTATTTGTAGGGAAAATCTGCCGCTCGCCTGCAGTGCCATAAGACAGGTAACTTTCATGATACTGTCTGCTGACAGTGTTTTTCCTCTTTTCTTTCGGTGGTGGGTTGTCGGCAGTCTCTGCACTGGTGGTTGGTGGTTTGCTCCGCACAAGAAAGCGCTCCATTTTCCCTCTTGCGTGTTTCTCTGTTTTAATGTTGTCCTTCAGCCTTCGATGTGTCACGGTCTTATAATTCCCACCTGTGCAACTGCGTTAACAGCGAAATATGGGGTTCTGTGAGGATTTTTTTTTAAAGAATTGTTTTTAGGTATAGAGTTTGCCTCTGTATTATGAAATGAGTGCATACAAAGTACTGACATAGTAAATAAAAAAAGTATTATTTTTGTGTAGTTGTATATTGCAATAATAACGTATGGTTGTCACAAAATCCCACGGCACACCCGGACTTGCCTCACGGCACACCAGTGTGCCGCGGCACACCGTTTGGGAACCACTGGCTTAGAGCTTTCGCGACTGCAAACATTTTTAAACAAACATTGACCACGTATCGTTCACCACCCCCCACCCCCCGACAGGTCCCTTAAGGTGATCAACGCAGGCTGTGACTCTCTTTGTTTCAAATCTAGTAATGGGCCATCGGAATGTGACAAAACTCTCCCATCCCCCCTCTGTTCTCCAGCATTGCCGGTCTGAAAACATTTAATTAAAGCTTTTAAAAACGCTGACGGGGTCCAAAATCAGAGGTGGAAGAAGTATTCGGATTATTTACCTAGGTAAAAAGACGTGTTAGAAGTAAATGTCCTGCATTCAAAATTGTCAATTGCCCAAGTGAAAAGTATTATCATCTGAAAGTAAAATGAATCATTATGTTATTAGTATTAAATACATATAAGTATTTTTACAACTTATATTTAGAAATACTCCGTTGTAATTATTGATGCATAAATGTGCTCATCCATTCAATGTGGCATCTGTTATAAATGATATGTATGATATTACTTAAAGGGCCCATGTCATGCTTTTCCGGTTATTACCCGTCCCCTTGTGTGTTATGAAGGTTTTTATGCATGTAAACGGTGTGCAGAGTCAAAACCCTCAAAGTACACCCTGTAGCGAGTAAAACTCTAACACAGAAAATACCTCCCCAAAACGCCTCGTTGGAGATACGTCATTGTCCATTTGATTCTTCCATTTCGTTCCGGGTACGGTGTCATGCCGTACCCGGAACGAAATGGACCAATCCGTGGAGCCGTTACGTTAAGCCCCCGCTGATTGGTTCAAATTGACCAATCCACGGACTTCCTCACACACACAGGGAGCAGGCAGCTCAGCTGATTTCTCCTCCCTGGCTGCAGGCTGATAACAGACAGTTGGGATCGCGGTGAAATTCTCTCTGCAGACCCATTCTCACAGCGTTTATCAACCTTTTTCTTACTCAATATCAAGCCACACTTATTGTTTTTACTTCGGCTGTGAGTTTGTGTGTGCTCAGGATGAGTTTGGCTGTGTTTCGCTGTGTATCCTAAACAAGGAAACAACACCTCCACGGAGCTCAGCGCGTTTCACAACGTCCCGACCAATCAGAGCACACTGTGCTCACAGGGAGGGTGGGGGCTGGAGCTTTGGGAGCTACAACGAGCCGTTAAAGGCAGAGAGTGAAATTCAGTGAATACACATAGTTTACAGAGATGCTGTATGACCAATGTGAGTTTGGAAAATTGCACAATATAAATCTATTCTAGTAGACCTCAACAATGGAATTATGATCAGTGGAAATGGCCATGACATGGGACCTTTAAGGCATAAAGGCTTAAATATCGCCGTTTGATTGCAAGATCCGCCCAGCGCCAATCCCCTAAAACTTCCATTCTGCCTCTATATTTCCAACCAAGGATGCAAGAATGACCTTGTTCTTATCCTTATGCAACTGTCCCTCTAGGCTGGCTGCGTACTGACTGGTGACATCAGTCCTGTTCCAGCCCTCTGCTTCAAACTAACAGAAGGCTGGAACAAACTATCCTGTTCTCAACCCCTCCACAAATCCCCCCCATGAAATGTTTGACTCTGGCTCAGGGTCCCACTGGAACGTAATGCATTTCTCATTGCTTACATTCTGATTGGGGCCCTTTTTCAATTATCCACCACTCTCCTCTTGTATACAGACATAATGCCATTTTCTCCCTCCAAGTGAAACCCATTTGGGTCATGTTGTTCTTGGCACCTAAAAGGTCCTCTCTCCTGTAGAAAACCTGCAAGGAGCAGACATCATTTCCATAGCTGATGATTGTGTAGCGCAGCTCGGTCCAACAAAAATAATGTGCAGTGCCTGGGCTCAACTTCACCCATGCTCTATCTTAAATTGCATTGTTGAAAGACACGTGTGGGGGGGGAATTACAGTGATTTCACTCATTTAGACAGAAAAGAAACTTCACTTATGTTTGGCCTTTGAGATGCCAGACGCTCAATGCTTGTTTAGCCTCAGTGGATGATATATCACTCATTATAAGTTGAATACTCAATTCTGATTGGTCAATTTGGAAATTTCAGAGTTATTAATACTTGAGAACACACCGCTGCTAAGCAAAAATATTGACGGTTTCTACGGAGGATCAAGGGAGAAAAGAAAAGAGGTAAAACGACAGAGTGTTGTATGTCAGAGAAATCACCATATGAAGACAGACAGGAAGTAAACACTAAAGGGAACAGCAGGAGAAGACAGACAGGAAGTAAGACTAAAGGGAACACAGTATGGGCTGTGTTTAAAGACTGGTTAATGGAAAGAAAATGCGAACAGACTTGGACAGTTAGAGAAAACCTCGATCTGTAGTGCCGTTCATTTTTTAGGGACGTTGTTGTTGTCGCAGTTTTAGCCATTTGTACGCCTTTGAACAGAGTCTCTTTTTTTTGTGGAGGCAATACGAGAATTTTTAAGTCAATAAAATCATTTTTAGTTAATATTAGGAGTCAAGTCGTAAGGTTGGTCAAATCAAACCTCAGAGGTTGTTAATACTCGATAACACAAAATAATGACCATTGCTAAGGAGGATCAAAGGAGAGAAAGAAAGAGGTTAAAAGAAAGAGCGTTGTACGTCAGATAAATCACCAGAAGAAGACAGACAGGAAGTAAACGCTAACGTGAGTTATTGACTATTGTGCAGGATAATGCTGAAAGTCAATAAATACATTAATAAGAAAATAATAATAAAAAGGCGGGAGATGTGTGACCTGTTACGGCCCGTGTTGATGTCTCTCACCTTGGACAGGCGTCCTCCGAGTCAGCCAGCCTTGCTCTGCATGCCCCATCAGAGAGGAAAGACTGAATACACAGGATTTAGTCTGGATTTGTCGCACTGTGCTGCAGCAATGCGAGCGGAGATGCCAGCTAAGTGACCTCTGTGAAGGAGAATTCTGCTCATTCTGCTGTAGGCGAACGTGATGACAAACTGTCTCTTTGTGTCTTGTGTCTCACACTGTGCTGTCTCATTATAGCAATTTTCTTTTGCTGGCACAGGTGGGCCGATAAGCTGATCTGTTTGCATAGCTCACAGTGAGAGCAGCGGGAAAAAAAACCTGGGCCCCACGAGGCCTGACGCTCCGGCGATGTGGGCCAAACTCCTGCTGAGTAATGGTGTCAAGCCAAACTCCCGGTATTAGCTACACCAGCGGCAGCAGCGGGACAAGCCTGTGATTCATGTTTCATTAATCAAACATTTTACAGCCCTGTAGCTAGCTAAAGCAGACACTCTGGATGTATCCTGCTTAATCCTCTCCATTTTTAATCAGGCTAATCTTGCACAAAATGAAGAAGCAGGTTTTGGATATATTACTGAAGGCAAAGGAAAACGTCTATCTCTGCCTCTTCCTCCGTGTCTCTGCTGGTTATTCCTCTATTGCTCTCTTTCACATGTCTCTAAAATCAAGAACTCTGCTTCTGACTGCAAACATAATTTCTTAAGGCGATCTCCCTTCAGAACATCTCTTTAGGCAGTATACTGTCTTGTCTTACAATTCCTGCCTCTGTTGCATTTTGTGTTTTTCCTCATTTCCCTATTGAATTAAGATCTGTTCAATTAGTTTAAGTTGTATTTGTAATATGTGAGTTAGCGCAGGTTAACAGCTAAATGTTTTGAATCAGCAACAGACCCAGGGTCTAGCACTCCATCACATTATACGTGATGGGCAAAGAGGCAGAACATTTCGAAAGTGGTTGACCAATCAAAACCGAGCCGGCCTGATAACCAATCAGAGCAGACTGGGCTCTGGTTTCAGACAGAGGGTGAAAAGAGGTGCTGCAGCACAGGCAGTATGATAACAAATAAAGAGCTTTTTGAACATTAAAGCATGGAGACATGTCACAGTAGAGGCATTAAGTACTGATATGAACCGGAAGATGGGCAGAATATGTCCTATTCAAAGGTAACCCTCTCAGAATAAGTGCAAGTCACTGTGTGTTGGGGTTTGGTGGTCAGCCCTGAGTGTCCCAGACAGAAGAATAGAAAAGGCAGAGCATGAATAGTTAGCATCACAATTCATATTTAATCTTCAACATAAACATGCGTGGTTGAGGTAATGTTACACAATAACAGTATTTGATGATTGACACATGAAATGAGGCCAGAACTGTAAAAAAAAAAACAGAATATAGTTTGTTCATCAAAATTCCCGGGTGTGAATCCCTCCGGACCCCTCTCCAGAGGTCTGTGGAGCTCCAATGTTTATGTTGTTACTACCATACAACTCTGCTGGGCCTAAACAAGGTCAACATATTGGGAATGCACCAGAAAATAATGCTTTCATTTCTTAGTGTGCAGCCCTGCTGGGATGCTAAATATATTACATGCAAATATAGGTCTGCAACTATGTTGTTTTCAGATCAGTGAAATTCCAGACTCATATATGTACATATAGATAAGAAGACATGCTTAGAATGAATCAGCATGCTCAATAAACTGATGTGTCTGCACCAACTATTACTTTTACCTTGTGTCCACGGAGTTAGGTCTGCTGTCGGGTTGTGTCTCTTGTTTCTCCAACCCTGTATTGATTGGATCATGCTGACTTCTGCATCGACGTTGCCACGATTTTTGTGTTTAGTTTCCAGTTTTATTGTGAAATTCTGTTCTCCCTGTGTCTGTTCTTCCTTCCTGTGTTTGCCCTCCTGTGTCTGATTGTCTCATTGTGTTCCCCTCTTGCCCCCTCCCCTGTGTTTCTGCCTCCCCTGCCCAGCTGTGTCTTGTCCTGTGATTACTCTTCTGTGTATTTAGTCTCGTCTTCCCTTTAGCTCCCTGTTCGGTAGTCGTCTTTCTTATCACCCTCCATGTTTGTCCCTGAGGTTTTTGGTCCTGATCCTTCCTCGTGCTCCCTGGTTTTCCTTCCTCGTGCTCCCTGGTTTGGTAATGTTAAGTTGTTCCTTGTCTTCCTTTGTCACTTTTTTGGATTAAAGCTCGCTTTTTTGTTGAAAGTACTAGACCTTTGTTTTATTACTGCATTTGGGTGCTGCCTTACCCCAAAACCTTGGCAGACGTAGCTTCGCGCGACCGCGACATGTACTTTATGAATAAAAAGAACGTTGGCATCCCCTTCTAAACAACGCTCAAGTATTATGTCTACTATAGCTTGTGAAAAGATAAATATTGGCCACTAAATTTGATCATTTGGTGTTTGTTATATGTTTTCAACAATCTACTTTGAAAAAGAGGCAACTATAAAGCAACTGTAACTGTCAAATTCATATTTCTCTGACGATGTGTCAATGCTTTCATCATGCGGATGTGGACATAGCCAAATCTAAAATGGGTTTAAAAAATGATAGACGACGCTCAGCAATACAACTACTAGTTAGGGTCAGTGGTTTAACCAGTTAAGCCCTGAGCCTGTTTTTCAGGTCTCAGGCTCGAAAATGACATTCCCAGAACAAATGACTATAACTTCACTTCTAAAAGGGGTAAATTAATAATCTTTTTTCTCAAAGCAATGATAAACCTGTGAGTTGGATTTAGAAAAGTCAGAATCAATATAGATTTTAAATTTTAAAGTAAATTCAGATTGAACATAGTAGAAACATGTAAATTATAGTGTCCGTCCAAAAAACAAATTACTTATAGTGAAAACCACCCTTGAATGATGGGATAGTAGACTAAAGGCTTTAGGAATCCAAACTATAACATATAATAAGTACCCTGTATCAAGATTGATGCAAAACAAGTGAAATGTGACCTTTCTAGAGAGATTTAGAAAAAAAAAAACACTTCTGGGGTCATTTGGGTGCATTTTCCATATTTCTGGCCCCCCTCGTTCGATTTTGACGATTGACATCTCTTTTTAACCGTTAGAGCCGAGGGGACGTTCCTAAAATCCATCTAAACATTACCCATTGGTGAACGAGTGATGCGCAGACAGAATGCCCCGGAACCGGAAGCTGCGATACACTCTGGTGGCTATCATTAGCAGCTAATATGAAATCTCCGTTTTTGACATAAAATTGATTGATGGATTATCAGTAATCATTTCAAAGTGACAGACACATTGGATTAACCATTAACCTTCAGCAGCGTTTTTATCGTTTTAATGAAATTGAACACGACTTTTGATCAGAACAACAGCTACGGTGAGACGATCTCCCGTGAATGCTCCGTAATGCTACGTGTTGTGATGTCTGTGTTTGCTTCCCCTGTTGCGAGTTCTGATCGCTTAGTGATGATACTAATACCTATAGAATCTGTTGGATCTCAGCTGTATGTGCAGATACGATAAGTAATAAGGGTATTTTTACCGTGAGTTCTGTGCTAAGTGCGCTAGCAATTTTTCGCTCGGGGCTCATTTAGACGCTTCTTGTGAGACTTGTGCTTTGTTTCGGTAAAAATGGTTCGTATCTTCAGTTAGCTGAGTCTCTTACCGTTAAGTGAGTATGACACATTCATAGGTTTTTAAATATTAAGATGCCCTGAGACACAGTTTCGTGAAAAAACACCCCGCAGCCCCCTGTACTGGGGGCTCTCGGGCTTAAAAGGATAAAGTAACTAAGTATATTTACTCAAGTACTGTACTTGTGTTTTGCTACTTTGCACTTCTACTCCACTACAATTCAGAGGTTAAATATGTACTTTTACTCCACTACATTTATTTAATACCTTTATTTACTTTACAGATTTGGATTAATGATGTGAAATATAATCAAGTCTTAAATCAGACTTTAATGATCAACAATTATAAAACATATCATATGTATTATCCTGAAATGGACCAATCTGCACAATGACTACTTTTACTTTTGGTACTTTAAGTATATTTTGATGCTAATACTTTTGTACTTTTACTTGAGTAACATTTTGAATGCAGGACTTTTACTTGTAACAGAGTATTCCTACACTCTGGTACTTCTACTTTTACTCAAGTACAAGATCTGAGTACTTCTCCCACCTGTGGTAAGGGTTAGCATGTAAGAGTAAAAATACAAATATTAAAATGAAAATAATAAAATGAAATAACATTTAAAGAATACGACAACAATAAGATAAATTATCAAGTTTAAAAGTGAAAAAAAAAAATATATATATCAAAATTGGATGTCCAACGATCTTTGAGAAATGTTATGAGAAAAATGTATAAGATATTGCATATGAGAGAATTGAGTGAGATACATTAAAGCACCATTCACATGAAAAAAGAGCCTTGTTAATTGCTCAGTAGCAGCAGTATATTGAGTAAAATGTGCCGCGGCAGGTAGGAAGGCATTTGAAATGAGTTTACAAGCGTGTTGCTACGGAGACGTAATTAAATTATGTCAACATATTTATAATTCTACCTGTGGGTTCATCACTTAACTGCTTACCAGTTACAGTGAATGAAGAAAATTAAGAGCTCTTAGGTACATGAGATTAAGTTTAACAGGGAAATGTAAAATCTAAACACTCTACATAATGTACCGTGTTGAGTCATAGAGAGGGTAAGCACAAGGAACTAATTTGATATGGAAGCTGCTCCGATGGGAAAAGTATCTGAGTTAATTATAGTACACCCCTCTATGTATCTTAATGCATTTTGAACATGCACCTGTATGAATGTTGGCATGCACATGTAGTACTCCCATTGGTGTTAACATGTCTAATTTGTAATGCACAAAAGCCGCAAAATACACTCCTGCAATTCACGTTATGTGTTTTTTATTATTATAACGTATGCATTCGTAGGTCTTTTTTACTTCTTAATATGTAAGTTTACTCTCTTCCCTCATCTGCAGTAGGAATATTGTACATTTCCACGTTGCGGGACAAATAATGGAATTCTGATTGTGATAAAACTGAAATCCACCAACTGGGATCGGCGAGCTTGCATAAAAAAAGTCCCTGCGTTCGGAACGTTTGTTAAGTCAAAGGGACAGATTGAAAGTTTACAGTCTTGTAAGCAACATTATGTAAACACATTTATAAGTATCAGCGTGTGAGCGTACATGGTCCTAATGAGCCCTCAGGGATCCGCTCCACAATGGTGCAGTGTTACTGTGGATGTAGGTCAGTGCTTTGTTGCATGGCCCTGCCCTACTGATTTCCACATTCCAGAGCCATTTTTAATTGTGATGGTTACGTGAGGATCGTCTTTTTTTTCTGGACTGAATTTGATGGTTTCCTCTTGCCTTGCTTGTTGTGTTTGGGTGCAGCATTTCACAAGGGGATGGTTCGGATCCGGATGCAGCTGAATTTGCCGTCAGCAGTGAAGTTTTCCTTTTTTTTAGGCAGGTGCTGGGAGACTGGGAGGCGGGAGTACCAGAGGTGGGCGGTGGGGTGTGATGACTATATTTGTAACCCAGAAGTTAGCATCACAAGGGCTGCATCCACAAAAAGCAATGGGATATAGTGGAATATTGTAGAAAATAAGGTCTGGGGCAAGCACAATAGTACTTTTATGATTTTTGAGGACTAAATGAAATCGTCAGTAGTACACGTGATTCCTTAAACCAGGGGACTCCAACACGTCGATAGGGCAGCTTTTCAGTACAGTTCACAGACTGTGTTCAAAGAATCTGACGACAATAAATGCACCTTTTCCCACTTCAATTAAATCTGACACATAAGCCCTTTCTCATTCCTCAGTTTGCACCTCCTCGAGTCCTCGCCTCGCGTCTTAGACTGGATGTATTTCCCTCACCTCTCTCTTGTCGCTACAATGGGGGAATGAAATTACGAGCCAAAGGTTTTATTCATAATTATTAAAAGTAAGCAGGGGAAACCAAACCAACAGAGATTTCAGAGAAGATGGCTGAACTGTTCAGTGTCAATCCTGTGGAGATGGAGATGGAGGTTATTAACCTCTAAAATCATGTCCAGCTTAAGTCTCAGCAACACTCACAATATTTCTAGACCCAGAAAACTATAAGAACATTCACCAAGCAGCACTGAACATTTCTACTTTATTGGGCTCGACATTCCTTTGTGAAGCATCTCTTTGTAAAACCAGTCCTGTGCAAATAGTATGGTGAACAAAAGGTGCTCTTGTCTTTTACCTTACAGTGTGTAATCTGCAGTAGATGTTTAAATTAGGTTTTCAGACAGCACATGTCCTAATGTGGCTTGATATATAATTGTTGTTCTGCACATACAGGCATATTGCTAGACTGAGCCAAGAGGGTTTATTTTTAAAGTCCATTCACACTTTAAACTCAACTGGCATACTGTGGCATATAGTTTTAAGCAGAGAGTTGTAGAAAGACCGAAGAAAGAGAAAGTGATTGAAAGGTAGAATAATGAAAGAGAAGTAAGACTTAGGGAAATCATCACAGTTGGAGACTAATTCATTCCTACGGTAAGATCTTTATCGTGTGTCAAAAGTTTGATGAAACCGTCTTCAGAAAGCTCCAAGCTTTTACATGATTGGTGCAAAAGTCCTCCCAAACTAATTAGACATGCTCAAAAGTGTTGACTTTTTTGACAACTGAAAACATACTTGCACATATGCCAAAGCCCTCAAATGTATTCACACAGACACACATGCACAAACATACATGCACACACAGAGTTCTCTAGCCGGGAATGTCATCATTTCAGTCAAGCGTTCAAATCTGATTTAGGGCCTTTTAGAAAAGCAATCAGAAAAGAGAGCTTTAGTGGAACACAGAAGATGAAATCAGGATTTATTTTATTCATTTTCATAACTCGCCCACTGGAAGTCCTTGGAGCAAAGTCACGGGTCCGCTCTGGAGCGGGGAATGTCAACAGCGTTGTCGGATTTCCGTTTGTCTTCTCTTACAAAACAAACGGCAGTGGAGACACGCTCTCACCTAAACACACAGTGATTTCATTCCGATTTATTTTGTTTATACACACAGGTTAGCTCTCTATTAGATTCAACTTGACTTGACTGGCAGACTTCACGGCGGCTTTCTTTCACGTGAAGGCATTAGTGTCAAGTATTCAACACTTAAAACACATTAATTATTACCATAATCCAAAGAGTAACACATCCAAGAATACATAAAGACTAAAGTTTCTGTATGCATGTCACCTATTTTATAGGTACAAATAAAACATGACCACTCAGTGACTTATGTTTGGCAGTAATGGATGCAATTCGCCCTTAGGTTTGAGACTAAAAACATTTTTGTTGTGATATGTGCAGGTTTAGATGTCACAAAAGCTATGAAAATCTTTTGTGAATTGGCCCAAATGCACTAAACGTAGATCAAGGTAATGAGACCCTACAGTGGAGTTTTGTCAATCTTCTACAACATGGACAGCAAAGGTCAGGTTATGGCTCTGGCAGATGAAGAGCAAAGGCCTCGGTGTAAATGCACTATTTAGGACTGATGGTTAAAAGCCCTAAAGAGAAAAATCAATGATAGTGGAAGCAAGGACTCTTTTTTACAGTTGATACGTTACATTACATTACATGTCATTTAGCTGATACTTTTATCCAAGACTACTTGCATAAACTTGCAATTTGGGGTTAATTATCATGACCAAGGATATATTAACGCACCAGGGTATGGATCAAACCACTGATCCTCTAATTGGTAGACACCCATTTACCGCCTGAGACACAGCTGCCCAGAATAAAATAAGTTCTCAGGTGATATGGAGTGGTGCAGTCATGAGTCTTAAAATGTATGTAATATAGTTTCATTTTACCGCTTACAGTTCCCTCGTCTTTACTTTTTTTTCACATGTTTTTGGTCAAATACCCGAAATAAGGTCTGTGTCTACAGTTGACAATGGATCTTCACTCAAATAGTTTTTTTATTGTTTCTATGACGACATGTTGAAATCATCGTTTTTTGAGCCACTATAAATTGGTTTACATTGTTTATTCACCATGAAAACTCACCGGAAGATGCTTGCTTTAACACTTATGTATGAATTAGGTTCACCCTTCAGTCAGACAGCCGTAAAGCGCCGAGGACGATCCACATATGGAAATCATGGATCATGGATGTTGAGTTAGTGCTGGACTAAAAGTCCAGCACTAACTCAACATCCATGATCCACCTGAACTGTTCAGACAAATGTGTTTTTTGGTCTTTGTTATTAAAGTTTCCGTTTGTAAGACATGGTCAAAAACAAGCTTCTCCTCCAATTTCTACAGCCACGTCACTGATCCTTTTCTGACCACCTTTTTGTTGTGGTAGTAATAGGAATTTAATCTTATTTTTGATACAGATACAGATCTGTTATCCAACCAAGCTTTTGAGTATGTTTTTGTCGCCATGTGCCTGATCCCAGAACAACTGAAACACCATTTGTATTTGGCCTTACATCATTGCGCATGTGTAAATGTTGGAAAGCATCATTAAGAGAATTTCAAAGTCACAGAGCAATGTGTTTCCAACGGGTCTTAGAAACTGGTTCTCAGCAGGGGACGGAATTAAGATTCAAGACTCTCCTTGGTTGCATTCCCTTTGAAAGATGGATCCAAAGCATCTTATGCTATTCTTATAGAATTAGCCCTAATAAAAAGGCCTCAAGTTGGAAATACTGTCTTTTTTTCTCAATGCTACGAGAGAGAGCAGAAACAAAATAAAGACATTTAATGTTTCGGAATAATTTGTCTCTCACATCCTCTGAGAACCGTTTTCTGGGATTAGAGCTCCTCCACATCAGAGTCGCTCAGCCACTAATCATCTTTCGTCTGAACGATTACAGCTTCCTGTTCAGCCTGTCACTTGGAATTTGTTATGTCAACTGTCATACTTTCCGTTTGTGGGGCATTGTTCCCTAAGTCCTATTATAAAACTTCATACTGTATTATGTGGCTATACTGTGACTCATATTATGAGCATTAGGCATTAGCTCGTTAAGTGCACACAAGGAAATGTGTATATTTGACTACAACTGGATCGTATTTGGGAGGCCGTATTACCATGGTGATAATGCCCGTTGCTTAGCAATCTCTGCAGCTTTTATCCTTTTTCTTTCATAAGGAGTAAAATCCTCAAGATTAGTCGCCTTGGCAAATGGCCTGCATTGGCTCTTTGTCACTGTTTCCCCATCCTTTGTTTAATCTAGCATTTTCCATTGAGATATGCATCGCTGTGACAAAGTAGGAAAGATAAGCCTGAGTAATGATCATCTTAAGTCACGGCCAACATTTTAAGCCACTGCATACTCGTACATCCACAAGGCTCTCTGAATACATTTGATTAATTTGAAGAACACACATATCTGTGGTCCCATCCTGATGAGGAGCTTCCGCTGACTTAACTAACTCCAACGTACGCCTAACTTTAGTCCTTATCCAAAAATAATCCATACCATTCTTTATTCAGGTTCTAACCCAAAGACAGTCCTCAATATATCTTCAACCCTGAACACAAATCCTGACCCAGCACCTTTTCCTAACCTTTAGGTTGGTTGAAGCAATAATATTAAGTTGAAGCTAATTTTTGTATTCAAACGTAATATTATCGCTTTCAACTAACCTAATACAAGTATGTTAAAGGTCTCCTATTATGCTATTTTTAGGCATATATTATGGGTCTCAGATATAAATATATTTAAAAAAAAATGCTATAATGTGTTTTGCTCAAAATACCAAACAGATCATGTATTTTAGACATCCCTCATATCCCTCTATTTCAGCCCTGTTAGAGAAACGCTGATGTTGGGTCCTTAGCTTGAAAAAAAAAGAAAAGAGGAAGGGGAGCTAATGCCTCCTCAGAATTCTACGAGATACAGCTAAATGCTGCCGTGATTAAACACCATATCATGTTCCAAACCACATCAAGGATTATTTCTGAAACAGTATGGAGCTCAAATGCTTCTTTTCTTGCGGGTTTACTACAAGGTGAGTTCCTTTTTTTATTTCCTGCTTTTTTACACATGCTCTCTCAAGTGCAGGTTAGCTCTGAGTGTTAGCGATGCTTGCTAATGCAAACAAAGACCATATTACGTCCAAAATAGTCGGGCATTGTTTCTGATAGCAACTTTCTGATAGTGCCGTGGGTCCACATTTCCGATATTACGTCATATCGGACGCAAATCTGGATCAGCTCCGTTGTACCCCCGTTTTTAGAGATTTGGGTATGGAGGAAAAGAGAGAGGGTTTTGTTTTCTGACACTTTGTGATTTCCCTGGCACACCGGGGACACATATTTATGTATAAAAGACATAAAAAAGTGCATTTTGCATGATAGGTCCCCTTTAAATGTGTTTTACATAATACATTTAATGATAGTCAACAGTGCACACACCACATTGACACTAATCCACACCCTCAGTTTGACGCCTCTGTTCTTTTCTTCCAGTGAGGTCATCCTCTCCAACATTGAGCTGGGCATAGGTGGCACCTGGGAGTGCCTGGTCACCAGTTCCCGTGGCAACTCCTCTCAGCAAATGGAGATAGTGGTTCTGGAGACGTCGGCACCGTACTGCCCAACAGACAGAGTCACCAACAACAAGGGGGATTTCAGGTGAGTCTCCTCTCAGTGGATTTAACTCTGTACCCTATCATCCCTGCACTAAAACTGTGCCTTATATGTTGTTGAGTTGTGAGCTTGCATTATCCTAAATTATTCCAGCTATTATCAAATCAAGGCGAAGCCATTATGTTAATCAAGGTATTACCTTTGTGGAGGCCTCCTTAAACCAATGATGGATTGAAATCATCAAAGTTATTAGAAAAAGAAAATGAGCAAAAGTTAGCGGTTAGCTCATAACCAGTCCATCTGCGCCACATTGCTTAAGAAAATAATACATTTCTATCGTGAAAGTGCTTTATTTTTGTGTTTTCACTGGTTTTACTTACTGGATTTGTTTGTTTCAGAGAGAAGGAGAACTCTGGTAAAAATTATTCAGAAAGATCTTCTGTGGAACGTACATTATCGGAGAAATAAACGCTAGCAGTTTATTATAGACCCTCGATACTGTGTTTCCTTAAATGTGTTGGACAAACACACATTTCTACATGTGATTCACTTGTTTTACTAAATGCAATGTCGGCAATAATAGTGAAGACAACTAATCCGGTTATCATACTCTACTTGACAATATAACCAAACTCTGTTTTTTTGTAATTGTTTTGAACGAAAGGAATTGACATTCCATCATTTTCGGTCAAACACTTATCCACTCTCCAGGACGTAGATGAGAAGATTGACGCTGCCTTCATGTCTAATACTTTATAAACCTGCCAGCAGCTCAGATGGAAAAAGCTAGCCTAGCTTTGTCTAAATGTCACAAAAATCCGTTGTTAACATTGCAAGAAGGAAGCTCTGTCTATCTCTGATTGTAGATTCGACACCTGCTCTTTCTCTCTTACAAAAAAACAAAATATTGGAAGTCTTGCTTCATTTAAAGCGATGCAGACGACCATGGACAAAACAAGGCTAACTGTTTTCAGTTAAAAATGATATAAAAAATGTATTCTTGAAGCATTAAGGCACATATTGAATGTGTACAACATTTTGTTTATTTTGTAAATAAACCATATGCTTTAATCTTAAGAATCATTTTCATATACCAACTAGTGTAATTAGTATTAATAAAGTTAATACTGCAATCAGTCTCTCATTCTCTCTGCAATTATTTCTACATGTACGGTGCAATTGAGCTACTTTAGTCTGCTTCTTGCTGCTTTTTGTTCAACCTGACAAAAACCTGCCACACCTGCTCTGCTGTGCCAGATGCAGCTCATTACCCGACAGAGAGCAGTATTTTGTATGAAGAGTAGATTCTGAACAGTTCATTTATTTTAATAATAATTGGATATGTGATGTGAAAACTCCCACAAACGTTATGGCTCAATATAGTTTAACTTTATAGCAAGACTGTTAAAAAGAGGAAAGATCTTGTTCCCAAGGCTTATATAAAAAGATGAACTAAAAACACACATCTTCCACTTCTCGCAAACCTTGAAACCTTGTTCACACACTCTCACATACTCCACCTTTCCAACCCTGTTGTCGTGTCGTCGCTTTTCTTTACAACCCACCGTAATGGAGCAAGCACAAAGGGTTTGTTTCTGTGAGAGCACTGGAGTAATGGGCTGAAAATGAGCCCTCTATTTTGTTATGGGTGAAATTAATGCCACTTATTACCAAGTAGCTGCTGCTGCTGCAACAACGTGGTGGGAGAGAGTTAAAAAAAAAAGGAATGGGGTGAGGAGCAGCGGAATGACAGGTCTCTACCCTCAGAACAGATTACCTGCCTACTGAATGCAGTTGGGGAAGTCAAAGTGTTGCCTACTTTAAATAAATGTTGACGTTGCCTAAAAAGAAAATTGTAAAAGATAGGACACATTTCCCGTCTGAACCGGACAAATGTGTGAGCACAAGCGTCTCATTTAGGGCCGCGGAGGAACAGAAATATCAATCAATCAATCAATCAATCAATGTTTATTTATATAGCCCAATATCACACATGTTACATTTGTCTCAGTGGACTTCACAGTTTGTACAGAATATCAGTATGACAATACGACACCCTCTGTCCTTAGACCCTCACATCGTACAAGGAAAAACCTCCAGAGAAAACCCACAGTTTAAAGAGGAAAATGGGAGAAACCTCGGGGAGAGCAACAGAGGAGGGATCCCTCTCCCAGGACGGACAGACGTGCAATAGATGCCGTGTGTAAATTGAAGAGATAATACATTTTACAGCGTAGGTAGACCAAATGTTTGGAAATGCATGTGTCTATAATAAGAAGATGAATCCACGAGGATGTCAACAATCCTGTGGGAGCCATCAGGGAAGTAATATGATGAAAGTCAGGCAGGACCGCAGAGATAGGTTCAGCCATGACTCGAAGTCCAGGTCTCAAATCCAGAACTCAGGATAGAGGATCCAGGACTCAGGATGCAGGATCCAGGACACATGATTCAGGACCCAGGACACAGGACCGCAGCAACAGGATCAGCCACGACTCAGGATCCCGGCGTAGATAGACACCAAAAAGAAATTTGGGGGAAGCTGGGTTATTCGGAACATGAGAGTACACAGGTACAGACAGACAGAAGGAAGAAGTAAGGTGTCCCCCGACAGTCTAAGCCTATAGCAGCAAAACTAACGTGTCTACGTACATGCACTCCCTTAGGATAGATTGAGGGAAAAGAGTAGGAACTAAGATGTATGCGCCACATCTATACCATGAGCGCATTGCTCCTAAAAAGTTTTTTTTTGCAGCATAGGTACTTTTAGAGACTCTAGGAACAACCAACAACCATGCATTCTTGGAACGCAATGCCCTAGTTGGACAGTAGGGTATAATGAGTTCTTTAAGATAAGGCGAGAAGAATAATTTTAAATTCTATCCTGTGTTCTATAGGGAGCCAGTGTAAGGCAGCCAGAACAGGAGTAATGTGGTCCCTTTTCCTAACTCTAGTTAGTCCACGTGCTGCAGCATTTTGAATTAGCTGAAGCGACTTAACTGACTTTTTGGTACACCCTGATAATAAAGAGTTACAATAATCCAGCCTTGAAGTAACAAATGCATGGACTAGTTTTTCTGCATCGTTTTGAGGCAAGATATGCCTGATCTTTGCAATGTTACGTAGATGAAAGAAGGCGGTCCTTGAGATTGATTTTATGTGGGCGTTAAAAGATAAATCCTGATCAAATATAACACCAAGATTCCTTACAGTCTCACTGGAGGCCAAATGAATGCCATCCGTAGTTAATATATCTTTAGATAGTTTGTTTCGTAGATTCTTTGGGCCGAGTACAATAACTTCAGTTTTGGCCGTGTTTAACATAAAGCAATGTAAGGTAATCCACGTTTTTAAGTCCTTGAGGCAGTCTTGAATTTTATTTCGATGATTGGATTCATCAGACTTGATGGATAAATATAGTTGAGTATCATCCGCATAACAATGAAAATGTACAGAATGATTCCTTATAATATTGCCTAACGGAAGCATATATAATGTGAACAAAATAGGTCCAAGCACTGAGCCCTGTGGCACTCCATGGCTCACTTTGGTTTGCATGGAAGATTCATCGTTGACACACACAAACTGGACCGTTCAGATAGATAGGACCTAAACCAGCCTAAAGCAGTTCCCTGTATGCCAACTAAGTGCTCTAGTCTTTGCAATAGGATATCATGGTGGATAGTATCAAATGCAGCACTGAGATCGAGCAAGACAAGAATAGAGACAAGTCCTGTGCTATGATGTGTTCTAAAGCCAGACTGAACATCTTCAAATAAATCATTGTTTTTTAAGTAATCACACAACTGTTTTGCAACTGCTTTTTCAAGAATCTTTGAGAGGAACAGAAGATTAGAAATAGGTCTATAATTGGCTAAAACCTCTGGATCGAGGTTGTACTTTTTAACCTGTTTCACGCCTTCCCCCCGGTACCGGGCGGATAAACGCGTCATTTGCAGGAAACAACGTCTAAGGAATCTTAATATTGAATAAAACTATGAATGTGTTATATCCATGTAACGGGAAGAAACTCAGCTAACTGATCTTTTTAATTTTTTTTTTCAAAAAAACCCCACAATGCTAGCACTCAGCCTCTGAATTAGCCTCGATCGAAAAAACGGGACCGACAAAGGCACATAAACTCACTCAGAACTCCCTTATTACTTATCCTAGATGCACAACCAAACACTATTTTTTGGTGTCCTGGAGACACTGAATCTAACGGTGCCCACCTCAACACTCAGTGATAAACATTCGCGACGCTATCAACGAAAGCGTACATCATCACATGTGGAGCCAAGAAGCTAAACATGTAAATATGGCTCACCTTGGTCAAAAGTGGTCTTCAATGGCATTAAAACGATAAAAAAAACGATGCTGCAGTTAATCCATAGGTTCATCCTATGTGTCTGTGCCTTCTTTGAAATTATTTCTGATAATCCATAAGCAATACAACTGCGTTTTAGTTTCCAAACTCCAGAAGGAGACATTCCTCCAGTTTAGTTTCGCTTTCCACACGCGAAGCGGCAACATTTTTTCTTTACAATGTGTGTCTATGTGAGTATCCTCCTTCGATTCTATTGGCTCTAACGGTCACAAGGGTATGTCAACCAACCAGATCGAGCAAGGGGGGGCCAGAGATAGGTCAAATCCACCCAAATGACCCCAGATGGCCCAGTTTTTGGCTAAATCTCTCTAAAAAGGTCAAATTTCACTTGTTTTGCATCAATCTTGATACAGGGTACTTATTATATGTTGTACTTTGGATTCCTAAAGCTTTTAGTCTACTAACCCATCATCCAAGGGTAGTTTTCACTATCTGTAAAAAATAATTTTTGGACGGACACTATAATTTACAGTTTTTTACTATGTAAAATCTGAATTTTCTTTAAAATAAAAAACATTTATATTGATTCTGACACTTCTACATCCAACTCACAGGTTTATCATTACTTTGAGAAAAGATTATTAATTTAACCCTTTTAGAAGGGAAGATATGGTCATTTGTTCTGGGAATGTCATTTTCGAGCCTGAGACCTGAAAAACAGGCTCAGAGTGGAACAGGTTAAGAAGAGGTTTTATCACTGCTACTTTAAATGATTGTGGAACATAGCCTGATAATAAAGACATATTCATAATATTTAATAAAGAAGTGTTAATTAATGGAAAAACTTCCTTTAACCTGTTAAGCCCGAGGGACCCCGGTACCGGGGCACTGCCGCAACATCTTGCAGGAAACAGTGTCTGAGGGCATGTTCATTTAATAAACTATGAATGTTTTATATCCATGTAACGGGAAGAAACTCATCTAACTGATCATTTTTATTTATTTTTCAAAATAAAACCCACAATGCTAACGCTGAGCCTCTGTATTAGCAACGAGCGAAAAATGCTAACAGATTACTGCACCGAAATTCACTCACAAAACCTTATTAATTATCTTTTCTGCACATCCATGACATCGTTTCACATCGTGAGGTGACACAGAATCGAAGGGTACCCTCATTATCACTCAATTATACGAAATCGCGACTTTATAAACAAAAACAGACATCAAAACATGTGGCGCTAGGTAGCTAAAAATGCTAACATGGTTACCTTGTGTCGTAGTCTGCTCAAAAGTGGTCTTCAATGGCATTAAAACAATAAAAACGCTGCTGAAGTTAATCCATAGGTTAATCCAATGTGTCTGTGTCCCTTTGAAATAATTTCTGATAATCCATGAGCAATAAGACTGCTTTTTCGTTTCTAGATGTCAGAGCGAGAGATAGCTTCACTCTCATGCAAAACTACATGCGCAAAGCCCCCACCTTTTTGTGTTAACGTTGGAGTCTATGTGAAAACCCCCCTTTGATTCTATTGGCTCTAACGGTCAGAAAGAGATGTCAATCACCAAAATCGACCAATGGGTTCCAGAGAAACGGTAAAACCCCCATTTCCACCCAAATCACCTCAGAGGTGGAGTTTTTTTGCTAAACCTCTCTAAAAAGGTCAAATGTCACTTGTTTTGCATCAATCTTGATACAGGGTACTTATTATATGTTGTACTTTGGATTCCTAAAGCTTTTTGTCTACCTTACCATCATCCAAGTGTAGTTTTCACTATAAGTAAAAAAGAATTTTTGGACGCTATAATTTACAGTTTAAAATCTGAATTTTCTTTAAAATAAAAAACATCTATATTGTTCTGACTTTTCTACATCCAACTCACAGGTTTATCATTACTTTGAGAAAAAAGATTATTAATTTAACCCTTTTAGAAGGGAAGATATGGTCATTTGTTCTGGGAATGTCATTTTCGAGCCTGAGACCTGAAAAACAGGCTTAGGGCTAAACAGGTTAACAGCTTAGTTGGAATCGGGTCTAAGATACACGTTGATGGTTTAGAAGAAAGAATCATTGAATTCAATTGTTCAAGGTTTATGGTTGAAAAGCATTCTAATTTACTATCTAGTGTAATATTAGAACTTACGTTTCCGGGAGCTGTTGATAACACTATACTGGTCAAAGGCAAGATTAATTTTGTTTCTAAGAGTAACAATTCTATCATTAAAAAAGCACATAAAATCATTACTACTGAGTGCTATGGGAATAGAAGGCTCAATCGAGCTGTGGCTCTCTGTCAGCCTGGCTACAGTGCTGAAAAGAAATCTTGCATTATTCTTATTCTCATCTATTAATGAAGAGTAGTAAGCTGCTCTCGCTTTACGCATTGCTTTCTTATATTCATTGAGAGTAATATGCCAAATTAAACGAGATTCTTCAAGTTTAGTGGAACGCCATATCCTTTCAAGTTGTCTCGACTTTTGCTTTATTTTGCGGGTTTCGGCATTATGCCATGGAGCTAGTCTATGTTGTAACAGAGTTTAATTTTATTCGCAGGGCATCTGTAGCACTATCAACAACATGTTCAATTTGGGGTGGTGTACATTTTGTATAAGTTTCCTCCCTTACATGCAGACATGCTATCGAGTTAAAGGAAACCTATCATGCTATATTTAAATGATATATTGTAGGGCCATACCTATATAAGGTATATTTATACGTTTCTGTTTTCAAAATACCAAACAGATCATGCATTTTAGCCATGCCTCATTTCGCTCTATGTGCTGTTTGCTGTCTACGGGTCTGATTCTGCTGACCACGCCCCCCTGCAGGAGAGGGGAGACGTGCTCTGATCAGCTGCTGGGCTGTCAGAAGAGGGGGAGAAAAAGAGATCTCCGTGTTTTATTATATAGAGTCATTATTCATTTGTTTTAAAGCTCAATAAATAACAAAGAAGACCTTTGACCGGCACTTTTCTAATTTTGTCCGGAAGATTTAAACTTTAACGGACATCTTGACCGGCGAATCAAACTGAAACTGAAACTCTGCCGCGCGGTCCCCTCGTTCCTTGGAAGAGGCGGAGAGGTGGGTGTTTGTCATCTGCTGGTGGACTAACCGGAGAGAATTACAGTGCTTGCCTCGACGGGGAGGGATTGCATTGCAGCGGGAGCAAACGCTTGCCTCGGGGAGGGAGAAAGAAAGCCACAGCGGAGAATAAACAGAAGGGTAACCATGGTAACCAAGTCTTCTTCGCTGCTTTTGTGGCAGAATACAGCGCCACTTACAGGCCTGGCATATGTACTACAGCGTCTCCAGCGCTTTCGAACGGCAATGGCCGTGGCTGTCTCCTCCATAATTGGTGGAGTTGGCCCAATAGCCGTAGCGCCACCGTCCTGACGTCAGGACAGTGTTCAAATCTGGATCAGTTTTTATCAGATCCGTTGCAGCCCCTTTTTTAGAGATTTGGGTATGGAGGAAAATAGAGAGGGTTGTGTTTTCTGACACTTGGTGAGTTCCCTGGAACACCGGGGACACATATTCATGTATAAAAGACGTACAAAAGTGCATTTTGCATGATAGGTCCCCTTTAAGTATTGATGGAATCTCTTCCTTAAATTTGGCTATAGCACTAACAGATAGGTTTCTGCTGCAGGAGCTTTTGACTAATGGTTTGTAGTCTAGTAACAGTACTTCAAAAGTTACCAAAAAATGGTCGGATAAAGCAGGATTATGCGGTTCGACTAATAGTTGCTCAATTTCAATACCATAAGTCAGAACAAGGTCGAGAGTGTGATTATAACAGTGGGTTGGTTTATTTACACTCTGACGGAAACCAATATAATATAATATAGAGTTAACAGTAAGGCTATTTTTATCGTCGTCAACATGAATATTAAAGTCACCTACGATAATTACTTTATCTGTTTTTATTACCAAAGTTGATAAAAACTCAGAGAATTCTGATAACAATTCTGAATAAGGACCTGGTGCACGGTACACTGTAACAAATAAGATTGGCTGCAAAGTTGTCCAAGTTGTGCAAAATGCGTAAGACTAAAAACAAGACTTTCAAAGGAGGTATAATTGAATTTTGGTTTAGTATTGATAAGTAAACTTGAGTCAAAGATGGCTGCAACTCCACCTCCTCGGCCTGTGCCTTGAGCAATATGAGTATTGATATGGCTGGGTGGAGTGGCTTCATTTATGCTGACATATTCTTCATGTCTCAACCAAGTTTCAGTGAGACAGCATATATCAATATTATAATCTGATATTAAATCATTTACCAATATTGCTTTAGATGCTAGAGATCTTATGTTTAAGAGTCCACATTTAATCTTCCTGTTTTGTTGCACTGTAGTAGTTGCTACATTTACTTTTATTAGGTTATTATGTATGACACCTATTAGGTTTTACTTTAAATTGTCCTTGGGCAGACACACACCGTTAATATTGAGTATTTTATTGGAGAGAGCGCAGAGAAGCGTGTAAGACTGCGACTCCGCCTCCTGGTCTCAACTCTAGTTTGTCATGGATTAAGTCCACAAAGCTCTGAAATGTTTGCCGAAATGAGATCTGCACCTTCCAGAGTAGGATGAATGCCGTCTCTCTTAATCAGATCAGGTTTTCCCCAGAAGGCTGTCCAATTATTTACGAAGCCCACATCGTTTGCTGGGCACCACCAAGACAACCAGCGCTGAAATGATGACATGCGGCTATACATGTCGTCATTGATCAGATTGGGGAGGGGACCAGAGAAAATTACGGTGTCCGACATTGTTTTAGCATATCTACACACCGACGCCACATTAACTTTGGTGCATTCTGATTGGCGTAAACGAACATCATTACCGCTGACGTGAATAACAATCCTACTGTATTTAAGTTTATTCTTAGCCAGCAGTTTAAGATGCACCTCAACGTCGCCCGCTCTGGCCCCCGGAATGCATGTGACTGTGGAGGCTTCCGTCTCTAAATTCACGTATCTCAGAATAGAGCTACCAATAACCAGAGTTGGCTTCTCAGCGGGTGTCTCGCTGAGTGGGGAAAATCTGTTAGATAAGTGAACGGGTTGGTGGGGACGGCTAGTAAGAGCTACCTCTTGCCGGTACGCACCGACTAACATGGGTTTTACTGTAGCTGAGTTATTTTCTAAAATGCGGAGCCGGGCTTCTATGGCTATGATTCCCGCCTCCAACCTAGCAACTGTACTACATTTAACACATGCAGGCCTATCGGTACCAGTAAAGGAGGTAGGGAAGTAACCAAACATGAGACACATAGAGCAGGAAATAGCACCTGAGGGTGGAGAAGGAGCCATGGCTAGCTATCAAGCTAAAGTAGCTACCGTTAGCAAACCAGAAAGGAGTGTAAGCAACTGTGGAGTTACAGTCGCTAAGAGAAGGAGAGTTGTGAGTGCTTAAGCTGTAGTAACGTGTGATTACAACGTCAGGTAGCTGCCGTGATCAAGTATTGTAAAACGATCGATTAAGTTAAGATAATATAAGCTATCAGCAGCAGAACAGGCAAACAGGATAGCCCGGAGGTGACAACACAACCCAGTCTCACGGCATTTCGTGCTATAGTCACGAAATTAATTTAATCTATTGATACGTGTTCACCAACACGATTTTCGCATTTCTTTCGTGTCACACAGAACGATTTTAAAAGCAATGTATTTCTATTGGTAGTATGTTTCGTGCCTGCACCACGTCTTTTTGTCCGGTCGGGTCTTGGAAGACCGGAAGCTGTGTGGTTCATAAAAACATTTTCTTACTCAATATCTTACCCTAAGCCTAACCCTATCCCTTTTATTTTAAATTGTATAATGTCGGAGTTTTTTTGCCGTCCGCAAGGAAAATAAATGGGGCTCAGAGCCTCAGAATACTGAAATCTGTATTTTTTGTCATCTTTTTTTCCTTCTAAATTGTTATTATTTGGTGCAGGCACGAAACATACTACCAATAGAAATACATTGCTTCTAAAATCGTTCTGTGTCAGAATACTGAAATCTGTATTTTTTTAAATCTGTTTTTCCTTCTAATTTGTTATTATTTACATTGCTTTTAAAATCGTTCTGTGTGACACGAAAAAAATGGCGAAATCGTGTTGGTGAACACGAATCAATAGATTAATTTCGTGACTATAACACGAAATGCCGTGAGACTGTGTTGGACAACAACAACAACCAGAAGTCACAACACGCTTACCGCAATAGTGAGGGTCCGTGTAGGAACAGCTAGCAACTCCGTCACACGGATTAGTTGCTGCTGAGTGCTCTCAGCAGCAACTAGATAAAATAAGACCTTTTAATCTACAAGAGCCCCAAGAAACCAAACCTGGAGTTCTTTTATTATCTGGAAAATAGAAGCTAATGTAGTGGACTGTGAATGTTTGGCTGACTTTTTACACTCAAATGAGCTTTATTTCATTGCAACACTAACAGGCATTACCCGGAAAATGAAAATGTCCATTTCCCCGGAAAATCACCCTGGCCCATATCGCAGGCTGGTCAGTAGAGCAGCTCAGGGACTTGGCTCTTGACGACATTATTGACAAAGTCTCATTTCCTGCTTCAGAGGAGACTTCGTTGAACTTTGCCTAGGAACAACACTTGCAATTATTATTTTAGGCTGAATCTCCCCTTTAGGAAAGAATAGGTTTCCTCTAAATATATATGTCTGTCTCTGTTGGGTTCTGTGGTAGTTTAGTATTTCACTTTTATATAGTTGTAGGACTTGTGAGAGACATATTAAAGGAGAGATGATCAACACTGAGCTGCAGAGGCTGAGCTCTCCTGACTTTTCGGACCAGTAGTTTGTGTCAAGCCACAGAAACGGAATCCAACAATTCCAAAGATTCAATACTCTCAATATTGTCTTTCTTCAGACCTTACCTGGCTTTTAAGTTTCCATGTCTCTATTTTGTTCCAAAAAGCTAACCCTAAATCTCTGTTTAAAATATTACTATTTTGATAAAAACAAGAATACAGAGACGTCTGAATAGTGTCCGTTAGCGGACCTTGCCGAGCTGGATTTTGATGCGAAACTATTTTGCATCCACTTTGTAGGCTCTGCTAACCAAACAGACTGCGTTTTGCAGTTTTCTAAAGAAGCACTGTTCCAAATAAACTTCACATGTGGCACTCACGCCATGCGTCAAAAGGGTCCGTTCAAGGGTTAGCCAGATAATCAAAACTCATATATACACACACACACACACACACACACACACACACACACACACACACACACACACACACACACACACACACACACACACACACACACACACACACACACACACACACACACACACACACAGCTTCTTTTTTTTTAAAGTTCCTGAGATACCAAGTCCAGAGGCCTGTACTACGAAGCCGGATTTTCGCTTAGCGGGCTAACTTCAGGGAAAACTCGGGGTTTCCGGTCCTACGACGCTGGTTCTCTTTTTAGCGGGCTAGATCTCCATGGTAACTTATGCTGAGCGGCTAACCTGCTCCGGAGCAGGTTAGGTTGCAGGCTAAGAGATCAACTCAGTGAAAGCACCGCCTGCTGACCAATCAGAGCTCTGTGTGTGGAGTTTAAAGCTATCAAGTCATATTACAGGATAAAGGAAATACAGAAAAACTGCCGTTGCAGGAAAGACGGCCGGCAAAAATCAACTGACTGTGTGAACGTGAAAATTAATAGAATATCCCCTCCCTTCTTCAGAGCAATCTGACTATTATAACATTAGCGTTAAGAAAGCTTACTTAAATATCTGCCACAACATAAGTAACCGGATCAGAGTAACATTAAGTACAGTCCGCGGCACTGTGAGTGCAGACGTCGATGTGTTCCATTATCACTCATATCACATCACATCATAATGTATCATATATTTCCTTATTTGAGACAGCTTCTTGAGCCGTATCTGGCGTGCAACACTCACAGTGTCACATACTGTATGCAGAAGTATTATTTTAAGCAACACATTAAGTTGACGAAACACTTGAGTCAGATGTAATTAAAGTCAGATCCACTCGTGTCTTGGACGGGGCAGTGATTTCATAAACCTGTTAATGTACGCATTCAAACGCTTTTTCTGTTACCAGCTGTATTCACCTTGCAGGTGCAGCTATGTGGCTTTTATCCTGGATAAAGTGTTTAAGACATGGATGTTTAAAGTTTAACTTCTTCATATTTGACTAATATTAAAGTTCACTTTTCATTCAGGAAGTATGACGCTGCGCTGTCAGTACGCTTGTCCATGTTTGTGATTGGTTGAATGCTCCAAATACCACCCCTTTCCAGGCCTCTGGAGAATGAGACTGACAACAAAAAAAACACCTCTGTGTCACGATTTTAGTTGTGTCTGTCTTGTCATGGGTTTTATTTTGCAATTCTGTTCTCCCCTGTCTCCCTCCATGTTGGTCACGGTCAGTTTTTGTTTACCTACCTGTTTTTTGTTTACCTACCTGTTTATTTCATGTCATGTTTTTTCAGTCATCAGTTTTTTTTAAATAAAGCTCGACTTTTGTTCCTTCACTATTTTTTGTCTTTTTTATTCTGCATTTGGGTCTTACTTTTTCCACGAATCCTGACATGAATGAACCGACCAAATTTGGAGCCAGCAGATTCTGATTTTTTGGCTCTACAGGCGGAACATCTTGGGTACTCTCTGGAGTACATTTTTTATACCTGGTATGACGCCTCATCTAGACGGGGTAGAGAGGCTGCTTTGAAGGAGGCACGCCAGGAGGTTGCTCGCAAGCCCTGGCTCAGGAGCTTGTTGCCTGAGTGGCTACAACTTTTTACAAGTAGTCCTGAAAACTTGTCTCAAGCCTCTAACCCTTTCCTGGGGTCTGGCCTGGCCTTGGGAGGTCCGCGGATCCTCCGGAAGGTTTCTGGAAGATGCAAGGCCAGGATTCCAGCCCGTGCTCCAGCGGCTCCAGTTCCGGCTCCAGTACCGGTCCACGCAGCCATGGTCCCGGCTCCAGTTCCGGCTCCAGTACTGGCTCTCCGGCCGACGCCAGCCCCCTGTGTCCTGTCGGTGTACCGGCTGACTCCAGCTCCTCGTCTCCTGTTGGCTCTCTGGCCGACGCCAGCCCCCCGTACCGGCCGACTCAAGTCCCTTCTTCATCGGGGGTCCCGCCGTCTCGAGTCCCCTCTTGAGTCCCCTCTCAAGTCCCTTCTTGAGTCCCCTCTCGACTCCCTTTTCAAGTCCCTTCTCAAATCTCTTCTCATGTCCCTTCTCTAGTCCCAACTCATGTCCCAACTCCATGTCCTGTTCCATTGAGGGTCCAGCCGACACCTGTTTCGGTGGGGGTCCTGTCAACTCCATGTCCTGTGTCGTTGGGGGTTCCGCTGAGGGTCCTGCCAACTCCATGTCCTGTATAGTTGGGGGTTCCGCTGAGGGTCCTGCCAACTCCATGTCCTGTGTCGTTGGGGGTTCCGCTGAGGGTCCTGCCAACTCCATGTCCTGTTTCGTTGGGGGTTCCACCGGATTTCCTGCCAACACCATATCCTGTCCTGTTGGGGGTCCCGCCGACACCTGCTCCGCCGGATTTCCTGCCAACACCATGTCCTGTCGGAGGTCCCGTCGACACCAGCCCTTGCTCCGTCCGGGGTCCCACTGACAACAACCCATGTCCCGTCCAGGGTTCCTGTTACGCCGTTGGCTCCGCCGGCTACGAACTCTGTCCTGCCGGGTGTCCCGCCGACACCAGATCCTATTCCGCCGGTGGTCCAGTCGGCCACGAACCCGGTCCGTCCTTGTGCCCGGCTCCCTGACTATGCCCACCGCGGCCTTAGCCGCTTCCCGGCCTTAGCCGCTTCCCGGCCTCTGCCGTGCCCACGGGCCGGCCGCCCGAGACCACCTCCTGTTCCTCTGCCTTGCCCCCGGGCCGTCCGCCAGAGACCACCTCCTGGTCCTCTGCCGTGCCTCCGGGCTGTCAGCCCAAACCCGCCCTCCGGACCCCCTCCACCCACCCTTTTGGAAGTGTTGGACGTGATTTGGACGTCTTGAATCCGTCCCTTGAGGGGGGGGTTCTGTCACGATCTTAGTTTTATGTCACAATTTTAGGTTTGTCTGTCTTGTCATGGGTTTTATTTTGCAATTCTGTTCTACCTGTGTCTTGTCTGTCTTTCCTGTCTCCCTCCATGTTGGTCACGGTCAGTTTTTGTTTACTTCGTGCTACCTGTTTATTTCATGTCATGTTTTTTCAGTCATCAGTTTTTTTTAAATAAAGCTTGTCTGTTGTTCCTTGACTTTTTTTTGTCTTTTTTATTCTGCATTTGGGTCTTACCTTTTCCACGAATCCTGACACTCTGGCTACGGGTGTACCTCGTGCAAGGTCATAAAGATAACCCCTATGAAATTATTGGGAATTAGTTGTATGTCATTCAGAGCAGTGAACTAATCTTGATGCCTGCAATTGGTTGTGTGTCTCTTTTAAAGTGCATTCTGTAATTAATCAAATGTATTTTTTTTGTCATGGTGCTCAAATTGGAACGACTGTTAATTTGATTAATAAAGTTAGTAAATAAAGTGAATTAAGTCAGAATCTTCACGAAGACACAACAATCAAGTAACAGAATCTGGCAGTATTCTGCAAGAATAATTACAGATAGCTGGAAAATCAAATATGCAAATTAATCATTTCCTACAGAGGTACGGTATGAAATTGCCATCTGGAGCACTGGCTGAAGATTCTGATGTTTTTTTTGGCAGGTGGCCAAAGACTTTGGCTGGCATCCTTGCCTTCTTGCCCTGCGCTCCTGCCACCTTTGGCTCGGCCCCCCACCCCTCTGGCAGCGCCGCCCACCCCTCCAGCCAGAGGGGGAAGAAGGCTTGGCGGAGCTGTGACCAGAGTGGGCGCTGGGTGGAGGAGGACTACACCCAGTGTCCGTATGCCAGCGAGCTGACCCGCGTGCTGCACGAACTCACACAGGTACTGATTACGTAACGTTTCTGTCACCGCTCCTCACTGTACAGTTTTCTTTGTTCTCGTTGTTCTTTTGTTTGATTTGCTCTTTTACTGCACTGTTAGTATAAACGTTGTATTATTATTATGTTTATTGAGCTTTAATCTGTTGCAACTCTAGCGCAGGACTTTCCTTCTGGATAAACAAAGTCTTATTTTATTTTAAACACATGGAGAGCTCGTGCTCAGATTTATTCACAGAATGTATTCCACACTTGTCCCCCTAATGTCAATGAATTGGTTTAAGGAACTCAGACTAGTGATGCACTATTGATTTTTTCATAACCAATAATTCATAATTACCTGCTTTTATAGCAGATACCCAATTTGACGTTGGATTTTTAAAAATACCTTCATTACCTTGTTTTAGGCACATCCGAGCGTAAGAAAAACACTGATTTATCAATGTTCATTAAAAGAAAATTCTAAAATAATCAAAGGCTTTTATTGCAGATAACAAACCTTTGAAAACGTTTCTTCCTTTGAAACTCTGTAAATGATCAGCAATGCAGACGATATGTGACCTGCTCCATCGAAATCAGTCGCATTGACCCGAAGACACATTTTGAGTTGTATACACTGTTGGAAAGAGGAGATTCCTAGCTTTCTAATGATATCAGGATTATTTTTGTACCCCAAATATTAAGCAAAATACGTCACATTATATAATGACTGTCACCGAGTCATCATTTTGAGAAAAAGGCCTTCAAAGTTTCCTCTTCTCTGGAATCCATCGATCTGATTGGTTATCAGCGGAGCAAATGATCAAAGTACTACGGAGGGAAGATATTTTCGTTTGGATTACTGGTCTGGGGGAAGCTCGCGAGTGTGTATGTGTGTGTATACGTGTGTGTGTGTTTGTGTATTTTTGCATTTGTGTGTATTGTGTTTGTTTTCCGGGAAAAAACACCGGCTGTTGTTATGCCTGCTGTGACGTCAAGTTACTCTGTTCTCCGCTTGTAATTATGCCGCTACAAGCTTCAAAGTTGTATTTATCATCTGAATTTGCCAAAACAAGTTTAATATTCTGAAAGCCAAGACTTTGTTTAATTGAAATCAGATGAAAACAAACTGTAACGAACCCTGCCGTGTTATCTATAATAGCTTGCATTTATATAGCGCCTTTCAAGGGACCCAAGGTCGCTGTACAGTAATAGGGCAAAACAAACATAACAAAACAAAAGTCAGACAGACAAAACAACAGATCGATTAGGGGCCGAAAGCCTTGGCAAACAGATGGGTCTTGAGAGCCCTTTTGAAGGCGTCGAGTGTGGGGATGTTGCGAATCTCCGCAGGGAGAGCGTTCCAGAGGGTGGGGGCTGCCACACTGAAGGCTCTGTCCCTGAAGGTTCGCAGTTTGGTGCGGGGGGTGGTGAGCAGGCCAGAGTCTGAGGACCGCAGGTTCCGGGGTGGGGCATGTGGGTGAAGGATGTCCGATATGTCTATACGCCTTACATTCATAATTTCAGCCGGAGGGAGGGGAAGCAGCGCTGCGGAACAGCAGAGTGGCGAGTGAGAGGTGCCTGTCATCTTCCCTTTACAAGCTTCAAAAATGTATTTATCATGTGATTTTGGAAATAAAAGTTTCATATTCTGAAAGCCAAGACTTTGTTTATTTAAAATCAAACAAAACACCCGAACCCCGAAAAACTATTTTTTTTATGCAAATCCACGTTTATTTTGAAATGAGCCGTTGCGACTTCTGACTGATTTCGATAGAGCGGGTCACATATGTTCGGATCTCTAGGTTTATAATTATTCCCTGTTTTTATTCCCTGATTCCAAACCAGCTTTAAAGAGGCCCTATAGGGTGCTTTTTGGGGTGTTCCCCTTCCTTTAGTGTGTTATATAGTATATATAGTTTTTGTGGATGTAAATGTTCTGCAGAGGCTTAAATGTACTCCTTTGTTAACTTCACTAACAAAGTGACATCCCTATGTAAAGGAATGTTGGTTAGGGACAGGGCATTTCCGACACATCTCTAAGCGGTTGACCAATAACAACAGAGCCGGCCAGCTAACCAATCAGAGCAGACTGGGCTCTGGTTTCAGACAGAGGGTGAAAAGAGGTGCTGCAGCACAGGCAGTATGAGAAACATAAAGAGCTTTTTGAACATTAAAGCATTTAGACATGTCACAGTAGAGACACTAAATACTAATATGAACCTGAAAATTAGGATAGTATATCCTCTTTAAAAAGTGTTAGGGTTACTTGGAGTAATGGAGTGTTCATATCCTGAGCATGTTAAGTCAGTTAAAGCAATTTGGCTCTATATTATCGGCTGCCAATTTAGCGGCCTTAATTCTATATCAGAATAAAACGTAATACTAAACATTTTCCATCACCTCCAATCATAAATCGCTGCTGATATACAGTATATCGTGCAATTCTAACTCATACTTTAATTTCATATTCCTGGAATACAGATACAAACATCTCCACTGGCTCTTGTGTAGCCTGCAGGTATTTGAAGAACTGTACATGTAAGCCTTTATATACATAATACGAACTGACTGACGATAAGCTGTTTCATCCTACATTACACACGGGATTACTGTACCACATTCAAGTTCAAAACTACATGCATGGCATGAAACACCATTACTGTGATGTATTATTTATTAAATGTTGTCAGAGCTACTTCATGTGATGTCTCTGTTGAATTGCACTGATGGACTAAATACTGATGTATGTTTTATTTGATTCCAGATAACTGTGAATACCACCAATGCTCAGCCCTTGGGCCAGCAGTTAGTGGCCTTCACCAGCAGGGCGGCACACTTCACAGATGTCATGGATGTCATCTTCGTCACTCACCTGGTGGAGAGGTTGACGAGGCTGGTGGAGAAACGTAAAGATGTGAGTGAACACACAGAGGGACGCCACAGGCAGTTTACTACGTGACGTGGGATCTAAGCATCAGATCCAGACGTGAACATTTGAAAAACTGTTTATTTTGAAGCATCGTGTTTCAAAGGTGTACGACTTCGCTGGTATTGTTTCCTGCTTCTCCTACATGTGCTTTTTCACAGCTCGCTGAAAGAAATAATTTGCCTTCAAAAGCTCCAACTGACCCTACGTTAAGCCCCTCCCCCTTGCTTCCTGTTGCCAAGACTGTCAATTTTTCCCTCCACATGTAAAATATATATAAGTATTGAAAGCACATTTCAAAATATAATAATTCTGAAATGCGAGCCAGGACAGAAGGACTAAACTTACAGTATACTTTGTTGAGTATTGTGAATAAAGAAGCCATTTTATGAAGCGAAACATTTGACCCGTCAATGCAAGCGCCAGAAACCACAAGCGTACAGGAACAGTAATATCATTGCAGCCAGGTACTTCAATATATATATTCTTTCATTTTGACTAAGTTTGGTTATTACTCCCTATAGCTTCCATTAGCCTAAAAAAAACTAAATGATTACAAAAACGAAAGGAATAATTTCCAGTTGTTTGTGTGCAAAAACAATGAAGATTAATATTTCTAACAAAAAGGGAAGTGCAGATATATTCACTTCAAGAAAGTCATACCATTGTAAGTGCTGGTGAAATAGTTACAAGGACTTAACTAACCTTTAAACTTGGCAGCTTAATTTTTGTGCTGCAGACGGTTTTGTAAATAAAAAACCTACTAACAATCCTATTAATAACAAAGTGTGTATACACATACAGTATGGAAAGCGTAGAAAAATTGCATCAATGACGTTGTCAAATCAACATTTTATTCCCGAAGTAGCTCGGAAGAAGACAAATTAAGAGATTCTAGCAAGTATACTTAGAGAAATCAAGGACTTTAGACAAGATACAACAACTAACAGAACAAAAACAGGAATTGTACAGAGCCAACAGTAGGCTGGAGGAAGCTGAGGGACGAATCGATGAAGCAGAAACTGCAATACAGGCAGCGTTAATGCAACTGATTGACCAGGAAGGACGGCCTATTAGAGGTAACACTCCGATTTTACCTGGAGAGTCTGCACAAACTAACATCTCAATTTTCCTAGAATGTTTACTGAAGGATTGGACAGTGGTTGTCCTAGGGATGGGCTTAATGAAGGTCAACAGAGCAAACAGAAAAGGACTCTTCATTGAATCTGAGCCGCAGACAGCATGATCTGCCCCAAAAAGACATGGCAGCACGCTGTCTTCTGGCTTCAACCCTTTAATCGATTCCAGACAGCTTAACTTTTCACCTTGCGCGCTTCCCTCTCGCTCATGCTGGCGTTGGACCTGAATGGCAATGATGGTTATGAAGATGCATCTGTTTTTGAACAAGCTGTGTTTTACCTTAAGCGAACCTCTCCTCTGTCTGTGGCCAGCGGCAATCGGAGGGCCTTACGTCACACTGAAGGTCAGAATGTAGGGAGGGAATGGTGTTGAGCTTACTCAGTGGAAATAATCAATATTAGCTCTCACTGGTCCAATTATTCATTATAGGTCGCCCGGGAGGAGGTATTATTAGGAGATACTTCCATTGTATCATTCTTAAGACAATGCTGATGAGACCACCCTCATTCATCCAGTCAATTGAAGCAACAATGAAAAGTACAGTAAGTAAATAGCGAGCTGCCATCCCAAGGAAGCGATTATGCCCCATTGGAGCTGCTAATCTAAATGAAATCTCCCTATAATGAATGAAGCCACCATTGCCTCCCCCACAATTCTGACTGTAGATTATAAATGTGCCTGTTGTTGCGGATATGATTGATGTGCATGATGAGTCTACTGCAAGTGTGTTTTGGCTTCTTACAATTTGTCTAGTTTTGCATACAAGTGTGCCTCTGTGTCTGCAGCTGGGGGACTATATATCAGACATCGCCAGTAACATGATGCTGGTGGAGGAGCACGTCCTGTGGATGGCCCAGAATGAGGCCAGAGCGTGCACTCGCATCGTCCAGTGCGTGGAGCGCATCGCCGACCTGTCGCTGACCGGAGACAATCAGGTCATTTCTAAGGTACGGCCTGACTTTCAAACACAAGGCGAAAGTTGTTAATCTGATTACATTTCCCAAAGTCTTACCTTTTTTCTTGCTCCGTAGAATAATGACAAGTTAATTTGGCTCGAGCTGATAGCCAGAAGAATGCATGAAAAAGATGAATTGCTTCTTTTGCTGTCACTTGGTATAAAAGCATCTTCTTGACCCTCCTTTCATGTTTGTTTCTAGCTCCTTACTTTGGTGTTCATGGTCAAATCTGACAGGCCTATTTTAACTGCTTTTACATTAACTCAAAAACCATTAATCATCACCAAAATGACATTTAAGCTGTAAACAATGTCTCAAAAATACTGGTTTACATGAATAACTGCAGTGAATATACAAAGAATAGACACTGACCATTTATTCAAAAATGCACATGGTTGTACTGTATGGTGTCCTATCTGATGGATGAACATACTCTAGGGTTAGCCATTCATTTCCTATGGTGGCCATTTTTCACCGGGAACATCATAGGTGTTACAAAGTGGACTAAACCACAAAAAATTCCATGAAAGTGGTGATCAGTATTGCAAATATTCAAATGCCTACTGTGAGGATATCATAAGGCCTTGAGGCAATCAAATATAAAACACAATATTTATGACTGATGAAAGTAGTGAATCGAACATGAAAGGAGAAAATGACTAATGTAGAAATCTCTTACACCACCCTCCAACCCTTCCACCCTTTCTGCCAAATGTGTGGTCCCCTTAGGTTTCAGCTAACATAGCTCTGGAGGCCTTTCTGATCCGACCGTCCAACTTCCTCGGTCTGTCCTGTACTGCACTTCAGCGCCCCCCCCCCTCATCTGCCACCTCGCCCCTCCCTGACGGCCACTCCCACTCCGACCAGGACAAGATCAGAGAGGGTGACGCCGCGGGGGAGTCGTTGCTCAACTTCAAATGCCACACCATCAACAACAGCGCTTCACCAGCCAGTCAGCTCAGCAAGGTAAGGCACAAGTTAGTGCCCCCCACGTTTTTAATTTGGGTTTGTTGTAAAAAATCCACCAACCTGTGGTCCGGAAGCCCTGCTTCGCCATTGCTTCCTACTTATTCCCAATGGTCTTTTTTTTATTGAAGCCATACTTTTGACACTTGCAAATATAATAGTGAGAAAGATGTTCTAAAAGAGGAGAGGCACATATGAAAACAGCTTGTCCAGCAGCTTGTGGGCACAGTAAAGTGAAGTTTAAGCTACGTGGGAAGGGGTTACCACCTGCCCTTGAGTCTGTTGTTGCCTATTTGTCTCAGGAAAATGACACCTTATTTGGCGCTGTTGGCACGCCATAGATCAGCTGCTCATAGGTGGCATTTTAGCGGGGGCGGAGCCTGCAAATAAGAGGGTACTTTGGGAGTGGGTGAATGCGGGGCCACTCCCCTGTGATGAATACGATGGCTTTGCGGGACAAGGTAAGATGCAAGTTAGTGGGAAACATTTGTAAAATATGCTTATCCAGCGTTACGTTTGTCTCTGTTGGCGAGACGCACCAAATCCAGCTTCTCTTTCTCATTCCCAGAGGTGTTTTTTTAAGGGCATACATTTTATTATTTTTGACGCTTTGTTCAAATGCAGGACTGTGAGAAAAGATGTTATAAAAGAGGATAAACTAAATATAAGAATGTGAGAACAGCAGCTCGTGGGCACCATAAAATGAATTCTCGGACACACAGTTGAAGCACGTGGGAAGGGGTTACCACCTGCCCTTAGGTCTGTTGTTGCCTATTTGTCTCAGGAAAATGACACCTTATTTGGCGCTGTTGGCACGCCATAGATCAGCTGCTGATAGGTGGCGTTTTAGCGGGGGCTGGGCCTGAAAATAGGAGGGTACTTTGGGAGTGGGTGAGTGCGGGGCCACTCCCCTGTGATGAATACGATGGCCTTGCGTCCCTGTCACTTTAAATCAGCTGCGGCCCCGGCATGGCTCCAGTTTTTTTAGCCGTCCCGAATGCCAAATACCACTTCAACACGGGCACTCTGCAGAGGGTGGGCTAAACATTCACCTCCCCTGGCACTGAAGTGGCACAGTTGTGTTATGTTTGAACAGTTTGCACCCTCTGGCTATTCACTCCACCAATGTTTTCATTAGTGTGCATGTGAGTCTGTTTGTCACTGTGCTTCAGCAGGAGAACTTGAATGTGTGTTTGTCTTTCTGTCTTCATGCTTTCTTCACTTCCCTCGTCTTCCTCTCTGGGAGACAGTGTCAAGTGTCGGCGGTTTTCTCAGCAATTACAACACTTAGTTATAGCTCCAGGCTGTGTGGAAGCATGCATGTGTGTGTGTACAGGTGTCTGGAAGCTTAGGCAAATCAGCTGTATCATAAGAGGGACAACACTGCAGTTTGAATCACAATCTGATGATTTCCAGATGGACTCGGAGGCAAATGTAGCAAAACATCTATTTTTACTACAGCACTGAGAATGTGTATTCATGCCTACGCTTTATAGGTTTTACAAGTTATAGGTTTTAGTAGATTTACTCAAGTACATAAGTAAGTACCATTTTGAGGTAATTGTAGTTGAATTGAGTGTTTCCATTTGTTTATACTGTATATATATATTTCTTTTTAAAGTTGTGCACATATTGCAAAAACAGGTGAAGTCACTTCTCCCCTCCTCCCCTGGTACCCTTACCGCCCTCTCCCTCCCTCCCACACTCCCACAAACCTTAAATGGCATAGACACTCATTTGGACGGACGGACTGAAGCTAAGGCAGTCAGACAAACTGATAGACAGGTAAGTGATGGGGCAACTGGAGCAAAAGACGGGGGAAAGTAAAGGTGGTGCAGGATATATATTTATAAAAACACAATAACAATGACTTATAATATATATACTTACCCGGCCATACATATATACAAATATAATAATACAGATAATATTTTTATATATTACATGTTACTTGTTAGACGCTTTCATCCAAAGTGAGTTACATATTCAATACTGTGGGCAATCCCCTCAGGAGCAATTTGGGGTGAAGTGTCTCAGGGACACAACGACATGCTGACTGCAGTGGGGTTTGAACCTGTGCTCCCCTGATCCGAACACCAACGCACTAATCCACTGTGTCACAGCCTCCCATATATATATATATATATATATATATATAACTTGGGCTAGTTTTAGATTGTGGGTGCTCTGGTGAGTTAAAGGGGGGTGGGGTGGCAAGAGGATTGCAAATATTCAATATCAATTAGACTCCATAATTGCTTACTTGAACATTGCTTAAATGTGACTTAGAGAATACACATGTATTATAGAGTTGTGTATACACTACTGATTTACAGTAAGGCTGTGATGGGGATTACTTCTGTGTTATTGGCTAAAGCTTGTGAGGAGAAATCATAATAATATTAGAACAATAAAGGCTAAATCCATATTGTATCTCCATTAAGTGAGTCTGGGTTTAACAAGGCACATTTACTAATAACATAACGTTAATCAAGAACCCAATTCACAGCAGGTCACAACTGCTTGTAGGTGGCAAGTGAATTACACATATTAAATTTCAATTAGACTCTATACTTGAATATTGCCTTAGTGTGACTAACAGAATACATGTATAAACATAATTACCCAAGTGGAAGATGCGTTAAGAGAGTCATATTGCAGGATCATTCTACACAGTAAGGAGTAGCATTGAACTAAATGTTATTATCTTCTTGCTGTGTTAGATTTGGCAAATGTTCTACATTTTGGAATTTTTTTTCTGAAAGTTCAGCCACTCTTGCTTTTTAAGACTCGATATATCTGGGTAGTTTTTCGAAAGGTCAGTTTGTGAGCGTAAAATGAAGAAGTGTACAATACTGTTTCCACCTCGTTTAGCATGCAGAATGAACAAAGCTTGTTCTCCCCGGGCGGTTCACACTCTCACACCTACGAGCCGCCCAGTTTCCACATCTTCGCTCCTCTGGAACGGCGGGGGGGTGATGAGCCCTGCTCGAGAGCACTTTAATGGTAATTGTTAAGGGACAAGAAAGCAACTTCAACAGCTTATAAAAGGGTCCTAATCTAATTCAAGGTATAACCAACCTGCAACAATATCTTTCTTTTTCCACCCGCCTGTTTTCTACCGTTTACAAGACATGTGGAAAAGCCACTTACTGATAATATGGGAAAATCTCCCAGGCTAAGTAATTAGGCATATTCTCTTGGAGCCAGTCTCAAGCACAAACAAAAATGGCGAACACACAAAGATTTCATTTTATGATGTTTAATTTCTAGTACAAAGAAAATGTGTTGACTAATATTGAAAATACATCATGATGTTTGACCATTTTCTATCTTTTTCGAAGCTTTCATATATTTTATTTCAAAATTCTAACCGTACATTGACTTTTGAAAGTCATCTTTTGGAATTTCAAAAAGATAGTAGAAAGATTTGACATTTTATGTTCATTTTCAGGTTCATATTTGTATTTTGTGCCTCTTCTGTGACATGTCTCCATGCTTTACTGTTCAGAATCTCTTTGGAATTTTAGCCTTTGCAGACCACTTACATGCACAAAAGAGAAAACCCAAAAAGCATAATAGGGCAAATTTTAAACATTAAACATGTTAATAAGTAATGTGCAAACTCTGATGCAGCGCACAATTACAGTAAACACATTGTTTTATTTTCTCAATGCTCAAAGCATTAAGTGTAAGTGTTGCCATGACAATAAGAACTAGAAAATGCATTTCCTGCTGAAAATGTGAACAACACTGTGAACATTTGTTGCTGAATTTAGCTGAAAATGCAGAAAAAGCTGAATATTTGATTAGCTGAATGGTCTCTGTAGCTGCTTTTAGCTACAAAAACCAAGTAAGTGTGTTGCTGAACTTAGCGGAGAAATGCAGAAAGTGAAATGATTTGAATCAAAATTGTTACAGCCCAAATGCATTGCAATGACTTTGTTCAACTTGAAAGTGAAATGTTAAACTGGAAGAGTAGGATAAATAGTGAAGAAGCTTAATATTTAAAAGAAAAGGTTTAAAAAAGGTATAAACAACTAAATGTATAGCCTCAATGTCCTGAAATAGCTGAATACGTTAATAGTTGAATGGTTTCTGTAGCTGAAAGTAGGCTGAAGGAGTTAGATAAATGTAAGTAGTAGTGAATTAATGTGTATTAAGAAGAGAAAAGAAAGTAAAAAGGCTTGGAAAAGCAGCAAAATATTTTAACTGCAAACTTTTCGACTAAACCCATATGTCACCAATAATGTATAAAATATGTGGAACATGTTGAAGTCAGTATGAAGTCTCCATCAGACAGAAAATAATAGGCTGAGACAGTCTTTTAGGCCCCAGCTCCACGGGAACCCATACGGCAAAACGCATCGGAGTAACGCAAATGCAACCGCAAAAAACCTTCCGCCCACACGCAATATACACCGGATTGTGTCAAGCTCCACGAGACGGCTCCGTTTACATCCAACCGCTGGAAAAGCTGCAGTACATATGCCGAACCTGTACGTGGCGCTGTAACTTCCTCCACAAAAGCAGCGAAGAAGAATGGTTGTCATGGCTGCACTTCTGTTATTCTCCGCGGTGGGGGCGGAGGGAACCGCGCAGAGTTTTTCGCTGGTCAATGTGTGTTAAAGTTTAAATCTTCATGCTTCCTCATGCAGCAGCTGATCCAGTAAGTAAACCCGACAGTAAAAATAAACATATTTATAACTAGTTTAGGTAGTTTGAGAGGTAATTAAAATAGCTAAGGGTGGTGATCTGACTTGAAGTGTGTGTTTTGCTCCCGCTGCTTCACAGCCGGAGGAGCTGCGTGTCTCCGTCCTGTCAGATTAGACTTCACTCGCGTTTATGTCCATATCGAGATAAAGATAAATAATCTCAATTCAGTGTGCAGTGTACTTTTGCGGGGGTGAGCAGCAGAGGTGGGGAGAGGCGGGGAGAGGCGGGGCTATGAAACGGATGACTGTATAGGCGACCCCACGGCCCCGTTGGACCCCCCAGAGCGCTCCGTTCCCAGATCTATCCACCTTTGGACCCGTTGTCGTTTGCGGGGTCTGTTTCTACGTTTCTGTTACGGCGTCGTCGAGCTTAGAGGGCTATACGCATGAGAAATATGCGGATTCAACCCGTTTTCGTCCTCGTGGAGCCTAGGCCTTATACTCCAGTCTGTTTGTCAGTGTTTGTTTCTGTGCTGAGCACCTAATCATAACACCTAATCATAACACCTGTGTGACGACGTTATCAAACACCTGTGTGCAGAGATCAGAGGTTACCATGGAGATGTGCAGTGATCAGTGAAGGAGAGCCTTTCCATTAATCTGAATGAGAAATACACTTCTTACATTTCTAATTATAGTTAAAAAACAGTAGCTGCTATCGGTAAAATGTCAACGTGTGAAGCATGTCAAGGACCCTGAGCGTCTGAAGTGTGCTTTTTGTGTATTTTCGGGTCAATAATGTGGCATTTTTGACAGATTAACTAAAGGTGGGCGGCTCGTGCTGTGAGGAAAGATCAGGCTGAAGTTACAATGGGCCTTAATGGAGACATGTTGAAAGTTGTTGTCACTTCATGCCCTCAAGAGGCATTTTCTTAAAGTTCTTTGCTTAAAATGTTTTTATTTTTCAACCTAAGAGAGGTTTTCCTACAATTCAAGCATACAATTATCTCCCAGGAGTGTAGGGTTTGGGAATTATGGCAGGTTTAAAAAAGAAAATGAAGGCAAATTTCAAGCTGTCGTCCCCTGTGACATCACACACTCTAGCCTTAACGAGCTGCGCAATACACACTAATGTTAAAATCTGAAGAAGGCCTCTATACCAAGCTCCAAACTAAGTTAAATATCTCAAAAAGTGTAAAAGATATCAAAAATCTGAATAAGATTTTAATAGCTGAGTGTCTCGTGATAATTCTAAAGTTGGAATGAAGTCTCTAGCTGAAAGTATGTGGAAGGAATAGCATTTGGCGCACGGTGTAGGTAAAAGAGGATTTGAAGGTTCCTCCCATTGAGTTACATGTTAAAAAAAGAGTTTAAAAAGCTGAATATTTCAAAAAGTATAACATATTTTGAAAAAGTTGAAAGTTTCCCATCATGTGCTGAAAAGGCTGAATAGTTTGATATTTGAATGGTTTCTGTAGCTGAAAGTAGGCTGAATAGCTATGGGACGTCATAGCCTAAACCAGTGTTACGATGCAGAATGAAGGAAAGTTTATTAACCAACAAACGTTTGCAAGTATTTATCCAGTAAAACCACAAAGTGTTTGAACGAACACTGTAGATGTAGTACATGATTACCAATCAAATCATCTGGATTTAAATGACATGAATAGCCATTATACAGTCAGAATGAAGGTGTTTGAGAGTAGCTATGTTTTTTTCTGCAGGAAGGTGGGATGTAATTTAAGATTAAAAAGTCAATATGGTTGTATAAAAGCAGCACAGAAATGCATAGAAATGCACATAAAACACACACCCAAACCCAAATGTATGTGCACAAGCAGTGAAGAGGAACAAGAACTCAGATCCTTTACCTAAGTGAACTAAGAAATATGCTAATGTAAAAATACTCCTTTACAAGTAAAAGTCGTACATTCATTAGTAAAAGTACAGCAGGCTTATCAGAAAAAAAAATGTAAAATATGAAAAGTAAAAGTAGTGACTTATGAACTAAATATGTGATATATTATTATATGACATTATTAATATTGATGCATAAAGCAGCATTTTTACAAAGTTTTAAATACCCACATTGTTGATAATACAAACGTTTTGTAATATTATATCATTTTACTTTCTTAAACCTTCAAATACAAATAAAAACACTGAAGTAAAGTACAATTACTTCAACATGTTACTTAAGTACAGTACCTAAGTGAATGTACTTAGTTGTTTTCCACCACTGTGAAAAGTGAGTTATTCATGATATGTTTACATAAAAATGTGGTTATCATAGCCAAAGTTAATCGACATATCTATTGATTGCTAGATTGTGATTGTCATTGATTGTATAAAAATCAAATTAGAATATAAATACAAGTTAAATTGCAGGATCTTGTGTGACATGGACGTACAAGTCTTCATCGACCAGCAGCAGTCGGGTGCCTGAGTGTCATTAACTAGACTTTTTTAAGGAGGGCTTTTAAAGTGATGAACAGGCTAGCTCCTAAAAACCTGACGGCTTCCCATAAACTGGGCTTCTTTTCCAGGCTGTTCCCTCACACAGCCGACTGACTGTCTGATTGATCTGCTCTCCTCTCGCTCTGGCAAAAGCTCAGCACCGTTTTGAGCCATTTAGGTCCAACTGGACTGAGACGTACAGCATATGGCCCCGCTGTTCCAACAGCTTGCCAAAAGGTTTTGTAATAAAACACATCCTTACAACATAAGCACCTTACGTCATGCACTCTGTCGCAAAGGTATGTGTCTCCTGATTGATTTTCTGCATTTCCAAACATTCATTTTGTCAGATTACTTAGAAGACGTACATAAGAAAAAGGAATCTTTCTAATCAGCGAATGACCTGGCAGAATCTCAAAGCATTAAGGCATGTAGGCACGGTCAAGACCACAGACTGGAGATATGAAGTGGACGTAGTCACTGTGATGTGATTGGTTTGTGGACTGCAGTGTTCGGCCTTTTGCCCATCGAGATCTTGTTTTTTTGGGGTCCGAGCTAAGTCCAACTTAATACTTCATTAGATATTTGACAAAAATAAAATGTTACAAGAATCCTGTATTGAAAAACACACTGTGAAAAGTTTAAAGTTCTAAAAAGATGTTGAAGACTACACTTGAACCTAGTGATTAAATACTTTCATTCCTCAGTAACTTGATTTATTACTGCATAATTAAATCAAGTGAGAAGTAGGGTATTTTTCTTAGAGACTTTTCCCACCATCTGACTTCATCCAGTAGTGACCCATTGCTGACCATCAGAGAGGATGAAGGTTCTGCACTTTTCAGGTCCTGGTCAAGATGATCAGTTGAAGTTCAAACCAAGCATCAGAATGGGGAAGAAATCTATTTTAATGTGGCTTTGTGTTGGTGCCGGACAAACTGCTCTGAGTATTTCTGAAACTTTTGATCTACTGGGCTTTCAAGCACAACTATCTCTAGGGCATGCAGGGATTGGTCCGAAAATCTAAGAAATACGCATTCAGCATATGTACAGTATAGGGATGAACGGGGCACCGCCTCCATAACTGTGTCCATTTCTCTTCATACCTCTGTGATTGGACCACCTGATAATGGCACTAGATGAAAAGTTAAGAGATCAACAAAGTAATTGCACTTCATCCTGAGGGTGTAATTAACATCTGAATGTCATGGAAATAATTGTAATAGTTGCTGAGACATTCCACTCAACACCAGAAGTTTCAACTTCATGAGCCCATAGACGAAGAGTCAGGGCATTGTTGACCCCATCAGGACTCATCTTCTCTGAATGGGTTTCCGTATCAGATTCCATAGAAAATCATCCCAAATGTGTTTATTTATTTCAGTTGGAAATAGAGTGGTGAACCTACTCAACAGTCCGACCAGTGCATCCCTGGAGCCACATCACTAACAAACCTAAAACCAGTGTCACCATCGTAGCTACAGTAGTAAACGTCCATCGCTGTGTGTCTGTATGAGGGACACACATTAATCAAATAAAGATACTCATCAATAGACCTTGTCAATTCTTTATTGAGCGTGGCTAATCACATAAAAGCAAGTGGCTTGCTTTTCTTTGTATAGAAAGAAAAAGAGAGCAATCATGTCAGTCTGTTATTCAATCATAATCTCTTTGCTGTGCATTTATCTGAATAACATAAGTATGCACGCTCAAATCATGACTGAAAGTTATCCAAAGCAATCAAATGCTGACCTGATTTTGTAATATAGATGGGATAAGGGTAATACAGTATGTGGTGCAGTTACAGTGTCATTCTAGACTTTTTTCTTTATCTAATAACTATTTTCACCATTTCTGATTTGTTACATAGTGATCGCTTGGAAAGACAGGAATGGTTGGGAAGTAGGGTTGGGTAGTTGTTCCCTGGTAGAGACATTTTCACCCTATAATTGACATTCTTTACCTTTTTGTAACATTTTTCACAATCCCCTATACCAAACACATGAGAGGCATCTCTTGTTTCTCATATTGCCTCTAAAATGTTAATCTGACATCTATGTGAGTAGAGTATCTCACCCACATATTAAAATGACATCATTTTACACATGTTGAATACATATTTTTACTCAGTTGCATTTGATTGCCCACCACATTTTTAGCAGACACTGTTTCAAGGTCTGCTCACAATCTAATTGGCATGAAAAGATCACACATAGTGAGTGCTTTGCTCCTTTCCTTCCAAAAAGTCACCATCTAGAGCCCTGTGTTTCTCCGGCTTCACTCAGTACAAAGTTGACTTTGACTCTGATACTGACACGGTGAATGTTTGAACAAGTGCTTGGCATAGATAGAAAATGTCACACTCTTGTCAGCTTTCTTGTGTGCAAGTGCTAAAAAAGTCAGGTTGGATGGTGTTTTCAATGCTACGTTGTTGTATATTTAGATGATTGACAGTTGCCTCTGCAAGGGTTTTATTCACATGCTCCAAATAACACATTATTCCAAGCACAAGTGGAAGAAGCATCGGAGTACAGGAACTATATTTCATATTTACAACAGAAAAGCAACATCAAGACAGTTAAATTAATAAATTAGCGACTGTGATATAGTTCACCATGGTAACTTCATTTGGGCTCACCAAGCTCATCTATTGCAGGCACTATAAATAATGGTACCACAACACAATGTCTACCACCCAATAAATATTTCAAAAGATTGAACAGTAACGATGCAAACTGATCACTAATACAAATTGGAAATCTGTCTCAGCTTAATATGATCATGTTGTCAAGTTGGTGAAGATGTTTCCTCATTTGCATATGTTTTGTATTTTGTATTTGCATCCTAATCTAAATGTTTTGGGCTGTTGCACCATACTTTTACGATTTGAAAATGTTATGTTATGTTTCCAGTTATGACCTCAAATCAAACATATTGTACACTCTATACTTCTATACGTCTACAAATTAGTTTGTTTGTCTGTTTCCCAACAGAAAGAAAACCTTTAAATCTGCAATTAGAACGATTAGACGGACAATTTCTCTCTACATGTCTCAGCATCTCGCCGGATAGCCGCGTGTCTGCAGGATGACCTTTAGCTGCTATCACACTGTTTAATAGCGCCGTGTCACTTTGTTTGGAACAGATTCGGAACTAATTACGGCTAAATTACACAAACATATGGCATCTTATCCTGTTTCCCAGTCAGTGGGAATTATCCGCCGACTAAATTGCAGAGTGTATGGTTCATTGACGGTGACAGTTTGGGACAATATTTACCTCTGCCCGTCATTGACAGGTAATTAGTGGAAGCCTTTTGGCTGGGGGGGGGGGGGGGGAGCCTCTCTGCTCCACGGAGCTCCACTGCTTTTTAAATACAACCATACAGCTCTGCGTGGGTATTGTTTTTTGTTGCATTTAAAAAAAAAATCAAACATAATGAAATAAACACAGATAGATACATACATTAACGACAATCAACAAATACAAAAAAAAAGATTGTGAATGAATATGGTATAACTTACACATACAACGATTAATACTCATACTTATATTCATCGGCAGATCTTACCTCCTGGTCATTATAAACGTTTTGTGTTCTATAATTTACCAATTTCCCCCATCTTTCATCACAGATATGAACTTGGTTTCTGATTCTCATAGTTATTTTCTACATTCCATAGATTTCCTTTACTATGTTCTTCCATTGTGAGTTGATTATGTTATTATCTTTGAACCATTCCTTGTAATTTGTTTAATAATCGCTATTCTTATCACAAGCAATAAGTAGGAGCCTTTTTTGTATTCCTGCTGGTGTTTTCCCAAGTAATAAGGTTAGTTGGTTCTTGTTTAGAGAAAGGCCAAATTATTTGACATTTCTCTTATAGCTGTTTCCCAGAAGCCACACAAAACATAGCAAAACCAAACATAAGACCGTGGTTTGCATTCTGCTCACCGCATTCTCTCCACATTTGGAAGTGAGATTTTGTTTATACCGACTTTTGATTTGGGGTGCGTGGGTGTTTTTTTAATTGAAGGGGGTTGTTGAGATGTGATGTTTGGTTGGATGCCCTCCAGGTTGAGACTCTATCAGGAGACACTGTTGCACCAGAATAGAGCCGGGGGGGTACCACGCAGTAAACCAATCCTCTATACTCAAATATGACCCAGTTTGTTCCGATACAGTCAACATGGAGCTGTTTTTGATCAAAGATCTGCACTAACTATATTTACAAACAGAAATAAATTGAAAACCCACTGAAATAAAATAAAAGTAAGAGAAAAAAACAATAACAACGACTAAAGTAACCCCCCTACAGTCACTGCCAGTGCAACCCTGTCTCCTAAAAATGACGTTCCCACAGAACTAAACTGCATTCTCAATTACGTTTAGCTAGAAACGTATTTTCTCCCACATTACGTTTGTTTTGAGCGTAACTCAAATACGTTTAGTTTCTACATATCTTTGCCATTTATTGTCTTGCTTATAATAATGATAATAGTAATTTATTAATATAATTTTAGAGCAAACTTATTTTCGGGGTGGTGGCTCACTGTTGTTCAGTTTACCAAATCCGTTATTATGCTGGTTAATGGGTAAATAATCACAATATTGTTTGTAGTCGTTTCATACTGCATTCTCAATTACGTAGCTAGAAACTTATTTTCTCCGCAACAAGTCCTCCAACTCATACGACCAAATAGGTCGATTGTTCAAGCAGCTTATTACGACCTAATCACGTTTTAAAGTTTTCGACCTCTAGTGCTCCCGTTGATTGCAAACACTCCGGAGGGTCGTATATTCACAAATAACCCTCTCTGGAAAATCCTAAATTGTAGGATAGTTTGGTCATTAAAATGCTTTTTGATTAGATTTCTAGCGAGAAGTGTATATTGTACTTTTAGAATCCACGTCCAGTGGATGTGTAGGATCTATAGTTTGATAATAATTAATTTTGATATTACGATATTACGAAGATTATTTGAGGTCTCGCCAGGAGAACGTCAATATCCTACGTCTTTCCCCCTATTCATTTATATTGACGGCAGCGTCCATGTAAAGTTGGCGTCAACCCTCACGAGGTGAAAACAGTATTTCCGGTCTCAAAGTTTTCATAATAAAACCGGAAGTATTCCCCTCACTGTCAAATGATTTTACAGTGATATCTGCATTACTCATCCACTAAAAAACACCAGTTTATCCTTGTTAATTACACAACATTGATTGGTTTAAATTGTGCACAATGCTTTTGTGTTTTTCCCCTTCGTTTCTGAGAAACAAATAGTTTTTCGGAGTTTAGGATGGCCGAAGACACTACACTACCCATAATCCTCAGCTATCATTTGGACTACACCAGTCCCTTTGCTTGACAAACCCCGTGATTAGTCCTCAAGCTCTGTGATTGGATGTTGGAGTGGCAGTGCGCCACTCCAACAGCAGAACTACACATGCTGGCCAGAGCCCTGATGCTGGCTATGTGTGTGTTTCATGTTCTATGGCTGTTACAGGTGTATACAGGTTCATGGTAAAATGCATAAGCTTCAAATCGAGAGAGATTGGGCCTCACACCGGAAACTGTATTTTTCTTTACCGTTCTGTTTTAATTTCACAATAAAGGTACACACAGCATACAATGCCATAATAACTTTTTATTATTAGTGTAGGACACTTATGTATGTATAACATCTGAAGACGTGTAGTTGTATTCATGTTTTCACATAGTTTTACAGGATATTGCTATAATATTTCACATGTTTTAGTTCTACACATTAATATCTGATTTGTAAAACATCACAGACAGAAAGGTATATCTGTCATTTAACGGTAAGCTATTGAAATTCTGAATCCATAGATGTGTCTCCCATCACCCAAAACCCCTGACTATTCTCTCAACTCAGTATTTACATTCTTATATTCAAAGAAAATCAGTAATATCTTTAAAAACTACAAGTCCCTTTCTATCAGCTGTGCACCGTTATGGTGTAAATATAACCTATCTACCAATTGGATCAAATATAAAAGTCAGCCGAATAATATTGATACTGCAAGGAGACGTATTGTGTGAAGAGAAATGTAAGATGTTGTGTAATATGACAGGAATGTGTTGTAGTAGGGACAAAATACATACGTTTGACAGCAGTACCTTAGATAAATGTTTAACGGTGTTTCTTTTGTTTGTTTTGCAGGTGGGGATGAAATCTTATTTAAAAAAAACATTTTTCATCAATTTGTTTTTTCTTTTATGCTTTATGTTTGTACTTTTTTGACATTCAAGTCAGTTTACACATCCAAGGAATTTGCTCTGGTGTAAATGGTGCATACAAAGAAGAATACATTGTTTTAAAAAAATAATTCAACTCAAATTCAACTTTATTATCAATCTTTTGTGTGTGTGAGATACAGACAGGGAGATCTACATTCTGTTTATCACCATCCCAAGAATAAAATAATATGTAAAAAAGATATACATAAGTATACATACACACCTGTATACCCACATTTATATAAACTGTATGAATGTATATATATATATATATACTGTTAAATACTCATGCATAGACACATACAGTTTATACATATGCACACATTAAGACATATAAATACAAATAAGACACACCTTTAAATATGTTAAAATAATGGTCACGTGTGTGATGGGCATGAATATGAATATATTACAACATTACAGATATATAAAGTAGTGCAAACAACTGTCGAAAAAGAATCCCCTACTCATTCATTACAAATTAAATTATACAAGAAACAAAAATGGAATATGTTAGGGTGGCTCTGTGTACAGTTAGGGAGGATGTAAAGTGCTTAACCCCAACACACTTCATTAGCTCGTTGACCCGCGTCTCTGTGGAGGGGAGGGGGGGGCACATACTGGAGATATCTTCGCTCCATAGTTGACATGCTAACGACCGGAGGTTAATTGCACGGGTGTTAAACTGCAGTAGAAGTCAAATGGCAACGGGCATTAACACTGGAAGGGTATTACGTTTTTATTATTATGTTGTATTTTAGTGTTGCCTCTGTGTTTAGTGTCCTGTCTGTCTGTAACTTTGTGTGGTAGTGTTACCACTGACAGGTCTCTCTTGAAAATGAGACCTTGTGTCTCAATGAGATTTTACACCTGGATAAATAAAGGCTAAATAAAAAAAATTAAAATTAGTTCATGTCACGGCCTTATATTCGACAGTGGGTGTGGAGCATGTCTTCAGCATGTGTGTGGGTGTGTGTGTGAATATGAGAGCGTACATGCGTTCCTGTGTTTGCCTTAATGGGAGAAAATATGAATATATGTATGCTCGCATCACGTTGCATATTCAGCCTTCATGTATGTGTGGCTGCAGATGCATCATGCTGCACAGTGAGAGAGAGATTTGACTCCGTCCCTGAGGAATCACATATTTTTCTCTTTCTTTCTCTGCAGCTCGGTGAAACAAACAGGCCTGTGATGCAGCAGTGAAAGGGCCTGAATGCTAAGCACATCATGAGAGAGGAAGGCAGCAGAGGGGAGGAGGGCGGGACGAAAAATACAATTGAAAAAAGAATGAGAAAGGATACAGTGAGAAAAAAGTGACAAATGAAGGACTGGGGACAGACAGGTAGACATATCCAGGAAATAGAAAGGGAGGATTGAGATGGAGAATCAGGGGGAGGAAGATACTAGAAGCAGGAGAATGAGGAGGAGAAATGGTCCTATCAGTGGATGGAGATCAGCAGACCTTCGGGACTTTTGTCCATTTCCTCTGAATGAGAGACAGATGTATCTCCCTTTTGAAGTAGGAGAGGAGTTTGAGTAATTTCATCCCATCCTTTCTGAAAATCTACCCAAGAACCACCCAGGTCATTTCTCACACCACTGCACTTCTGCAAGCCCACTTTCTCCAGTATTTCACACAGCGCTCAAAGTGGGCCGCATTTTACTCTTTGGTGTACCGTGACTTTTATTTGCGTACTGGCACTTCTCACAGGCTGCCGGTACTCTACTCTGCCCTCTCAAATCATGTTCAATTGGTCCTTTTGCCATTCAAGGAAAAAACTGATATACCCAGGGAGCACTGCGTTCCCAGCAGATACTAAGACCCTATTCCGCACACACATTACGTAGCGCTCAGGTGCTTTCATTAGTGCACCTAAACGACCTAAACTACATCCTCTGCTATTGTCAGTTTGATGAGTGACATCAAACACTTGTGTTACGAGGTAGCGTTGTGTGCACAGTGTTGCAACTTGTTTTTCTCTAGCCTAAGACCGTTATGTTTGTTTATTTCATAGACAGTTTGTGGCACAGACTGTGGCTGCCGCTGTAATGAGGCTTATATTGTTTACACACCTTGATGTGTTTTTATTCTGCTGTTTAAGTGGCAGGTTATTTGTATTCATGTAGCCTAATGCTTGGTTTAGACTGGTTAATGCTAGTGTCTCTTCTCATGAATGCATACTTTGATCATTTATTATAAGTTGTGGACCCCAGGCCTTCTCAAAAATAAAAAGATCCAAACAAAATATATGCGCATATTTCTACTTCCTGAGTAGAATTTTGTGTACATTAAAATTGAAATATTTTTTTATTATTTTCGTTTGTGCAGATTGGTTCATTTCAGAATAATATATCTTTTATAATTATTGATCATTAAAGTGTTATCAAAGCTGGTAAAGGTTCAGTTTGAATGACTTTGTATACTGCAGGGTAGTTTGTAGTAGCAAAACATTGTGATACTCAAGTAAAGTACAAGTCTCAAAATGTTACTTAAGTACAGTACTTGAGTAAATGCACTTAGTTACTTTACACCTCTGTAAATAAGACTGTACTGGCACTCCCCCCCCAATTGAAGCACTGATTTCACCTACTTCCTGCCTCTCTGTTGCCTGTGCAGTCTTTACTCCACAATGTGTTCCTCCCTCTGCACCTCACTGAAATGGTTGGAGGTCTTTTTTTTCATACATTTATAGCCAAGATGATTTCTGTGGTTTGCCTCAGTGTTATCAGGCGGTCCTGACAGCTGCTGAAGAGACGACAGCTCCGCCTGCCCACCGCTTCAGGAAGAAATAATCCTTAAAAAAATGGGTCATTTTCAATTACTTATTGTATCTGCATCTAAACGGTGTCTTCTGTAATCATGTCAAAGAGAGAAAAGATTTTGCCTCCCACAGTCTCACTGTAAACCTGCATCACTCATACCAGCGTTTGAGCACAGGAGTTCCAGCGTAATGTGAAATTGAACAATTCAACTTTGGAAATACCTTTTTTATAAACTGTTTTGAAAAATGACAGAGGAGACATATTTGGGTTGTGTTTTTACAAATCAAAGTTGGGAGTTGGAATAGTTAGAAAAAGCAGGATGTCATTGTGGCTTTCATTTAAACTCTACTGTGTATTTACTCTGGTGCAGGCCACAGAGCAGACTCTATTTGAAATCAGAATATTGCAGGGATCTGTTACGAAGAGCATATGTGACTATAAAGAGGCCCTATATTATGCTTTTTGGTTTTTCTCTTCCCTGTAGTGTGTTCATAGGTTATTGTGCATGTAAATGGTCTGCAAAGCCTAACATCCCAGTGGACCCTCCAGAGGGAGTTTCTCTGAGTTTTATTTGTGGACAGTGATTTTGTATATCGTTGTTTTTCTATCATCAAAGGGGCGTTTCAATATCGACCTACCCCTAAATGAGATAGTATGAATTTGTCAACGGTCCTACCAAGATGATGATATGATAAAGTACTTTGATTTGCGGGATTAGCCAAAACAGATGTTAAAGCCTGGCTATTTTATCCTTTAATGGTTTCTCAATTGATATTTCAGATAATGTACTTTATCACAATATCGGGGTTGAATGGTCTTCATCAACTGTTTGAATAGTAAGAACTCTTAGCAAGGACTCGAGGAAAGATCGAGGAGACCCACATTCAATGCCATCGTTGAACCTGGGTTAAAATCCATACTTAAGAGGCATGATAAATATGTCTCAATGCAAACAGAGCTAACTCCACCCAGAGATTAAGAACAGGTGTGGCCGGTTACTGAAACAAGTTTCCTGCGATCAAATTGTATTAGTGCGGGGGTAAAATATCACAAACTGATATCTTGGCTCCTGTTGTAGCCAAAATGACCAAAAACAGAATGATGAGTTATGATGATGATTACCTACATTAAATCCAGCTCAACAAACTGAATAGTGGATTAAGTTGTGTTGAACTTTGATGAACTAACAGCAAATGCAATAAAAAGACTGTAAAGAAAGCAGCTTGGCTGTTAAACATTTAGGAGACTGGAGATTACTTTAATGCAGCAAAGCATCTGTCTTTTAGAGTCAATGCACCTACAGTATTCTTTGTTTGCCATGATCTGATTTCTTCTGGGAGTTATTTGTTTATATCAGTTTGTAGTAGTTTTTTTGCAATGGTTTGTCCTTCAAACCTTAATTTGGCAAACATGCATTAATAGATTTTTAAATGTATATGATTTGTTTGATTCATTCATAGTCTGATAATGAGACAGTAAAAGTAACTGTATTCCCTTACAGTTACATACAAAAAGTAATCAGACTACTGGTATACTTTTAAAAGATGGGAATACAAGCAGAATTACAATTTAACAATACATTTTAAAAGAAAATCAATTATTTCTTAGGTCAACGCATTGCCTGAATTTCCCGTTTTCATTTAGGCTATTTTCATTATTCTTTATTTTAAATCTATCTATCTTTTAAATGCATTAGGGTTAGAACTTAAGTAAAAAACATCTTATTATATATATTCATTCTTCTTTTCTTTGTTATATATTTGCATTGGATTTGATATTGAGGCAATCCAAAAACATAATTTTTATATTGTGATGCTTAGATAAGATAACTGATTCGACTTTTTTAAAACAGTAAACAAATTGTAACAAAATACAATTTAAAATGAACCCTGATTACTCAGATCTAACCCTGAAAAATGTTGTGCTGAAACCGAGGCTGTTTTCCTGGAAAGAGGATGTTGATTGAGTTAATACACAGGTGGTCTGCCAGCAGCAGCAATATGGTTCATGTCCCAGTGTAACTCTGAAAGTGAATGAGCAACATTTTTCCTCCCTGAACTACAGATGAAGCCAGCAGCAGAGGAGCGGCCAGCTCTGGAGCCTGTTGCACCGGGCCGCTGCCAGCTGCCTAATGTGTGTCACTCCGAATGTGAGAATACTTTGCTGAAAAATGCTCAACAAACTTTAGCTAGATATATATTAGTAGCAGTTTTAATGACTTTGTGGACCTCTGCTGACATTTGATCTCTGAAGCCAGTTAAGCGCCTGCAGTTGATGACATGAGGCTGAGTCACTCCACTACAGTCAGCAAGCATTCATCATCCCTGCCCTCTCATTGGTGCTTATTTGACCCCCCGCTCCAGCAATAAGGAATCATGTTCCAGCATTAGTATTTACCAATCCAGACACGGACAACCCTTCTATATTTTATTTTAGCATAGTTGTGTAATCTCTTGCCTTTTCTCCCACTCTCAGTGTCTCCTACACACACACATACAAACACATATATACAAATCAGTCACATTGACCCAGAAACTCGTTGAGTTGTATACACTTTTGGAAAGTGAAGATTGTTATGTTTTTAATGATGTGTTTTTTTTCTTTCTGTTTTCCAAATATACCATTCCAAGGAATCACAAACGACACACACCGCCTGCTGCAATGCGTTGGCCGCTTAGTTGCTCCTTTTTCCGATTGTTATCTTACCTTTACAAGCTAAGCTATAATTAGCATCTGAATTTACTGATAATATTTGTATGTTCTGAAAATCCAAGGCTTTGCTTTTATTTAAAAATGTAGATCTGACGGTGATGGCTGTAGTTGTCACCCTGTCTTTAAAAGCTATATAAATATGGCAACACAAGTTTGATATTCTGAAATCCCAGATCCAGGTTGTGTAAAATCTAACAAACCTCAAATGACCTTGTTGACATAAATCCACGATTATCTCAGAAAGCGCCTTTGCGTCATCTGACTGATTTCAATAGAGACGGTCACAAATGACAAATGTACTAATTACTAGTTACTAATTTCAGCTATTTAATATTCTCCCTTTTAAGCAGTTTTGTAATCCATTCAGTGCAAACTAAACAGAAATGTGCATATCGTATGAGACAAAACAGCAATAGTACTAAAAGAATACAAATACATTTCAATAAAAGTCAATTTGGGGGTAAATTTGCCTCAAAAGAAAAAGAAGTGCTAATAGTGTTAAACCTCCAATTCGTTAGATATCGCCTCGAACATAAAATACATTTTGCTCTGTCTATATATACACTAATTTGAAACTACTGCCAGATGAATGTAAAGAACGCAAGTCGGAACTCTCCTCTCCCTCGCTGCTCTCCTCCTCTTGTCCTCATCCTTCTTCTCCTTTCATGCGGCTAAAAGCAGCAAATTCTGAGCCAACGGACTAAGTGTGCTTCCCATGCTTTATCTGTCCTGCTTTATCTTCCACCTTTGCTTCTGGTCTACAAATCACAAATCCCCCCCCCCCTGCCCTCCTTCAGTCCTACAGTTAGGCCCCGCCTCCTAAAACTAGGATGCAGCAGCAGGGAGTCTCAGCTTCACACACAACACACCCCCCCCCCTCCCTTCCCTGGGATTTCTCTCACGCTGCTGCAAGCTGCTTTTATCCTCTTATCCTACATCCCGCACAACGTGGGGTAATTAGAGGTAGATTAATAGAGAATGAAGATGCTGTTAGAGCAGGTTTCCCAAGGTCGGGAATAATAATGTGTGACAGGTGTGCAGAAAGAAAATAAACACCTGAGTCCAGCTCTGTTTCCATTACATTCGGAGCGGTTTCAATGTTTTATAACATCGTCAAAAAACACCCAAAACTAACCAAATGCCCTAATCCTACTTCTACATGGTCCCAAAGCATTTTCATCAGTCGAAGAATTGGATTGAAATACTTGCCCTTCCCCTGGTTTCCGTCGTGTTTTCAGCTTCTTGCAGCTCTTTTTCATTTGAAGCGTTTTGTTTATTCAGCGCTTTTAGTTAACGCTGCTCAGGTTTCGTCAAGTTGGTGAAGATGTTTCTTTATTTGTTTATTTGCACATGTGTGTATTTTATTTTCATCATTTTTGAAACTGCAGTGAGTTTCTTTTTATGGAAGTGTTTTGGGCCGTTATAGCGTTTTACATTTGTCGGCCACCGTAGTTATATGTATATTCATCATTTATACTATAAATGACACTGCGCCTATACTGCTTCTCTTGCCATTCTGATTAGATGCTAACTGCTTTTGGTTGTCTCAGTACTTGGACTTGTGCAATTACAATGAAGTTGAAGCTAATCTATTTCATACCAATTAGGGTTTACATATATGTTTTACATCAGATTCGGGTAGTGCCCTGTGTTGCTTGGGTTGTTCTAGAAGTGTTCGATTGTTTATGTTTTACTTCCACTTTAAGAAACGTGTTTATATGAATATGACTATTTGTAAAGGTATGAATAGGAAGCAGTGAAAGAGGATGTACGTCTAGCAGCGTTCCTTTTTTTGATGGATTAATAAAATCTGCAAACATTCACACTCATTCCTCTGAATCCCTCATGTTTTACCAGCTCCATCCGCATCATGTTTTGGGTAGACACTTTCCTCTAATTTTCCCAAAAAGAAAAAAAAAAGACTTCCAATTGCTCTGCAGTGTGTTTGCATGTTGCACCATCTGTGGAGAGCTTCTGCCGTCCCCTCAATTAGAATTCTCAGATCAACGAGATTGGAGTTTTACTTCTCCGCCAGTGTTTGCTCAGATGGAAATCTGCTGCAAGAGCACCGGCTTTCACAAGTTATAATTACAGTAACACTGCTCCTCTCTTAACAGTGGGATATATCTGTCTTTCCGTCTGTGTATTTCTCTCTAATTATTGTTATTCCTCATGTGGAAATGGTGGTTTTCACCCCCCTACTGTATCTGTTACAGCACTGTGCAAAGCTGTAAATTTGGCATAGCAGTTGCCAGTCTTCCCACGGAGTGTCCATAATTTTGGATTTACTGAAACAATATAAGCCGCTTAGTTTTGATGAAACATGTGAGAGTTTCATTCGAGACGAGTGGAACAAACACATAGGCATGCTGAGCACACACACACACACACACACACACACACACACACACACACACACACACACACACACACACACACACACACACACACACACACACACACACACACACACACACACACACACACACACACACACACACACACACACAGAGCCTTTAACCATGTTGTATGCAAGGGTCTGTCAGTATCCGTGGGTCTTTCAAGTTGTTTCCTCCAACTGCATTGGACCAGTGTGAGGACGGAACTGGCCTCATTGTATTCCAAGCTAATTCTAGTGAGATTTGTTTGTAGAGTGATAGGTAAGCAGACCAAATACACTGGATTTTCTGAGAAAATATATGATATTGTAGCATTCCATCAGCTGAGCGACATGTTGATAAACTCCCTTCGGGAGGGAACTTTAGGATTTAGCTTTTGCCGAATCATTTACCTGCACAAAAACCTACAGTTTACAATAATGGAGAGGTAAATCCCCCAAAACACAATAGGGCCTCTATAAACCAAATACAAGGATGTGTCACTCCAAATATTATTATTTTTTCTGTTCAGCCTGGAGAATGCTTATGATTTACTGTAAGTAAGATGCTATAGTCAGACCTTAATATGTTTTTCTTACATTAAACATCAAAAGTGTTATTTAAAGTTGCCTCTACTCTGTGTGTCGATACCAAGGATGTAAGAGGCCTTTCTTTTAGCTTGTTTTATTTGGACAAATAATTCAAATTTGATTGTCAACATAGCCAATCAAATGTGTATCTGTTCTATGGACAGGTGGGGAGAGCCTTCCCCACTGGGGTCCATACACGTGGTATGGCTGTATCAACAGCCTTGTTCAACGCTGTGAGTGTGGAGGGCATATGCACGGCGGCGTCTTGGTCTACGCCAGGCCCCTTCATAAGGTTTTATTTTTTGGACATGTCTGGCTCCTTTTCATCGTCTGGGCTTGCTGGGGCAACACAAGACTGGTGAGGGGGGGGGGGGGGGGGCTGTGGGTCAGTAGGTATCTGACCCCCCCCTGGACATAATGCACTTATGTTTTCCCATGCTCCTTAGGGACCCGGGGAACATGGTGCGCAGTAAGCCCCATGCAGGGCTCTCCCCGCCTGCCTGTGGGCGGGCGGGGAGAGCCTTCCTCACTATTTTCCATGCACACTCTTCACGAGGTAAGCGTGTCTGAGTGTGCTCTACCAGCCAAGTAAACTGCGGCCCCGACTTCTCCACGGTCACAGCCGGAGGAGAAGAAGTTGCGGTGCAGTGGCTGTTAACCAAAAGCCGGTCAGGGGCAGTGTGATGGGTCGATGTTGTTGGACGACAGGGCGTTTATGCATCAGGGCTCCACCCACTGTACCCATAGAGTCCAGTAGAGGGCGGAGCCTGTGTAAGATATAACTGGGGGTTACGTATTGTAACCCTAGTTATATAAGCACAGGCGGAGCCCTCTACTTGGGGCCCTGTCTGTCCTATGCCGCTCGCTGAAGAGGGTGTAGGATGACAGTCAGGAGGCGTGGCCGCCTTATATACGGTGGGCTTGCGTGCGCATTCAGGTAGGCCCGCCCCGAGGGGCCGGCTACGTTTATAGATATCTCAGTAGGTGAATGCTCGCATAGTTAAGAGGTAGTACCCATAGAGTCCAGTAGAGGGCTTCGCCTGTGCTTATATAACTAGGGTTACAATACGTAACCCCCCGTTCTTGAAACCATTTCAAATTTCATAATGGCAGCACATAATGACTCCAGATGCTATACATTTAAATATAACACACATAAAACTAGTGATCATTCATTTTTCTTGTGAAGAATATAGTATGCATTTTTTTTCCTGTTGCATTTAGATGAATAATCCATTATTCGGACATTAAAAGCGGTTCACATTAAACCCAATGACAACAGGAAGTGCCATCTATCTCACAGTCACATTAGAAGCATTATAAAAATCTTCCAAATGCTGCCGTGTTGCAGTAGTTAACAGCTCTAAGCCCCCCCCTCCTTGTTTTCCTCTCAGCTTTGTAGTGCCATACTACATACGTACAGAGGGCGACGCAGCCTCCTCAGAATCCACAGTACACGTTTTATTCTGTGACGGCAGCTCTGGAATCCTCCGTTCGGACTCACCTCCAGAGTTCAGCGCTGCGTCTTCCCACCCACTCCCGCTGCAGTCTTCTTCTCTCACACACTCCCTCACACACTCCCTGTCATCACTGTGAGTGATGACTCAACGTGCACATCGGCTCTGTGCATAAATACTGAGCATCTGCTTTGGTTTTATTGTACAATTTCAGGAGTTGTTCAGAACATTCACTGACTGCAGGTAAAGAGGGACATAAACATTAACATTGTTTGTTCACGTACCTGCTTTTATTAGTATGTTTCTCTTTTTGTATTCTGGTCCACAGTCCTTTTGATTCTGACGGTATCTGCGCTGAAATGGCTCGCATGTTGACTCTGTAAGAGCTACCTGCAGGAGATATGGAGCAGGAGTGGACTGCAGTGATTACAATAGAGGAGACTGATCCTGCTTAACAGGCCTGGAATGTGAATGCCTTATCAGGCCCAGTGCATATGACTGCGGCATCTTTACCCTGATCTATATTTTCTAGCTGCGTTTAAGTGAAATCAGAGCCTTTAAAGCTGCATTTATTGCCAGGTGAGCTGGTGCTTATCGTGGATTGTGTATATTACTTGAATTACACAAAAACAATCAATGCTGAGAGATTTGTCCCTTTGTCTTCAGTGCAAATCAGCTTGTATTGAGTTGTCTTCCCCTGTATTAGGTTACTGAAACGTGTATTAAAAGTACAAGAGAATAAGAAATAAAAAATATATTGACTCATAGGCTGCGCCAGGGGCATGCCCCTCTGGGAAGATTTTAACTTAAAGTAATTAATGTGGTGCACTTCCAGATCAAAATCAAGAGGCTAGATCTAGGAGAACCTTGTGTTCTTGTAAAAAGGGGGTAAAACTCTTAACAACCATAAAAAACATCTGTATACATTTGAGATATTAAAATATCTTTATGAAATGCGCATAACTAAAACCATTAATAATAACAAGTCAATTAAAGGTCCCATGTCATGGCCATTTCTATTGATCATAATTCCATTGTTGAGGTATACTAAAATAGATTTATACTGTGCAATTTTCCAAACTCACATTGGTTTCTCATACAGCATCTCTGTATAGTATGTGTATTCACTCTCTGTCCTAAACACCTTGTTGGAGCTCCTGCCCACCCCCCTCCCTGTGAGCCCAGTGTGCTCCGATTGGTCAGCTCGGCCACTCTGTTCTGATTAGTCAACCACCAGAGAGGCTCCGCCCATGTCTAACACAGTGCTTTTTTCGGCTCTGAGCGGAACATCAGTTTTACAATGGCGTCGGTACAGCCGTATATGTTATACGCTAACTAACTGAACTGTACCTACAACTGTTGTTATTTAGGTGCACTTGTGGAAACTGTGCCATGATGCCTACCGAAGTGGAAAACGTCTGTTGCAAAGAAATTAGAAAGGTAGCCTAGCTGACAGTTACAACATTATGTAGCCAGCTAGCTGAAAACACCAACAGTAGCACACAACATTATATGCCAAGATATACACCATACATACCCCACACCCTGCAGAACCTCCATAACATGTACAGATTCGATTATAGACCTTTGAGGCGTAGAACGGAAGAAGAGTAAGTTATTTTTACCTGTTATAAACTACTACTGTGTTTGATGAAAAATCAAATCATGGTTTGCTATATATGAATGATATGTTATAGGAGCAAATAATTCAGGGAAGAAAGGCTACTAAGTATTTCCATCAAACTTTATTTTTTGAAATTTACAAAATGAACATGTGTAAATATACATATACACTGTATATCATCCATTCCTCCCCTTATAGGCGTTTTCGGCATCTTGCCTATCGCAGCTTTGTAAGCTGGTGCTGGGGCTTTTTAGGACGAGGCATCAGAGTGGTCATCCCGTCATGTGTTGTCCGCCGGATACGCCAGGAGTTTCCTGATCTGGCTGGACGAAATCAAATGCAAATCACAAAATATTAGAGAAACTTAGTTGTTTTAGGTTCGTTAGCTTGCCAGCTAGATTAATATGCTAACCTACGTTTGCTAGTTGTTCAGTGTAATATGCCAACCTACTATGAACAACAGCTAGTGGTTCATATTAGGCTAGCAAGAACATGTTTACAATTGCAATCTTATACGGGTAGTCTGCTACGTTCGGTCATTCATTGTAGCTGGCATAAAAACAATGTTTTCCCTAGCAAACTCATGTATAGCTCTTGGTAGCCTTCTTTTTTAGCTCGGTAGCATACACGCTAGGAACGCCAACTATAATGTAATTAAGTTTTGCGACTGACCGTACGGTAAATCACCCGGAGTACACTGTCTATGAGTATTTCGTGTGTGAATGCAGACATTCTCCTGTTATGAGATACATGTAAGGCCATCTGCTGACATTGGAGTTGATATATGGAAACGCTAGCAACTTAGTTAGCACAGTTAGCACTGTGTCAATGGCTTAGCAGCCCGAAAAACGTTTACCCATTTAAACAGTCGTGGTAGATACCTTGTTTGTTTTAAACATCATAAATACACAAACAACAATGAATACTTACAGGTTGTGTACCCGAATCTCCCGCTGGTCCAAACAAAGTAGGAACAGCATCGTCCTTCAGTGTCCTACGCTGTGCATATCCGGCATGAATCGCTGCAATGTTTGCGAAGCTTTGGTTCGTGAAATGCCGCGCACACAGTACAATACCGGCTCGAACATCTGAAGGAACAGTGTTAACAAGAAATGTCAACCACTGACTTCGTCGTGGTTCTGCCCTCGGTAAGGCATACATTGAAGATTTCCCCTCACAAGACAGGAAACAGACCCTCGTTGGCATGACTGGATACAGTTTTGAACTGAACCTGAGCTTCCAACAGTATATATGTTCGGCTGGCAGAGGGTGCGGCCATAGCTCTGGGCGTGGCTACTGGGTATCCCTACGTAGCGATACCCAGGAAGAAAACATTGGAAAATGTGAAATCTCCAACGAGGCGTTTTGGGGAGGTATTTTCTGTGTTAGAGTTTTACTCCCTACAGGGTGTACTTTGAGGGTTTTTGACTCTGCAGACCGTTTACATGCATAAAAACCTTCATAACACACAAGGGGACGGGTAATAACCGGAAAAGCATGACATGGGACCTTTAAACCTTTTCCTGTGTGCATCTATGGGAGGGAGATGATCCATGGTTACTGCGTTACTGATGTGACGTAACGTGATTCTGACGTGATTCAAGATGGCGCCTGTGTCGGCTCGCCGCTCCCTCAGCTCTCTACCTTTAGCTATCCTGTTTTTGTTTTATGTTTGTCAGAATGTCTCTGCTCTGCTCGTTTACGATCGCCAAGCTCTCCTCCACCTCAGACCCTCACTGGAGTTGATATTGCTGCCCAAACCTACATCTGGCAACCATAAATCGTCCCCCCCCCCCTCTACTGTCGAATATTCCCACCTACCTGCGCCGGTTGCCCTGCATCCTGCCTCGCCGAAAGCGCTTTAGACGACGGGGAAAGCGTGGTGGTGCACTGGTCCATCTTAAGTCATACCTGATGGCTTCTTCTGGGACTTATCCACGCCTCGGATGTCATTGCCCTCCCGCTGCACGCCATGTGAGGGATCGATGGATTCGCCCTGTTTTTCCGGAGCTGCGGACTCTGCTGGGCCCGCTGGCAGCTCCTCCTGCCCGACTGACTGCTCCTGGCCCGCGCGGCGTTCAACACGCAAATCTTCGTCAGCTGAGACGCACTACACCTTCGGCAAGCCCGGAGCGAAAACTTTGCATGGCTTTGCTAAATGCCTGGTCGATAGCAAACAAAACGTTCCTGCTAAACGACTTCTTCACCTCTCGTGAACTGGATTTTATGTTTCTGACGGAGACCTGGGTCCACGCTGGCGAGTATACACCGTTCTCTGAACTTCTTCCTCCTGACTGTACATTCTTCAGCTCCCCCCGTGCCACCGGCCATGGTGGGGGCATAGCATCAGTGTTTAGAGCTAGCCTCCAATGCCGATTGCTTCACCCTGTAACTAGCTATGCTAGCTTTGAGTTGCAGCTTTTTGAACTGAACCCGGCCTCGCCTATACTCTGCGCAGTCGTGTATCGTCCGCCAAAGTGCAATAAGGATTTTATAAATGACTTTTCTGACTTTCTGTCCGGGATCATGGTGAAATATGATCGTGTTTTGATCTCCGGAGACTTCAATGTCCATGTGTGTTGCGAGTCCAAACCTCTGGTTAGGGACTTTTTAAATCTCCTTGATTCTTTTGGTCTCGTTCAGTCCGTGGCTGGCCCAACACACGAAAAAGGACACACTTTGGACTTAGTATTATCGTTTGGACTGTCTGTATCTGTGGATGAAATATGTGCAGCAACGCGTATCTCAGACCATTTACCGGTTCTGTTTACAACCTCCATCCCTTCCGCAGGAGTCGAATCACGTGCCCCTGCGCGTCGTCTGCGTTCGATTAACCCCTTGACTGCCTCACAGTTTTCTGATGTTTTTAATGCTTCTCCTATCTGTAAATTAGAGGTGAACTGTGTTTTTAGTGCTGATGAGCTTATCTCCATGTTTGACTCGACATGTACACTAATACTGGATTCTGTTGCTCCTTTTACGCTTAGACGCACCAAAGTTCTCTCAGAGCCGTGGCTCAATGACTGTACTCGCGCTCTTAGAAGCACCTGCAGGCGTGCAGAGAGAAAATGGAAAAAGGATAAACTCCATGTCTCCTTAGAAATCCTTCGTGCTTGCCTTTCTGACTACCAGACGGCAGTCAAAGCAGCCAAAACAGAGCACATTTCTCTGCTAATCTCCAAAAACAGCCATAAACTTCAAGTTCTTTTTAATGTCCTCAACTCTATCATTAATCCCTGTGATGTTCCTCCAATTGTCCCATCGACTACTCTCTGTGATAAGTTTCTTACATTTTTTATTGAAAAAGTATCTGCTCTTAGGCTAGCCCACACTAGTGCTACCCCAGATCCTGCTCCTTTTCTGTGCCCTGCTGTCCTCGACCACTTTGAGCCTGTATCCCTCTCTTCTCTCTCGGATGTAGTCAAGCACCTGCGGCCGACAAACTGCACCTCAGACAGCATTCCCTCTCGCCTTCTCAGAGATGTTTTAGGATCAGTTGGAGCAAGTATTTTATTACTAATAAATACCTCTCTTAGCTCAGGATGTGTCCCAGCTGCCTTCAAACATGCCGTGGTTAAGCCACTACTTAAAAAGAAAAATCTCGACCCTTCCATTCCCGCAAATTTTAGGCCCATCTCCCAGCTACCTTTTTTATCAAAAGCCCTGGAGCGAGTAGTCGACGCCCAGCTGCAGTCTTTTTTAACCACGCATGGAATCCATGAAAAGTTTCAGTCTGGCTTCAAACCCATGCACAGTACTGAAACAGCCCTTTTAAGAGTTTTTAATGATCTGCTCCTAGCCGCCGACTCAGGTAGCCCAGCTGTCCTGGTGCTGTTAGACCTGACAGCTGCCTTCGACACTGTGGACCATAGCATCCTGTTGTCACGGCTTGAACAGTCCGCTGGCATCACAGGCTCTGCCCTTGCATGGTTCAGGTCCTACCTGACAGACCGTAGCTTCTCAGTGCAGCTAGGTGCCTTCTCCTCAGCCATAGCCCCTCTTACCTGTGGGGTTCCCCAAGGCTCGATTTTGGGCCCCATCCTTTTTCTACTGTACATACTGCCCCTAGGTTCAATTCTCACAAAACACAACATCCCCTTCCACTGCTACGCCGACGATGTACAGATCTATCTGCCACTCAATTCAAATGTTAACTCATTACAGCTATTGATGGACTGCTTAGCAGAGATCAAATCCTGGCTGAGCCAAAATTTCCTCAACCTCAATGAGAGCAAGACTGAGGTTATCTTTTTTGGACCCCAACCTCTAGCCTCCCAGGTTGATATTCTGGGCTCCCTCAAAAATAATATCCTCCCCTCTGTCACGAACCTTGGAGTGACCTTCAATAGCGCTTTTAAATTCGATAAGCAGGTCAGCAGCGTAGTCAAAACCTGCTTTTTTAAAATACGACTATTGGCCAAGACTAAGTCGTTTTTATCATTTGAGGACCTGGAAAGGGTTATTAATGCCTTTGTTAACTCGAGGTTGGACTACTGCAACGCTCTGTACGTGGGTATGGACCAGGTGTCAATTAAACGCCTGCAGCTAGTCCAGAACGCAGCTGCATGTCTACTCACTGGCCACAAAAAGCGTGACCACATCACCCCAATTCTGGCCTCACTGCACTGGCTTCCAATTCGGTTCCGAATTGATTTTAAACTCCTTTTATTTGTTTTTAAAGCACTAAATGGGCTGGCTCCGGCCTATATAGCTGAACTCCTCCAGCGCTACACCCCAACAAGAGCTTTAAGGTCTGCTGACCAGCTGTTGCTGATAGTGCCCAAGACCAGGCTCAAAACCCGAGGGCACCGAGCCTTCGCAGCAGCTGGCCCGAGGCTCTGGAACACTCTGCCCCTCCATGTGAGGTCGGCCCAGACCCTAGGGGTTTTTAAATCAACACTAAAGACTCACTTCTTCTCCCTGGCCTTTTAGTCAGAGCGGAGCACGACTCCTGACTTTTCCCTGTGTTTTCTTTTTAAATATCTGTTGTAATTTATTGTCTTTTATTGTGCTTATAGAAATGTGTTTTTATGTGATTGTAGTTATTACATGTACAGCACTTTGGCCCGACCAAAAATCGCTTTTAAATGTGCTCTATAAATAAACCTTGATTTGATTTGATTTGATTTGATTTATGGTCGTGAGGTCTTCTACAGCAGGGGTCGGCAACAGGCGGACCGCGGTCCGGATCCGGACCCAGACGCCGACCTATATGGACCCGGACCTATAATCAATACATTAATAGGGGATTTCAATTTTGACGGGGCGATTCAATTTTAACCGCTGCCGACAGGGGGCGAAAGAGACGAGTGAGCGATACAGGGAGAGAAACACAGAAGAAGAGACGAGAGAGCGGCAGAGAGAAGCGGAGAGGAAAGTGAACAGGCGTGTTAGCGGCAGACAGGGAGAGACAAATGATGACACATGGCGCTCTCCAAGAAGAGGAAAGTGGACAGTGAGAACAGGGCTTTTAACCCTGAGTGGACGGACTCATTCATGTTCATCCTGCCCACTGGGGGCACAGAGCCAGTGTGTCTCATGTGTTCAGAGACCGTGGCGCTCATTACAAGTGCCAAAACGCCACTATGAGACAAAACACAAAGTGTTTGACCAAACATTCCCTCTCAAGTCAGAACTGAGGTCACAAAAAATAAGCAGTCTCAGAGCCCAATATGATCAGTCCACCAGGATCAAAATTAAAACTAAATATCGTTCCAGGGCAGGCTAACCGAGGCTAACCAATGAGCACCTGCATGTGTGTATGAGAATGGCCCTGACACCATTTCAGCCCAGATTTAAACTCCTGGCAGGACAAGCTCCAGCTCAAAAAAAAGTGAGTGAGGGACTGCAATATAAGAGGGAAAGAAAGAGAAACTTTAAAACTGTTCAATTGTTATGATGTGTAAAGACTAATATTGTTCTATAATCGGCTGAAACTGTTAGGTCATGATGTGAAACGGTTAACAAAGAAAAAGGGAAACTCAAGCTGCTGCTGCACTTTATTTTATTTATCTAAAATTAAGCACTTTAAGATGCACATATTTTCAAAAGCTATTTTATTTATTTTCTCCTATTTTATTTTTAAATGCAGCCCGAGAGGAACATTACACATATCCACAGTATGTTACTGTATATCTGTATAGTTCAATGTTCATTGACAATAAATATTGTTGTTTATGAATTGTACTTTCTTTATTTGATTGGCAGTCAGTTGTTTACATGCAGACGTTGATAAAGCTACAGGCTACTTCAATATATATCACACTAATTCATTAAGCAACTTAGACATTTTGATGTTCCGGACGCATGGGGACATTTTCTCTAACTGGACCTCGTTGAATTTTAGTTGAATACCCCTGCTATACAGCAACCATGAACTGTCTCATTTAACCTCGTTAGCATTTTTATTCTTCTGGTATTACAATATTCATATAAAGGTAATCCTTGCAAATACTTGTTTTCATAAAGGGTTACAAAAACATTTAGCTACGACTCAAACAGCCTCCACCAACCTGAGCGTGTAAGATAAGGGAGAGCCACCCTCACTCTGACTCTGACTCATCTGCTGCTACAGCAACAGATGAAAAGTCTTCCTCCACTTTTTTGTTGAGAACAAGTTTCATATATTCGTTAGCATAGCTAGCTACCACCAGATGCTAACAACAACACACAGAGCCAAGCCTGAATGACCAACACAGACTCACGGCATTTCGTGTTATAGTCACGAAATTAATCTATTGATTCGTGTTCACCAACACGATTTTCTCATTTTTTTCGTGTCACACAGAATGATTTTAAAAGCAATGTAAATAATAACAAATTAGAAGGAAAAACAGATACAAAAAATTACAGATTTAAGTATTCTGACACAGAACGATTTTAGAAGCAATGTATTTCTATTGGTAGTATGTTTCGTGCCTGCACCAAATAATAACAAATTAGAAGGAAAAAGAGATGACAAAAAATACAGATTTCAGTATTCTGAGGCTCTGAGCCATTTCTTTTCCTCACGGACGGCAAAAAAACTCAGACATTATACAATTTAAAATAAAAGGGATAGGGTTAGGCTTAGGGTAAGATATTGAGTAAGAAAATGTGTTTATGAACCACACAGCTTCCGGTCTTCCAAGACCCGACCGGACAAAAGACGTGGTGCAGGCACGAAACATACTACCAATAGAAATACATTGCTTTTAAAATCGTTCTGTGTGACACGAAAGAAATGCGAAAATCGTGTTGGTGAACACGAATCAATAGATTAAATTAATTTCGTGACTATAACACGAAATGGCGTGAGACTGGGTTGGAATGACACACAGAGAGCACCCTGAACATACTTTTACTCGTATTATATTCTTTTTGAGGACTTCAACGCATGATTGGAATGACAGATGAATAAATCCTGTCCAGTCTTTTTAAGAATTAGCCTATTATTAATCCTGTCTTGTTACCATGCTTTGTGGGTTTGACTTTTTTGCCTAGTCATCAGTATTAATATCTATACAACTTAGGTTTTTATGATTAAATGTATTACTAGAACACAACATTGTTTGCAAAGTTCTTCATAAAGATCCTTAATTTCGTTCTCATAGTGCACCATGTTGATGCATCGAGAGTTGGACTGGCCATCACGTGGTAAAGAAGCAGATATAAATCCTTAAAAACTCAAATATATATGGCTTTATAATAACAGCAGGGCACTGTAACAAACACAACTCTAAAAGCAGTACATACTGTACTGTGTCCATGGGTGCAGTTTGAGACAATGTCTCTAAAAGGACTTAGCACATCTCTTAAATAGGAGCAAGACACAAAGACGGTATCGTTGTTTAGCCTCTTGTTATATCCTCTCTTTTTTTGTTCATATTGTGTCTCTTTGTCTTTATTCTCTGACAATTTCTAACTGCTTGGTCTTTTTGTAGTTATATGTGTCTATAGTTGTCTTCCTCTTTTGTAGTTGGCTTTTGTGTACTTGTAGTAAAGCGTCTTTGTAGTTGTTTTGGTTTTTCTCCAAGGCGTTTGTGAGTCTCATTGTGTTCTTTTCTTGTGTCTTTCTGCACCTGTTTTACGTCTCTTTGTAGTTGATGTGATTTGTCTCTTTATGGTCATTTTATCATTATTTGTAGTTTGTTGCATCTCTTCCTGGTTTGCACACGTCTACAGTATATGAGTGGCACAATGTAGGCATAGCAATGTTCAGTAATCATGCCATCACTCTAGTTATGAGAACTATTTTCAGCTGTGGCGTGAAAGCACACATTTACAGCACAGATTGACTCAATAAAGATCTAATCCTGGTGCAGCTATGCAGGTCATTGTTATTATCTTCATGGTTTTTGGTCGATAGCGAAGCTCTACAGTAAACAGTAAGAACATAAATCAGACTTGAAACACAAACTTTATGTTTTTGGTATAATTTGGGAAAAATCACAAAATTACCAATTGTATTATTGAAATTATATATTTATTTATTAATTATAACACAGTTTACAGTAGTTGAATACTCAATTTGGATTGATACATTTGGACATTTCAGAGGTTGTGAATTATTGCTAACACACCGCTGCCAAGGAGAACAGACTGTTGCTGAGATGGGTCAAGGGACTTTGTGCAGTCATGAATATTAAATGTTATATTTGTGGAGTTCACAAAACTTCATGGTGAGTAAACTGTCCCCAGTAATGAAAACATAGGGAAAGGAAGAGGATAAATTGTATATCATATTGATCTACGTTCAATTGCAGAATCATCTTACTAATCACATGCCTGATCTATTATTTTAGGCATCATATTACTGCATTATCCATATTCATTAAGGGTGTAATTGAATTACTGTTTGTGTTGCAATATCAGCGAACAATCCAGATCACATTTAGTGTCGAACAACAGGCCAATGTGATTAACTCCCCTCTCCGTGCTAATTAAAACTAGAATCTCACGCACACTAATTACCGAGTTACAATAAAAACACAGGAATTTGTTTTGGTGACATTGGAATGGTTTATGTTTTGAAGCAAACAGAAGCAAGTTCGTGTAATATTCCACGGGCACATCTGTCTGTCTGACTGTCAGAAAGAGTGAAGGTAGACTTCTCTAATTACCTTTGCTGCTGTGAGCTTGTTCTTCCTGTTCATCCCTCTCTCACGCGCATTCAAGTGTGTAGTCTTTTCCCCAGCTGTGTAATCCGGTGTGGCGCTGCTCTGTGTTCTCCTGAAGAGCATAAGCAACTCCCAACCCCGCTAATCCATACTGGAGCTCTCAACTCTTTCTATGCACGGCAGCCGGCTCGAATGCTAAGACGAGGGATCATCTGCATGTATTTGCCAGCAGCTCGGCTCATCTCGTTAGCTGGCTTACTTTGCATTCACGCTGCTTCCAGCCATATTGTTCTGCTGCTGTCTGATGACATAAGGTAGCTGACAGCCTCTCCTCACATTGCCAGGATTAGAATTCTCCTTACTGTATTCTTCACCTTCGCACTTTCCTTAAAAATAGCCCAATTTAGATACAGTATATTCAGGCAAAAAATTATGGAATTGGCTCATGGAATTCAATAAATGGTTTCTATCACAAAATCATTCACCAGTGTCTTTAACAGTAGCTACAGCCCTTCGGGGCTGCTTTTTGTTCCAAGCATATCCAGCTCATGTTTTCATGAATATGACCTTTCACATACTGTACATTTTTACACATATAAAATATATTGTGTCTAGAAAAGAAATTACAATATAATGAATTTGTAAAGAGGATATATGATGCAGATATTTGTGTATGTTCATATTTCTATTTAGTGCCTCTACTGGAACATGTATCCATGCTTTAATGTTCAAAAAGCTCTTTATTTTTCTCATACTGCCTGTGCTGCAGCACCTCTTTTCACCCTCTGTCTGAAACCAGAGCCCAGTCTGCTCTGATTGGTTAGCTGGCAGGCTCTGTTGTGATTGGTCAATGGCTTAGAGATGTGTCGGAAATGTCCTGCCCATTAACCTAATCACGTAAGATGCTGGAGTGATAGATAATAGCAGCGCGAGTGTTACATAGTAATGTCACTATGCTACTGAAGTAAACAGAGGAGTCCAATGGAGGCCGGGGGGAGTGTGTGGGAGAGAAACTCCCTCTGGAGGGAACACAGGGATTTTATCCTTTGCAGACCATTTACTATACATGCACACAATCCTATAGACCACACTACAGGAGAGAGAAAACCCAGAAAACTGAATAGGGCCTCCTTATTGCAAATCAATGACATCACAGTTTCATCCCATCTTCCTACTGTATTTCCAGCAGATATTTTTACCATGAATTGCAGGCATTGAAAAGGCACATATTTTAAACTTGTGATTAATCATGATAAATCACAGATTATAATAGACAACAGGACTACACTTAAATGTACCTGTAGAAATAGAACACTATGTTTATGAAGATCAACAATGTTTAATTTGAGTGGAGAGCACCAGGATGGATAAACGGATGCACCCTAAGTATTAGCTCAGAGTGTAATGTTTTGAAAAAATGATGGGTTTCATCCCTATCCCTACTAGAGGTCTGTTTTGTACAATATAATTAGGGAGTATTTCTTTCCGAATAGGGACAATCTGTTAAACACTTGAAGAGGAGTATGCTGTCAAACTATGTTTTACAATTATTTAATTGTTTTCAAAATTACAAGAATATGCTGATGATGCATCCATTAGGGCTAAAAAGTTGTTAGAGCAATATTTCTCTTGTGAGATAAATGCATAATTATACTACTAAACAGAAGTGTTTGCAAAATGCAGATCAAACTTTTTGATCCTAGTGGAATAATCAGTTTGCCCTGAAATCGGTCTGCAGGCTGTACTTGAGTGCTGACTAAGTTTCTCTTGTGTCAGTACCTGCGGTGTGTTTGGACCGAGGCCAGAGGATGGGGGATCTGTGTGCGCCACACACACACTTCTGGGTGCCAATGGAGGTCAGAAAGTTTCAATAATTCATTCCAAAGGTCTGCGGAACAAGGTGTTTCTGACTGGATTGCGGTACCTCTCCTTTCTGAGCTGCTTCAACAGAGAGGCAGGCGAGAGACAGTGAGATGTGTTTCTGTCCAGGCCAACGGACAGCGGACGTTCATAATTCATGAGAGATTTATAACCAACTAAAAGCCTGCCCTTACTTTGACAAAAAGCAGGTGACAGAGAGTTGGAGAGGAGGAAGGAGGCACCACCAGAAGAAGACACTGAACAGAAAAGTGAGCGTTTTTATGAATGTGGACGACTGAGAGGAAGAGATAGAGACAGAGGTAGTCATAAATAAAGTATGGATGAAGAAGGGAGATTTTTTTGTCCCTTAAAGCTCCCATGTCATGCTTTTCCGGTTATTACCCGTCCCCTTGTGTGTTATGAAGGTTTTTATGCATGTAAACGGTGTGCAGAGTCAAAACCCTCAAAGTACACCCTGTAGCGAGTAAAACTCTAACACAGAAAATACCTCCCCAAAACGCCTCGTTGGAGATACGTCACTGCCCATTTGAGTCTTCCATTTAGTTCCGGGTACCGCCTGATGTCATGCGGTACCCGGAACGAAATGGACCAATCCCGAAGAGCTATGGCCACACCAGCAGCGGCGTGTTCCTCCTCCAGAGGTTCGAAGAACCGGCATTTCACAGACGAAAGCTTCCAAAACATTGCCCAGTTTGAGGCCGGATATGCACAGCTTGTTTGGACCGTTTGGAGCAGGGGAAGATCCGGGGACACAACCTGTAAGTTTGCATTGTTATTTGTGTATTTATCAAACAAGACTGTTTAAATGTGTAAACTGTGTTGGACTGCTAAGCCATTGACACAGTGCTAACTGTGCTAACTAAGTTGCTAGAGTTTCCATATATCAACTCTAATATCAGCAGATGGCCTTGCATACATGTATCTCATAGCAGGAGAATGTCTGCATTCACACACAAAATACCTATTGACAGTATACTCCGGGTGATTTGCCGTGCGGTCAGTCGCGAAACGTAATTACATTATAGCTGGCGTAGCATGTATGCTACCTATCTAACCCACGGAGCTAGAGCTAGGTTTGGTCGGAAAAACATTTTTGTTATGCTACGTTGCTAGCGTTTAAATATATCAACTACAATGTCAGCAGATGGCCTTACATGTCATGGCAGGAGAATGTCTGCAGTCACACACACGGAATACTCATACAGTATACTGTACTGTGATTTACCGTACATTGTGACCGTACATATACTGCATGTAGCTAACGAGGCTAGCTGTATGCTAGCGCAAAACAATGTATTCATGCAAGTTACATTGTATGGTAGCAGAATACCCGTATACGATTGCAATTATAAACACGTTATTGCTAGCCTAATATGAACCACTAGCTTTTGTTCATAGTAGTTTTATTACACTGCATTATAGTTGCCTTTCCTCCAAGCTAACGTTCATATCGTGTTAGCTACCAAGGTAAACAAAGCTAGGTTAGCATATTAGCAGGCAAGCTGTTCATTACACAACTACTACTAACGAATCTAAAACAACTAAGTTTCTCTAATATTTTGTGATTTGCATTTGATTTCGTCCAGCCAGATCCTGGCGGACAATCCATGACGGGGAAGGGACTTCGACTACTACTGAGGGCTCGTGCTAAAAGGCACCGCACCGACTGTGCGCGGGCAAGATGCGAGGAGGAGGAATGAATGATATACCGTGTGTATATATGTATATTTATGTTCATTTTGTACATTTCTAAAAATAAAGTTTAATGGAAATACTTAGTAGGCCTATCCTTTCTTCCCTGAATTCATATATATGATTTGATTTCTCATCAAACAGTAGTAGTTTATAACGGGTAAAAATAACTTACTCTTTGTTATGAGAGTAGCTCGTAGGCCACAACGGAAAGACAAGGAGACATACACGAGTTTACAAAACCACGGCACATTTATTGTGGTAAATGCAGAGATAGGTGGTTGAGAGGATCGCAGAGTTAGTCTTCCTGCAGCCGCTTTGGAGAGAGACTGTGTCCGGAGGTGTCCGTGATCGTGCTGATTAGCCTCTTCAGCTCCACCCCATCGTAAGACAAAGGCCCTGGGGCCGTCACACTCTTCTATAACAACAGTTAAAAATATATATGTATATAAAATATACCGCTGTACCGACGCCATGATAAGACTGATGTTACGCTGAGAGCAGCCGGGAAAAGCACTGACATGGGCGCAGCCTCTCTGGTGGTTGACTAATCAGAACGAGTGGCCGAGCTGACCAATCGGAGCACACTAGGCTCACAGGGAGGGGGGGGGCAAGAGCTCCAACGAGTCGTTTAGTGGAGAAAGTGAATACTGCTGAATACACATGCTTGACAGAGATGCTGTATGCGAAACCAATGTGAGTTTGGAAAATTGCACAGTATAAATCTATTTTAGTATACCTCAACAATGTAATTATGATCAGTGGAAATGGCCATGACATGGGCCCTTTAAGAAAGTTCAGCACCACATATCCCAGAATGCTGTTTGTGCCACAAGATTAGATTGGATTCAACTTCATTGTCATTGCATTGTACTAGTACTAAGACAACAAAATGCAGTACAAGAAGTGCAAAACAAGTAATAAATAAATTAAAAAAAAAAAATAATAAATAAATAAAATAAAGTGCAGTGTTATTCATAGTATAAAATAAATAAATACATCGGACAACATTTACACTTTGAACAGTACAAGGAGGTATACAGTACATTATAAACAGCAGTATAGACAACGAATATACTATAGATCAGGTATGAAAATAGACAGTATAATACAGCCACTGTAAACCGAATATATATGAGTAGACCGTTACTTGACACAAGAGAGTAGTTCAATACTGAGTCATCCTGCGCAATAACTGGAAAAAACCTGAACCCTGTAGTATTCTGAAAGATATTCCTATCCTATAAATATATTCTCCAATTAAATTAGAATATTACCGATGACAGATATATAGTCTTCAACACACTTCTAAAAAATACAGATTCTTTTTCCCCCATGTCTTTCTGTTTCTGTGTCCCTGGCTGGGCTTCAGTGGCAGCGGGTGATCATTAGAGCTCTTTTGCTCCTGGCAGCTGAACAGTGGTCCGAGGAATCTGGCTGCTCTCTGAGAGGCCCGGAACACGGGGCGGCAGCCAATCCCAGCGGACTACAGCGGGGGGGAGGCGCGAGTCACAGTCCCCGTGCAATGATTGGTGCATTGTTTCAAGACACTCGCTGCCTGGGTTAGGGTTAGCGAGTTAGAGTGGGATGCATTGAAAGGGGGGGGATACCTAAGGGGAGAAGGTGAGCAGTGAAGTATGGAGTGAGGAAAAAAAGGGCCTGCTGCTCTTTTAGATAGCAGGTTTCTTTTGGAATTGTGCTTATAAGAGGACATATGATGAGAGCTGGGAGATTATATTAGAAGAGGAGCACGTCCGTGATATGTAAGGTGTTTCTCAAGGAAAAAGACAAAAGAGGAGACTTAAAAGATCATTTAATTTAATTTAAGTTTGAATACTTTTTACTGACACAATTTCTGTCAGATCATTTAAAATTGTTCTAGACAAACCCCTCCCCTGATCAATGATTCGAAAATAATGCTATAGCAACCATGCAGTAACTAGGTTTTTCAAGCTCAACCTACAGATGGAGCCTCTTATTTTGGACCCCAGCATACAGCTTCCTGCCGACTGCCAGCCAGTTGCCAGCCAGTTGCCTGCCAAAGACCAGTATTCAGGAATGTTAGGCCCTCCCACTATTCTCCAATTTCAGGGTTTAACCAGGAGATGGCGCTATATATTAAATAACTAAGACTTAGTTTTTCACAATAGAAAATGCAGATATTATATAAAAAACTAAAGTTAAAATCTTGTTTTTAATGCCCCAAGAGCAATAACATCTTGTCACAAGCTTTTTGGAAGAAAAAGACTGACTCAAGAGACCTGTAGTTGACTAATTACAGGCCTCAATAAAGTTCTGCCATTGGTTGTGAAAAACAACGGTGGACATAGTGGAAAGTGAAATTGACATTGTCGAATTTAATAAAAATACAAAATAATGTATCTGTGTACGTGTTTTACTATGTGATCTGCACTTATCAAACATCTAATTAAGGTGAGGTGAATAGGGTATTTTTAACTTAAAGATATCAGCTAAATATTTCTCCAGTTAATTACTTACAATAAGGCAATTGTTTTTTGTATTAAAAGTTTTCTGAAATAGCATGTTTAAATATCCAAATGAACCATTATCTCATGAAATATGCGCATATTTTAACACATTTCAGGAACCGAAATCTGAACTTTGGATAAAGCCAGGATCAAAATTATTGTTTCATTTTGTAGTCATATTAGTATCTAAGGCTTTTACAGAAGGGATTTTGGATATCTCTTTGTATCACTCCATAAATCAGAAAATACTGTCAACAGCCCTAAAATATCAATTTTCACCATGTTTTTAGGTATAAAATGTTATATAATTCAGGCTATGAATTATATATGACCAAACCCTTCTGTAAAAGCCTTCATAATATTGATAGGAATATAACTGGAAGGTTTGGTGTATGTAACTGCTGAGTGATTCTACAATTTAGGGTACATTCCATGTCCATTGATGTCCATTGATGATAATTATAATTATTCTAACTATTTTCTTCAAAAATATCATATTTTGCCTATTATTGGAAAGCATGTTATAATATCACACAAACATTATGTGCATCCTATGCTTTATTTAGCTTGAAATGTGTCATGATGTTCTTAAATTGTCAGTTTTTGCTATGTCCGTTTTTCAGTTGAGGGTGTCTTGGATTCAAAATAATGAATAAAAACCATTAAAGTAAATTTAAAAAATGATTCATTTATTTCAAAAGTCTAAATACTAAAGAATAATAACATATTTTTAATTGATTTCCCCCTTTAAATAATTTAAATATCTTAATATATGAATGTCCGCAAAAGTTCTGTCAACTATGTTACTAACAGAACTTCCCCCTTTAACTCAAAAATTGTTTGTCCCAATACCATGTCACCAGCATCACATGATGCCATGTTCCTCTTTGGCAGACATTTTGAACACACTGTGGTGATTGTCCTCTACATTTTTACAATATTTTATGTATAATAGCACATGGTCAATTAATATACTCATTGACAATCAACAATGTTACGTACATTGTTATGGTTTACAATTGTTTAATGATTTTAATTCAATTATATGTGCAAATGTGATGTTAACCTGTTCAAGAAAATGACATGTGGTCATCCAGGCAAGGCCTACCATTGAAATGATGGGTCAAAATAGGGAAATTGTCAACTAGGTTACCTGTCAACTGAGTTACCCAGTACTGTAATAACTGTAGTAACTTAGTTGACAGGTAACCTAGTTGACAATTTGTACGACATGTAGACGTCATTACACATCATTATCAATGGAATTTTGCACTTCTGCCTTGAAATTAACATAGTGCTGATGGTTAATAATGTGTCCAGTCAACTATGTTATTTGCGTCAAATGTTTGACTTTCATTGTCAACTATGTTGCACCTCATTTTTTCAAATTTAAAATATCTAAAATAGTGCTTCTGATATCCTTTATAGTATAATGTATATCTACACAGATTGGAGTTTTACATGACATCTCTTAAAACTATCAAAATGACCTGTATGGTAGTTTTATAATACAAAATATCCCTAAACTTAATGACAGTGCTGAACATATCACATGAAAAAACAAAACTTTAATACAATTATTTTTTAAACTTTAAAAAATCTTTGGATATATGGTAGAATAGACTCAAGAGCCTTTCAAATTTGATTTTACTTGAAGTGCAGGACTTAATCAAATGATTGTAATGACATCAAGTTTGTCCGTAACATAGTTGACAAACTGAGTAGTGAAAACATCCTTTCCCTTAAAATAAAAAAATATATAAAAATGTTTAAGCTTTGCAACTAGTGGATATGTTACACTGAGGAATATACTAACTTGAACCACTGATTGTTCTATCTATACATTTTATTTGGCATTAGTAAATAATTATGCACATTTACAGATATTTTACATGATATGAGTGATAACACGTGTTATAAGGGCTATTTCGCACAATAGGTGTGCCTTGAGATTTGTACTTGTCCTTTGGTGTGCCTTGGGCACAAACAGTTTGGGAACCACTGCTGTAGAGAAATGTAAACGTTCACCATCCCCCACCCGCCTACTGTATGTTGCTTTTTGACATGTAAATGGGTAACTACCCCCCTCTGAGTGAATACCTGTTGTACCTGTCCGGGGCTAAGCCCATAGGACGATGCTCTGATGTCATCACCCTCGCACATTGGTCATATGTTTACAAAAAACGATGTTAACACTTTCTCGTTCTTAATATATGCTATATTTAGGGTCGATATGTGTTGAATTTACTTTAAAATAGCAGATCACTGTGATTCACTTCTCCGCGGCTCCTCCGTGCAGAGAGGCGTTGACAATTCACGAGCGTCTAACTCTCTCCCCCCTGTGAAGAGATATCACAGGGGGGGTTGGGACACACACATTCCGATGGCCAATTCGTTTTAAACAAAGAGTGGGGTGGGGGCTGGTGAACGGTATGGTCAATGTTTGTAAACACTGTGACATTTTGACTTTATTTGATCATTTCAGTTAAAAACTAACGTTCATATTTCATATTACTGTTTTGCCTGGCTGGACCTGTAATTTACAGGAAAGGAGTGCACGCTACTAAAGAGACACGCTACCATGGAAACCAAACAATGGTGTTGCTGTATTGAAGTCCGAGTGGAAACAGTCATATTTGGAGCGTTATGTTAGAATGAAACAGCGAGGTCGTGACTCACAAAAAAAAAGTGTTACTTCACTAACTGTAAGCTTGTCACTCAGAGTAACCTACAGTTAACTTAACTGTTGGAAAAGAAAGATCAGAGTTAGGAGTGTGAACACACAGCTGAGAGCTGCCGTTTCATTCTGACTGTTTAAAAAACGGTAACAACGGACTATTTTTCTTAGCGGATGCATGTAAATTTAAATCAATACATAGAACTATGTTTTAAATCAATAAAAATATTTTCTAAATCCATAAAAGCATTTTAATTAATATTGGGAGTCATGTCGTTACTTTGTTGAGAATGTGGCCATGTAATAAGCGGGATAATTTGCAGCGACTTGGTCATTATGGGGAAAAATAACACCCAGGGATCAAGATCCCTCCGCGACGCGGAGGGATCAGTAATTTTTAGTGAATTACTGAGTTTAGGCACGTTAATAACATTTTAATGAAGTTGAATACAGTATATTCATATTTGTCAGTGATTTCATGTCAATTCGGCGAACATAAACGATTAAATTAGGATTAAAAATCGAGAGCCGGCTGCTGTTCGTTACGGTAACCCAACTAGGACACTTGACACAGTGGCTTTTGGCAAAGCACACAAAGAAAACAAAAAAAACCGAGAGAGATGAATTATTGTTATTACAACGTGACTTCACTATTATTTAACAACTATTTGTATTGGGTTCTTTTATTTGGGGTTAAGTACATTGTCAGAATAAGTGAGAAATGGATTTAACTTCTGTTAGACAGCTATCATACTGAATAAATATTTATGCAAAAATGTATGGCATTAATAATGTATATCTAATTACATTTAAAAATGTATGGCATTAATAATGTATATCTAATTACATTAACTGTGAATGTCTTTCATTTTATTTAAAATGAAATAAAATTACATAAAACATTTTCCATAAAAAAGTTGATTCAAGAACAAATCAGTACTTTTCTTATATGACTATTATTGCTAAATTTGAAAGGTCTTTACCAGCTTTGGAATTATATATATATATATATATATATATATATAGCACCTTCTGCCATCCCATCTCTACTGACATATGGATCTTAACAAAGATCCGCTATACATTAGTACCAGATATACTGTACACGGACATTTTAGTGAACCAGACCAGCTGTTTCCGCCGGGTCTTCGCTTCCCGGGCATCACGTTGTTTACAAGTGTGTTCAGATGCTAAATGACAAGTGCAAGTGACAATTGTTGTCGTCTTCTCTGTGAACGTTTTTTTCTCCGTTATTTTGCCATTTTCAGATTTAAATTTCGAGTGGAAAGCTAACCAGGAAGTAATAATTACTTAAGCGGAGAACGGAGAAAGTAAACGTTACAGCAGGCATAACAACAGCCGGTGTTTATTTTATTATAATATTCAAGAACAAATCAGTACTTTTCTTATATGACTATTATTGCTAAATTTGAAAGGTCTTTACCAGCTTTGGAATTATATATATATATATATAGCACCTTCTGCCATCCCATCTCTATATATAATATCTATCCGTGACATATGGATCTTAACAAAGATCCGCTATACATTAGTACCAGATATACTGTACACGGACATTGAACCAGACCAGCTGTTTCCGCCGGGTCTTCGCTTCCCGGGCATCACGTTGTTTACAAGTGTGTTCAGATCGTTCAGATGCTAAATAAAAGTTTAGCTTGTACTTTTGATACCCCGCCTCTCGGCACCACAACATCCAGTTTACTGTATTTCACATGAGCGATGTCGAACATTGAAAAGTCCTTATAAAATCTCTGTTATTAGATCAGTACTTTTCTTATATGACTATTATTGACTTGAACACTGAGAATGTATTTATTAACTTCAGACATTTGAAATATTTGAAATCAGATGAAAACAAACTGTAACGGACCCTGCCGTGTTATCTATGATTACTATGCCTTACTGTACATTCATAATTTCAGCCGGAGGTAGGTGGTAGGCGTTGCGGAGGAGCAGATTGCGAGTGAGGTGCCTGTTCTAAACGAACTATTCCAGCTGTTATAAAGCATTAAATAAAAAGTAAGCAAGGAATACAGAATGTTTCGTTACGTAACTTTGTTGAGAATGTGGCCATGTACATGTAATACATGGGATCATTTGCAGCGACTTGGTCATTGTGGGGAAAAATAACACCCATCCTGATCGTTTCAATGAAGTTGAATACAGAATATTCATATTTGTCAGTGATTTCATGTCAATTCGGTGAACATAAACATCAATGATGATGATTAAATTAGGATTAAAAATCGGGAGAGCCGGCTCGTTCGTTTTTTCCGACTAAACAACATCTATTATTTAGAAGTTGATTTCACATGACTCCAGTGTGGAACCCCACTGCACCCCCTGGTGGATCAATGATCCATTGCAGCTGGCTTCACAATAATTAAATGTATTTATCATGGGGGCGGTATCAAGTCTGACTGGGGGCCGGCCGGCCATCACGGAACGTGCATGAACCGATCACGACCCTCGCACTTTAAACTGTCCAAAATAAGACGCTTCATCTGTATAATGCTACTAGATATTAGGAGCAATGCCTGACAATTAAAGGACGCATATTATGCATTTATTTCTCGTTGTATTGTATTTCTGGTTTCTTCTTCAATGTGTTTACATGGTTTATTGTTAAAGAAAACAAATTACTTTTTTCATACTGTCCGTCTGAATATATCTGCTTTCATCATTCATGAAATGCTCCGTTGTAGCGCCTGTCTCTTTAAGCATCAGTTAGCTCTGATTGGCTTGTGAGAAAAATTGAGTTCTAGGAAGTGTAGCCAAATCTTTATTTCATTTTTGAGAGAGAAAGTGAAAACAAATGGTGGTGTTTTTGTTTTCTGGCGGTTTGTGGGTTGCAATTCACTTCAAATATCCAATTGCACACAAACTGAAAAAAGTGAGTTTTCATTACATGTCCACTTCAAAAATGTTTGGATAATGGCTTTTTCATATTTAAGCTTTTCAAAAAAGCCCAAACACAAGAGTTTAAGTGTAAGGAATGGATAAATCAGTATGTATTTCACTTTCTCTTTTAAGCTACCATAGCATGTCCAGATAACTAGGTTAAGATAGTAACTGGACTTTTCCACAAATGTATTTGTATTTGGTTTATTGTATATACTGGTATTAAAATGTCCATAACACACTCTATTCATTCCGTCTTCATTGTTTCGATTACCCAGCTGTTTTGTGTCTCTATGGGGCAAGCAGCTTTATGAAAATGACACGGCTATATGACATGGAGATCTCTTATTTCCTCATTCCTCGGAACATACTGTCACATCCCATTATGGTGGCTCAGCATTGGGAATAGTGAATAGATGGTAGTAGCAGTACCTGACACTGCTAGGGGACATATGCTAATTTAACAGGTTCATGATTGTGTTTATGGTGTTTACTACAATGTGTTTTCATGGTTTATTGTTCATAAAACACATCATTTTTCTCATATTGTCTTTCTCAATTTATCTGTTTACGCCCTCTGGCTGAAACACTCAGTTGTATCACCTGTCTCTTTAAGCCTCAGTTTGCTCTGATTGGCTTATGGGAAAAAAGGAGTTCTAGGAAGTGTAGCCACATCTGAATGTCCCTTTGAATCACATGTTTTTTGAGAGAAAGGGTCAACAACAATGGGATTGTGTATCTTTTAACAGTTTGTGGGTTGCCATGCACTTCAGATATCCAAATGCAAACAAACAGAAAAATGCGAGATTTCATGTCCAGTTTAAAATGATTGGAGATTGGCTTCCTCATATTTAAATATTTTTGAGAAAGTCAAAACACAAGAGCTAAAGTGTAGGGAATGGATACATCAGTTACAATAGCCTGTCCGGCTCACTAGCTGAAGGAACTGAGCATTTCCACAAGCATGTAAGTATGTTGTATGTACGGGTATAAGAAGGTCCATAACACACTATATTAATGATGTCTTCATTGTTTCGATTACCCAGCTGCTTTGTGTCTCTATGGGGCAAGCGGCTTTATGAAAATGACACGGCTATATGACATGGAGATCTCTTATTTCCTCATTCCTCGGGACATGTACTGTCACATCCCATTATGGTGGTTCAGCATTGGGAATAGAACCGAGCCTGACAGACTGAGATGAATTTAGCTGTTGCGATCTTGTCTGGAATAAGCTTTAATAGATTACATTTTATGGTGATGTGGCCTGTCCCTTGTCGCTCAATGTGCACTTATCCTCTGAGCTTTACACATGCATGGTAGGGCACGCAAACACACAACCCCAAACAAACACACACCCACCCACTCTCATCAAGACTCTATCCGTCCCGATCGCTTCCTCTCTGTCTATTACTCTGTCTTTCACTTGTCGCTTCATCACAATATTACGCCACCTGTGTCTCTGATGAGATTTGGAGGCTCCCTGAGTGATGCATCTGTTTGCCTTGACATTAAGGAATCAGATGGGCTAATGGTAACTGCACTATAATTGCAAAGATTGAAAAAAGTGTTGTGCTGATTCACCCTTGTCTATCCACTCTATTTTTATCAGGACAGGCCCCGGAGCGACGGGGTTGTTAGCAGCTAATGGTGGCAAAGCAACACAAAACCTCAAATTGCATTTGGCACTGGGGATTTAAAGGTTTAATACAAATCACTTTTACCCACAATGGCCCCCTGCCCACCCATTCCTTCCAACCACCAGCTCTGGTTCTCAGTGCTCTCCTCATATCTGTGCACTCTTGTACACCCTTGGTTTATGGCTGTGTAGCTTTCCGCACTTGAGATAGCTTTTCAATTACAGCTGTAAGATTCATACATTTTATGATTCACTTACACAATTCACTTATACACCGCAGTCGTAAATATTGATAGCTGTAAAATTGCGTGTGCATTTGTAATGATTACATTATTTATGATCAAAAATAGTCGTCAACTTTGCTAACACGTAGCAGAGCTGTGTAACTTTCATACAGCCCCACAGACACAGAGGAGCTGGGGCAACGCACTAAACAATGGGCATAGAATGAATATTGTGCATTATCTACTTTTTTTTACCAATACATACAATGTTTGTAGAAATGCTTAGTTTCTGCTATTGTAAGCTAGTTGTCCGGACATGCTATTGTAGCTTAGAAGAAAGAGACACTGTTTAGCTCATTCCTTACATTTCGGCTGGAAAGAAAGAAGAAAACGTTCTCCCAATATTTAAAGTGGACATTAAATATCACTTGTTCAGTGCTTGTGCATTTGGCTCATTAGTTATGTAAACATGTTGCAGAAACCAGAAATACAAGTATTAACCTTCAAATTAGCATGATATGCCCGCGCATGTGTTATGATTGCATTATTTATGATAAAAAATACCTTGCTAACACGGGCAAGCATCAAGCAATATCAACATGATACAGGATATTCCAATCCAGACAGTACATTTCCCCGTTACAAGTCAGTGTAGCATCGATATATTTTGAAGCCAATGGTGAACTGGCAATCTGTGTTTTCTGTAGAACCGCAGAACGGCCGGAAGTCTAGGGCGGCTCACGGCCTCATTCATTTATAGTTATTACATAACATTTTGAAATGTGTGCGGCATAATAGTTGTGGGCAGGGCTGGGTCAGAGTCCAGGGTCATTTTTCAGCAGTGTTGGGTAAGTTACTTCCAAAATGTAATACAGTACATATTACTTATTACTGTCTTTTTTAAGTAATAAGTTACATTACAATATTACTGTCTCTGAAATGTATGGAGTTACACTACTTTTATATGACTTTTGAGTTACTTGAGAGTTTTTCCTCAATAACCCTCTAATTAGTGCTTATTTATTGCAAGTAAGGAAGTTGTTGGCCTGTTGTGAGTTTTGGCCTTAATATGCGCTGCTCAGTATGGGCCTAATAAGGCAGTAGTACCACAAGAATAGTAATTCTCCCATAATAACACTTAACAAATATGATCTATTCTTATGTAACAAGACATGAAACTATAAGTGTTAATTGTGTCTAAATAACTCAAAATTAGGTATTTATATCTAAGAATATGTTTTGGGATATTGACAATTCAGCTACCAATAGCAAGGTGATATTGACCTGTATATTTCATATTTGCACATTTATATTTTTGTAAAATGTGTACTGAAGGTTAGACAGGAAACCGGGTACAGGAAACTTAGAGAAAGTGAACTGAGTAGCATGGCAGTAGACTGCTACTAATTTTCCCTATGCAACCTGAAGAGTAAAAGGGTCAAGTCAGCCAGAAAGCAATGACTGTAAGTGTAAGGATTAGTAACATGTATTGTGTTTATGTGATGACATTTGGAGATGTTTAAACACAATGAGAAAATGCGTTAGCATTCACGCTAGCGTTAGCATACATGCTAGCGTTAGCCATACTAGCCTGTATACACACTTATTGCACAGCTAGCATTAGCTATATTTACCTTGTTTACACTTAGCGGTCCTATTTGTTTATCTGTGTATGTTACACTTGCATGTATGAGATCATTAAGTGCCTTGTAACTTCTTTTTTTATAGTTTCACTCCGTTTGAATGTCAGTGGACTGCAAATGGAGCATGGCTGCTCATTCCCTGGCTCTCAAAAGAGTTTGGCTGGCTGTTTAATCTATGTTCACACTGAGACAGTACAACACATAGAGAGAACAGTACACCTATTGTGTAAGTGCATACAAGCAGGTCAAACAGTATGATCACAAATACATCAAATCTGTTTTTATTAAAAAGTACAGGCTGCATATGTGTTCTCAGCCTTGGAGAAACTTGACATGTTTTGGTATGTGTCTGAACCTCTCTTTAGTGGTTCATTAATAAAACAGATATTTCAACGTAGGCCTACTTTGTTCATGTACTGTTGAGGTTATTTTTAGTAGTTGCGTGCTATAATGTATTTACAAAGTGTGAAGAGGAGGCACCTTTAGAATAGGGAACCTGTTCAGGTCAATTAGAGTCAAACTACTAGCTTATTGGTTATGAACAAGACTTCACTTTAAAATAGGGAACATATTCTTAGATAGAAATACCTAATTAGAGTCAAACTACTAGCTTATTGGTTATGAACAAGACTTTACTTTAAAATAGGGAACATGTTCTTAGATATAAATACCTAATTTTGAGTTATTTAGACACAATTAACACTTATCATTTCATGTCTTGTTACATGAGAATAGATCATATTTGTTAAGTGTTATTATGGGAGAATTACTATTCTTGTGGTACTACTGCCTTATTAGGCCCATATTGAGCAGCGCATATTAAGACCAAAACTCATGTACAACAACTTCCTTACTTCCAACAAATAAGCACTAATTAGAGGGTTATTGAGGAAAAACTCTCAACTAATGGCTTATTATTTGTAGAATATGGTCATGTAGAATAAGGCATTAATAAGTGTTTTATAATCAGGGGTGCACACAACTTTCTCAGTGAGGTACTCAGATGAGTCAGTGTTTGGTACTCCAACTTCTGACGATTGTCAACGGGGGGGGCTAGCGTCAGTGGAGTACAGCGCTTCGCGATGGTCAACGGGGGGGGGGGGGGTGGAGTACAGCGCTTTGCAATTGTCAACGGGGGGGGGGGGGGGGGTGGAGTACAGCGCTTCGCGATTGTCAACGGGGGGGGGGGGTAGCGTCAGTGGAGTACAGCGCTTCGCGATTGTCAACGGTGGGGGGGGGGGGCGTGGGGGGGGTGGTAGTAGAGTACAGAGCTTCGTGACCGTTGTGATTAGCTGTTTTAGCGCAGGGCTGCTGTACAGACCGACGTTAACAGCAGCCCTGTCTGTGCACACGGAGAACTAACCGCCTTCTGGAAAAGCTTCACATTTACTTCGGTACGCAAATGCGCTTTGTGACACAAGTGACGGTACGCATTTCAGATTGTTGCCGCGCATGCGTACCTGCGTACCAGTTATGTGCACCCCTGTTTATAATGACTAATAAAGAGCCAATACACTGCTAATATGCATGTTAATTAACAACTAGTTGATGGTTAATTTGTGTACCTTAATATAAAGTGTTACCCAACTTTTATTACACGGCTTAGTTGAATACTCGATTCTGATTGTAAATTCTTAACATGTGACACGTTGTTGTCAAGGACTATAATGAAGGTTGCTAAGGAGGATCAAGAAAGAGAAAGGAAAAGAGGTTAATAGACGGAGCGCTGGACGTCAGATAAATCACCAGAAGAAGGCAGAGGGGAAGTAAACAATAACAGGAACACGGAATGCGCTCTGTCGTTTGTTTGGTATATGGCCGTGTAATAAGCGGGATAATGTGCAGCGAGGCGGTCATTATGGGGAAAATAACACCCGACAGGCTGATCAGGGAACCCGACGCGAAGCGGAGGGATTTTGATGAGCCTGAAGGGTAAACACCAGGCTTACTAATCTACCCGCACAATTTTTCTCTGGTGTCGGAATGTCTCGCGATGTTAGTGAATTCTTAAAAAACAAAACACCATTTAATTCTGGGTGTGTTGTAACTGCGTTACTGAGAATTGTAACGTGTAGTATATTACCCACATTTCATTAGTAATGCGTTACATTACTTCGTTACAGCAAAAAGTAATACATTACTGTAACTCCGTTACTTTTGTAAACTTTTATAAACTTATTTTGATATTGGTGGGTACCACCGATCTGACTTTCCCGGGGTTGAGCCTCAAGAAAATGATTGTGGTAAATTGTTTCATTCTGGGAGTGATTTCGCACATGTTCGGTCACGGTGGCCGGGAGTGTGAGGGGTTGGACTTAAATCCATTGAGGTTTCCTCAAAAAGGTTGCGCCGTGTACATGTGTGACATTTAAAAGTTGATTTGAATCTAACATTTTCCATTTACTGTACCTGTGTATCCGAAATCGTAATGAAAATTATCGCCCCTCTATACTGATTTAACTTATGTCAGTGTATGTGTAAAAAAGCATCATATAAGGCGGTGTTTACACGAGAACGAAACGGGTTGTATCTGCTACTTTTCTCTCGCGTATAGCCCGTTCGTTCACACGAGGCCGTAACGGAACCGCGGAAACGAACCCCGCAAACGATAACGGGTCCCGAGGTGGATAGATCTGCAACCGGAACGCTCTGGGGGGCCAAACGGCTCAGTGTGTACGCCCTATACGATCATTTCCTGATAACGATGAAGCCATAGCCCCGCCTCTCCACACCTCTGCTGCTCACTGCTGTAGCATGGTCAGTAGCTACTGCTACTGACCATGCTACAGATGTTAGTGCAAAATCTAAAGCTCCTCTACCACAACCATCAGCAACAAGTGGACATGGAGAATTACATGAACTACATGTTGCTAAATCCACCGCGGGGCAACCATGGCAACCATGCTCGGGGGTCTTCTTCGCCACTTACAGGCCCGGCATATGTACTACAGCATCTCCAGCACTTTCGAGCGGTCTCGTGCGGAAGTACAGCGCCACTTACAGGCCCGGCATATGTACTACCGTTTCCAGTGGTCTCGTGTGAACGGACACGTTAAATGAGCCGAATGCGTGTGAACGGAAGACTTTTTTGAAAACGAATTCGGTGCGTAAACGCAAACGTTCCCATGTAAATGGAGTCTAAAATTACTTTCAAGTCCATATAAATCCCATTGACTAATAGACTCAGACTAGACTAGATGATGACAATTAGCATAATAAGGCCCCTTTAAGTACATATTCACCACATTGTTTTAAATAGTACTATCATAGTCTCTGAATATGAAGCAACACAAGCTATACTCATTTAAACATTTTTTACCTCCTGGGGGGAATCCAGTGCCTCTCATTCCAGCCAGTCATAATTTATTCATTAAAAGCTGTTATCTGATTATCTCCATTAATCAGCGTTGTGTGTTCCTGTAAACAGAGCGTGAGGACAAAGCAGAGATCCACCTGAATTTATTTCCAGCTCATCGTGCCTGCAGCGCAGCAGAGGAGTCGGGCAAGTTTGGGCGTCGATTAAGAATTTATAATGTGAGGAGTGGGGGTGGATAGAGCCCGTGTAACTGGGGACGCTAAACAAAACAAGCCAGTGCCAAACATGGAGCCAAGGCTCTCCTCGAGACCATGAATAATGTAGCAGAGGAAAACACTACATTCTGTCGTCGCACCGCAGCGGTAAACACACAATTAACATAATAACACACACACACACTCATGCAACCCACACAGTGGAAGGTGTGCCTGTGCCGTGCATGGTAGTAATAATTGTGACAAAGCACTGCAAATGAACTGGGTGAAAACAAACCTGAGAGTACATTTTTCGCCCTCTTTGTAGACTTTCAGATTACCCTGCTTTGAAAATCTGTCCTCCAAAAAGTATCTTTGTTCTATATTTATCCTAATGCCTTCATTCTTATTCAGTCCAGGCCTTCTCATAGACTTCCTTATTCAGTGCTTATTTGAATGGGATTTTCAAGGCTACTCTCCACCCACTGCAAGTGCTGAACTTTGGTGATCATTACTAGACGGGGTGTAGCAACGCTGATGTTATTCTCATTTATATGGCTCGATTCAGGTTCACTGGACAGTGAGTCATCGGTCACATTTAGGACAGGGTCAAATCCCCTCAGTCTAAAGTGTTTTGGTTACTTCTTGGAAGTACCTGAATCCAAACCAATTGTGTAGTATCTCTATCTTTTTTTGGAATATGTAGTATTTTAGATTAAGAATAACGATTGGTGCTAAAAAAGGTGACACATGAGTTTCCTTCACAATAAAAGCCACACAGTGTTTGCCAGTTTAGCACTTAATGTAACAAGCAGTAGCTAGAGTGAACAGTTAACAGTTAGATTGGATGACACGTGCATTATTTCCTCTGAATGCCTTCTTTTTGTTGTTGCTTATTGGAATCAAACTCTACAGTGATCGCAAACAAATTAGGAACCGCAGACAGTCGTGACGGTAGCTACGCTAATTCAGCTAGGACCTAAAGTGTTCTACTACCCAGTCTGCTGCTGGCTGATGAGTTTGACTTTGCGCCCATGTAGACATGGCTCCATCATGGCTCCATCATGGCTCCATCATGGCTCCATCATGGCTCCATCATGGCATCCCGGGTCAAGCTATTGCACTTGATTGGTGGAGTACATAGATATATAAAGAGAACTGGATACATCGTTGGAGATGGGGACCCCCTTTATTCCTATTAAGTTGCTCTATTGCACATAAATCTAAAATGGCCTGACTCTCTGGATCCGGGTTGATAGAGCATTTCTTAAACCTTGCCTCCAATCCACTCTACCACGACAGCGTCACGTTTGGTCTCGGCTCTGGATCCGGCTGTTATCGCTTTTGAGGAAGTGCTCGTACTGGGTAGTTGATCTCACTCAGAAAAAAATTAAAATATTTGCCAATGTAAGTCAATGTGAACAAATATTTTTGGGCCTTTATGGGAAGCCTTTGGCAATTAGACCCCAAGGTGATATCATTTTAAGGGAGATGTGCACCCAAAAGTAAAATAGGCGGTGATGGTGATGAGGCGTAGAGAATGTTGAAGATGTGGATTTGGTGAGGGATGGACTTCTGATTGGCTCAACCTGGGCACTGGATATTATGCTAATAGATGATTTGTGTGGAGGAGGGCAGAAAGGATATTTCCTGAAATGACAGCTGACAGAAGGAACATATTTAAATACTGACAGCAGCACACTGATTGGCTGTTGGAGAATACAGCAAAAGGTAGTTAGTGAACTAAAAGAGTGCATGCTCATAATTGGCTAATAAGTAGAAGCTGGTGGAGTGAGAGAAAAAATATGAGAATGAATGAAGCATAAAATGTAGTTTGACTGATGAAGGGTTAGTGTTTTAACGAGCTTCTTTTTTCTTTGGAATATCTAGTTTTCTCGATTTCTTTAGATTTTCTTTTTTGTATTAAAGGAGTTTTGAAAGACATGACCAAAGGTTGACTGCTATTATGTGTTTGTTCCCTTTGATTGCTGTGTGGCAAAGACTAACAAGGGTTGTTAGTCTTTGTTGTGTGGCAAAGACTATGGATTACCATATACTGAGTTTTTAAATTAAGGATTCTAACCATTATATGGTCCAGTGGTCCAGTCTTTACACTACAAAAATAACCCCTTAATCAGGTTACTGTATGAGCTTTCTCGAGAGCTTATGGCTAGTGGGCAGGCCACAGCATAAATACCTTATTTAGATAAAATCGTACATGTTACTTTGAATACTTCCCCCCTCCCAGAACATTGATTGACAGCTCCTGTTTGCACACACGTGGCTGTTAGGAACATGTATCTAGGTTCCGCGGGCCCCTGGAGTGTACTTTGGCCTAGATTGGCAGCTTTGGAAGCAGCCTCGGTCGTTAATGAGGAGTTAGATCGGATACTTTGTGGCCTCGAGGAAAAAGATGTTCGGCAGGTGTAAGAAGGTTAAGGCTTGTAGATTTAGAGCAAGGTTGGAGTTCCCATGGTGAGCCAACAGAGGCTGGTGGTGTTTGTTATCACATAGAATTGGGAGGGATGAAACCCTCTGTAATGGTCACACATGCAGAGCACACAGCACACACAGTGAAATTTGGCCTCTGCATTTAACCCATCCTAGTACCAGGAGTCTAGTACTAGGAGCAGTGGGCAGCTATTGTACAGCGCCCGGGGAGCAATTGGAGTGAGGGGGGAAGGGGGGTGTCCGGTGCCTTGCTCAAGGGCACCACAGCAGGACAGGAGGTGAACTGGGACCTCTCCAAGTAGCAGTCCACACTCCATATTTTAGGTCTGGTCGGGGACTTGAACCGGCAACCCTACAGCTCCCAGTCCAAGCCCCTACTAACTGAGCCACTGCCGGACATGGGTAGTGAGTTGTGTCTTATCCAGCATACTTCTCCCCCCCAACCCTGTCCTGGGACTGAGGGCTGTCTATGGAAGGTCATGTAGATAAGGTGGGATGCTGTTTTGCTGTGGAGATAGGGAACTGTGGCAATTACTGCCACATCAATGGAAAGGCCTTTAAACATAGTGTAGAAAAAAGTAAGATCTCATTGCTTTTGAAATGCCTGTTTGGAATAAATAAAGATGCCTGCTACCAGAAACAGACCTAATAAGGAAGGCAGGTATTGATTGGTGTCCTTAATCAATTATTGGGCATGTTGACAATAAATAGTTGGAAAAAAAAGTGCACACATGTCTCCATAATTGAATAACAACGACGTTTGAAACATAATATAGATATTTAAGCCAAAAAAAAGAGGAGAAAAGAGCTTAATTTGTCTTTGAATCAATTAATGGCAAAACAATTAAAATATGTAATATGAAATAATGCTGAGTAACTCCATGCTTTATTGTAGGACATACATAAGATTTGACTAAACATGATGGTAAGATATAAAACTAAATAGCACTTCACTTTGTTGGAGTGTGACCCATTATTTCTTCTCAACACATTTATTTGTATCCTTCAACAGCAAAATGACTTGCAAAAAATTATAAATAATTAATCATTAGGTGAATTCTCCAAGGAATCTTTGAGCATGTCATGTTACATGTTACATGTTACTTGTTGTCCACCAGTACATTGAATTAACATGTAGTGGTACAATTCAGTAAGTTGGTCCGATCTGGTGTTTGGCTGATGTGTTTATTATACATAATAATGTAATAGTTTAGGATATAATATTATTATAATACTTTGACACCATATATTTCAATCTTCTAACCAAGGCTGTACGTTGTATAACTTTAAGTGGAGTAGCAGCAAATAACAGTTTTATATTACATTGATATTCCTGTTACATAAGGGGTACTTGTGCTTTACTTTGATTTATTTGTTCACTCCATCCACATTCAAATGCAAATATTGTACTTTGTACTTCACTACATTTATTTTACAGCTTGGTTAACATTTCATTTTATAATGAAGATGTGTGCATTGAAAATACAGTTTGTTCAAAATATGATGGTTCAAGGGCTTTGATGTTGAATCAAACTAGACAAGAGAGTTTGAGAGAATCTTTTTTTTTGGCATTTATAAACAGGTAATGTTCTAATGTATTCTGTGACCCTCGGCCCGCTCCGTAGTTATGGATATCAGGAACGATTCTCAGCTCAACAAGTATTATTTTGCAATGTTAATAAACATTTTGTATAAGGCAATAATATCTGTCCACTCCCATGTTGAGTATTGAAAACTTCAGAAATATCCCTTTAAAGTATATTTAAAACAGAACAAATACGTGCAATTAACTTGCAATTAATCAGGATTTACCATTGTGCAAATGATTTCAATTAAATATTTGTATCTATTGTAAACCATCATTTGGAATACTTTTGAGTCTTTTTTCAGACATTTTTCACCATATTTTACCTTTACATTTTACTACACTTTTTAACTTTTACTTAAATAACATTTTCACTGCAGGACTTTTACTTGCAACCAAGTATTTCTACAGTGTGTTTTTAATTATATCACTGAAGTAAAGGACCTGAATACTTTTCCCCCTCTGCCTACAACAATCCTATTTTAGGCTAGTAGGAGAGGTTATTATAACACAGTAAGAATACATATCTGCACCTTTTTGGAACCTGTTTTATCACAGAGAGACAGATAACTTGTATATTGGTGTGGAGTTTTGACATCTATTGGTGAACATATCGGCTGTGTGAAATTACATTTGACCCGTATATTTATTGTGTGGATGAAGGCCACAGTGGATGCTCTGTGCATTGCATTCATATGGGACACATCCCAGATGAAACAGCACCTCTACAGTGTGTACTCGTGCGTTCCTGCACGTATGCATACAGGCATATCCACAGATTGTCTCAGACTGATTTAATTTCTCACCTCGTCTCTGTGTGGCTGTCTCCCTCTCTCTGACTATCACTCTCACACCTTAATCCGGGATCTGAGGCGAGGAGGTACCTGAGGTGCTTTAGCTGAGTGAAAATTACATTTACAGTGACATAGAAAGGCAGGTCCATCCCTGGAGTGGAACTAAACTCTGGCTGCTGCTTGCCGCTGTCAAGCATCCATTCTCATACAAATCTCCCTGGAGGCTGCAGCCCGGCTACAGAACATTTCTGAGAGGAGTGTTTGAGGGAGACATGTCCCAATCACCAGCATGCCCTCATGAAGCAGGTTTCTCATGGTCTCACCTGTAGCCTCCTTACATGTTGGTTGTTTAGGTGAATATGAAAGAGGATGTGAGCAGGCCCACCCTAACTAGCTCTCATAAGAGGTGCGCTTGTTGTCGTTAGAAGCAGGAATTGACTTTCATAATGATGTATTTAGCCTTCATTGAGTATAAATGAGTGTACAGCGAAGGTTAATTAAAATGTTATCATCCCAATGTAATCGTGTAAACTAGGAAAAACTAGGAAAAACATTAATGTATACAGTTGTTGAATTAGATACTTACATAGCATAATTAAATAGATATTAGAGAGGCAATTATAAATTGTTTAGCCTCCTAAGAGTTCTAAGCAGCTTTTAATACATGAACTCCTAATGTCAAGAAGTTTGTCCATCAAAGTTAATATGAAACATTTGGAAAATAATATCCAACTGTCCATAGTCAGCTGACCTGGATGTTTACCTGATGCAGCTAAAGTGCAGAACGGCTCATTTCTTCTCCTTTTCTTTTGTTTGATTTGAATGTGTTTGTTGAGATCACCTTCTCTCCTGTCTCTATGTATCTACATAAGCTTAGTTAAACAGGCTAAAGTAGTAAATCACCAGCTAGCAGCTACAGAGACAGATACTTTCCTCAAGAGCTGGTGGTGACCAAAGCCAAGCTTTCTCTCTGTCCACTGCTTTTTACAAACCGTTGCAGACATTACAATTCTGTTATTATTTCAGATGCAACAATCAAATGTTTTGCTAATCAGTAAATCCTTTTCATGCAAAAAGCTCAGAAAATGTTTATTCAACCTCTAAAATATATGTTTTATATGATATTAGAGTGAATATCTTTGGGATTTGTACTGACAAATCACGACATTTAAAGTCATCAGCTTTGAGAAACCAGATGGAAATGATTAGTTTCGGCCCTAGTGGTTATGTGTTGTATTCGAAGTATGCCGCATTGGGCTCACCATGCAACCAGACCTCTGTGATATTTACTTTTCAATAGGAAAGGAAGATTATCTTCACATGAGATACATTTGAAAAGGTTGGCATTGTTACTTGCTAAGTTAAGTTTCATCAACGTTTCTTGCAGCAGAAGAAAGACATTACAGAAGAAGGTCTAGGCCACCATGACATTCAAAGGCATATTGAAACTCAAACTTTATCAACAGATAATTAGACGACAGACATCAGTGTACAAAGGTTCATTGACAACCAATCTAATTTGACATCAAGCACTTAGCTTAGCACTGTCAGAGAAATTATTTTAATGGTAATCTAGTGCATAACCTCTTTACGGACCTGTAACCCTAAAGTAATATTGATGAGTAGAAAAGCTTTAAAGGTGGGGTAGGTCATTTTGGAGAAACCAGCTTGAGTGCGCTAGAATTTGAAAATACACAGCCGGAAAAAATCTGCCACTTCCTTACAGAGCCCCTCCTCCAACACACACGAACGCGCACATGACCAATGAGGGCACGAGATAAGTTTGTGCACAGATGGAAGGCTGACAGGCAGGTAGGCCATCCAGTTATTTTAGCCGGGCCGGCTCAGATGATTGGTTGTGCTTTTTACATTACTACGGCTTCCACAGATGACATTTTTTTATGGATTTTTTGTCAAAGCACTTAAGATATTCATTGCTATCGGGATGTTAAGAGCATTCCATGGAATATAACAAAAAGTGTATCTCGAGCCGGTTTCTCAAACTTACCTACCCTACCTTTAAGTAGACAGATTTACTTCTAAATTAATCCGAGGTCAAAGCAAGGAGCAAATCTTTGTGTCCGCCTCAACACAACGGTCAAATCTCTGGATGTAATGACGCCTTGATGACAGCGCTAACCTCTTCTGAAGAGAGTGGCTGAGACAGACTGACTGCCATTAAGTGACCAATTAGCTCCGACCCCTGAGATGCATGTAGCTCAGAGGCTGTGACATGGAGGCGGTCGCTGGGGGGGGGCGTGTTGCGGACTCTTTAGTCTGATGGAGCCAGAGATTGCCGGCAGTGGTAGCCTTGGGTCAAAAGTTCACAGGCTAACAGCTAAATATTGTCTCCCTTAGGAAAGAGTGGACAGCAGCAATAGAGTGGTGAGGTGATGACGTCTTTTTGAAGGCCAACCTGAAAATTAGCATTGCAAGGGCTTCCTTCACAAAAAGTAATGGTATTTTGCTATTGGGTTTTGGGAAAATACACTTGTATGATACTTACACTTTGAAAAGTAGGATAATCCCAACATATTAACACCATTTATATAATATTTGAAGTGTGAATGCAAACACCAGGAGTAAAAAGCTAACGTGAGGCTAAAAAACAAACTACATCACCGCACATCTTCAGTGCTAGGCTAAGAGCTGCTAATGTTCGGTGTGATGACCTTGAGTGGTCTCATTTAGTCACTTGTTAGCAACTGCTGTTTTAAGACACATGGAAGCTTCGGACATTCACAAGTAGAGTATTTACTGACATACTTTATGTCACGGAACAAATCAAGAAAATCTCTTAAGCTTGACTTCCAAGCAAGGGAACCCGGAAGTGGTAAACGGCTTACTCGATTCCAGGTTATAAGACTCATTCATGCACCACTCTATGGGTTTGTTGGTACAAATCACCCCTCCCCACCCCCTATCTTCTCCCCCCAGCAACTAGAGAGGAGAGTCAAGGTGAAAAATGACTTATGCCACTTTAAGGAAAATCCGTGCTGTATGTCCATGCATACATTAAGGGGTTTATTTAGCGGTCTTGTTGAATTCAAGGAGCTCTCTCAGGACTTTGCTGCAACATTTAAAAAAAAGAGTGACATTTTAAACTTGAGTCTAGTCCAGGGGTCTGCAACCTTTTTGACCAAAAGAGCCATTTTGCCACCTTTTCCAAAAAAAAACGTTGTCTGGAGCCGCAAAACATATTTGATAGCTTGATAGCTTATAAAGTTGTATTTATTGTTATATCATAGCTACAGTTTTTTTGCATTTATTATTTATTACATTATATAAAACTGTTAACCTCTAATAAGAAACAAAGAACTCTTATAAGGAGAATAAAAACAAATACACAGGCCTACTTTAAAATAAATTAAACACAGCACTTGGGTAGTCCTCTGCACATTTGAAGGAAAGAAAATACAATTAAAATTGACCCACTTTGAAATAAATAAAACATATAGCTGCACCCTAAAAAGAGTTAACTGATTGAATTATGACTGAAGATCGTCAGCCGTCTTCCTCTTCTGTTTTTCTCCTCGATACGTAAAGGCTGCAGCACCTTTGACAACTTCTCTCTACATATCAAACATACCGGTAAGCCAGCATCGTTTGCTTGAAAGGACAGAGGGTGTCGTTTTCTCATACTGATATTCTGCACAAACTGTGCTGTTGTATTTGCTGTAAAGTGTCTTTACTGTAGGGTATTTTTATTATATGTACAGCACTTTGGCTCGACCAAAAATCGTTTAAAAATGTGCTATATAAATACAACTTGATTTGATTTGATTAGATTTTTGGACGCTCGCTCATGAACTGTTAGCGCCGTGTTATGCATGCCCACAGCACCTCGCGAGAACGCGCACAGCGTAAAGCAAATACTTTCGTTGATCTGTTCGGCAAAGTTAGGTTTGGAAACTATATCATTTCCTTTTCGCATGCATAACACGGCATAATACCGGAGCCCCGCTGCGGGGAAAGTTTGCCGCTGTTCGGAGTTTGTTCTAATCCGTCAAAATGACGGACAGCTTTCTGATTTTTCCGTCATTGTTAAAAAAAATTCGTCATACACGCAAAATATTCGGTTAACGCGACCTGTGGTCCACGCAGAATTAAATCCTGTGTTCCTCCAATACTTTTATTTTCTTTGATTTATCCATAGTTCGCTCATCGAGCCGGGGTTCAGGGTATTCACCTGTAAGAAAAGGTGCTGGCTCGGGACCGTAGCAGGATATGACGCATATTTTAGTTGACCTAATTAAAACCATTTTGTTTTTTATTTATTTGTCACAGTATCACCTCAAAATACAAGATACGAAATATTTTCAACCGTGCAACAAAATGTAAATAGTCCTACAAATACTTTTATTTTATTTCCTTCTTATTTTTGTCTAAGCTCAAGGGAGCCAGAGCAGAGGGCTTAAAGAGCCGCGGGTTGCCGACCCCTGGTCTAGTCCTATAATATACATTTCCCTTCAAATGTACCATTGGCTGAAAATTAAACCATATTTCAGATGAAAACTACAGCTTTAACTAACACATACAAAAAAATAACGTAAAAAGTTTTCAAGGCTTTTTAGTATAACTCTAATGTTTATGCATACAATGATGTTTTGATCATCTGTCATACCAAACCTTTTGGTCCCAGGAATTGGTCTCTGCCATTAAACCTAAACATCCCGTTACAACCAAGCTATAATAGTAACCACAATAATTTATCATTGCAACATTTCAAAGAAGTATGACCTTTTCAGTTTTTACAATTGTATTACATATTTCAACCTCAAGCTTACATTTAATTATCTAATCGTCAACACTTCCATTTCTAGACCCCAGTATACTGCCAGGAACACTTCTGTATCAGAAGGCTACGGAAGAGGATTAGGGCCCCATGTGAATTTTGCTTTGGATCTGACCAAAAGTGATTTTATTTTAGTCCTGACTTTTTTCTCAGAATTGTATCTCCACCTAAAATGAGTAAAACTAGAATTGTAATCTTGTGATTAAGCATCATTAACCATTAAGGTCTTTCAGCACTCTTGCTGTTATCATTATGAGCTCTGTTGGCACCACCAGGCAGTCCTGGCCCGGACACTGAACCAGAGAGAGCCAATGCTCTAATGGCTGCTCCTCCTCAGTGAAGAAGAGCCAGGCTATATGCTCCTTAACTGAGCTGGAAAAGTAAATCATTGATTTTACGGTCCAACTTGGAACAAGCACAAAAATCAATCAAAATCGCTTCAAATCTCTTTGTTCTACCTTTTTCAAGGATGATTGTAGCATTATGTTAAACACCACGATGAGACAAAGGTCAGTGGGTTGTTAACACCATTACTTTGCTTGTTTACTAATCAGGGTGAAAAAAAATCTCTGATGAATGACTGCTCTCCCTCCACCCCCCATCTCGCTCTGTGGTCACTGTGTACACTAAGTGGGATGGCTATAAGTCCCTGTTGGGTGACATGGCTGGCTCCCAGCTAATCACTTTTTGAGACAGAATCTTCAAAGTGTGCCCTCTTGTCTGATGCTAATCTGGGCCAAGTGGGTGCTCTGTAGATGGATGAGTGTGTGCTGTGGGTAGATTGGCTCCAGTTAGCTCTGCTCCATCCAAATCATCTGTCCGTTTATTTCCCTGATGTAGTATGGGTGACTGTAAAAGCCTGATAAATTGACACTGACGTTATTATGTGCAGCCATTAATTATAGACACTGACCTTGGAACGGGGTCAAAGACAAAGTAAAATGTTGCATTTGTTTTTATGTGCCTGGCAACACATGTGTACATACGAAAAATGTGTCAGAAAGTTTAATTAAAAGACTAAGAAAGGATCCTAACCTATAAGTAAACAGTGCTATAAGATTACTTACTAACAAAAAAAAACTACAAATTAATTGGATTTTCCAGCCTTTTTGGACACTGCATCCACACTTTATTACATTTTGCAATATGCAATGTTAACATTTGTAGTAGTTTGTGATGCTGCAAAATGAGTTGTAATGTTAATATAATTTGACATATTTGCCGATGTCAGATGAATGTTGAACACAGTCCATTATTAAGTGTTGTTACATAATTAGGGAACAATTACCAAACAAATAATGATTATCTTAATACACACTAATTCATTTTTATGTCTATCAGCTAATACATGAATTGATGAAGTGTTTCACCCTTACTTGCTAGTATATGGTAATATTCTGCAATTATTGAATTAACACAGCTCAGAGGCAATAGACTTATTCTACTGGGGGGCCGTGCTGTGGTCTGTTATTTTATGAGGGGGGGATTTTTAATGTGGGGCAAAAGAGACATTTTTAGTTCAGTATTAAGTCACATATATCACGCATGGTATTATCATAGACTATTCTTTCGGAGGGGGGTCCCAGTTAAATATTATACGGGCACTGGCCCCTTTTGGTCCACCCCTAGAACCGCCCTTGACGTACCTTAAGATGCTGCGCATGTAATCTCATTACCCCATCATTTGAGTATTTTGTTGCATGTTACTGTCAGGGTGGGGAAAATAGGACCCAAATGCAGTAAAAGGACTAACAAAAGGTCAAGTAACAAAAAGCGAGCTTTATTTCCCAAAGCCGATGACAAAAGAAAACAAGGAACAACTTGACATTACCAAAACCAGGGGAGTACGAAGAAGGAAACCAGGGAGCACGAGGAAGGATCAGGACAAAAAAACTTCAGGAACAAACATGGAGCGTGACATCAAAGACGGACGGGTTGCATGGACTAGCATAGACGAGGCAGGGAACATGGACGAGAAGAGACGACGATCAGACAAGGAGCACAGGGGAAGACAAGACCCAGGTTGCGGTCGGATAATCCAAAAATCAGCTCCTAACGTCTAACCCTATCGTCTATCCCTGGACACCAGAGAAACATATTCTTCATGACCAAAGTTGGAATTGAAATAAAAAAGAAAAGTGAAACTTATGCTCATCACCCTCTCCCTCCGGTCCACATTAATACAAATGATCCCAATACGTATGATTGTATGAACTATGAAAAGATCTTCAAATCAATACAAATGTATTTATTATAAACGTTAGTCCTTAACATCTATCACTGTGTATATCACCATTCAAACATCTTTTAAAAGTTGAACAAACCCCACACAGCTCAGTAAAGACTGTGAAATGTTGACTTTATTTGATCATTTCAGTAAAAACTAACGTTCATATTTCTCTTTTTGATTATAATATTGATGAAGGTTCAAAACAAAGCACTTTGGCAACTTACCACATATGTTTTAAAATGCATAATAAGCACCGTAACTTTCATGATATCATTTCTCGGTTTCCGTGAACGGCCGACTGTTGTGTGACGGCAAATGCTGCGGCCGCAAGGCATTGTGGGGCAGCATTTTCTGCTCTCCTTTCGTAAAGGGAGGTCCAGTGGTTCCTAAGCTAAAGGAGGTTATAAAGGAAGTTTGAAACCTCTTTTCCTATCTTCTAGAGCAGGGGTTCCCAACCTTTATTGTGCCAAGAACCGGCAGATACATTAAAAAAAAATCGCGGACCGGTTGTCAATTTGAACTGATTTTAATATTTACTCACCACCAGCAGGTAGCAACAGAGGCTAATTGTATGTAACAGCCTGAACAAATACTAGAACAATATGCATCCAAAACATATTAACAAAGTTTAAAAAAGAACCGGTGTTGTTTTTTGGTTTTTCGGAAAACCAAAAAAACGACGTTATTCAGTTTTTAAACCAAAACGGGAAAACAGATAAATCAACGTTTTGGTTTTGTTTGTATGATTTACGGATAATCCAGTGAATGCTGGGAAAACGAGGAGAAGGCGCATTATGAAGGAGATGTCCGGTCGCCATGGTGTGTGTGTGTGTGTGTGTGTGTGTGTGTGTGTGTGTGTGTGTGTGTGTGTGTGTGTGTGTGTGTGTGTGTGTGTGTGTGTGTGTGTGTGTGTGTGTGTGTGTGTGTGTGTGTGTGTGTGTGACTGGCATTTGTTTTCAGAAGATAGTATGATAGTGTCGTTCATTCCGGTGCACTCCGACAGCATTTAGCACTACATCGAGATTAAGATTAAACTAATTTATTTTGGGAACAGCCGCATATATGGAGTTAGCCATGTGTGTGTAAATTACTGTTCATAAACATTTGAAAACAAATGCCGGTGTCGGACAGACACAAACACACCGAACACTCGCCTTGGTGACTGACTGGACATCTCCTTCATAAAACTAATAAAAGGGGGAGTAATCGGGCGATGTGTGTAGAGATGTGTGTAGAGGTGTGTGTGTGTCCCGCTGCCTCCTGATGCTGCAGCCATTTCATGAAGTGAAGGAGGTGTTCCTTCTATAAAACAGCTGTGGGCAGCAGATACTGTGAGAGTCCCGGACATTAATTCATAGATCAAGGCAGACTGGTTTACTCTCCTGTTTTGCCAATCCGGTGCTTAAACAAATAGCTCTACACCCCTGGCCGACATGTCCTTAAAATGAAGTCCGAGTTTGAAATATATCTCAAATAATGTATGCACTGCCATTTCCCCACATAAACATAACAGTCTGCAATCAAACGGTTGTCTCCTGTGTGCTCCTCTTTCTACTTGGCGCACCGGTAACATTCTCGTGCGCACAAGAGGCTGAGACCTTAGGCTGAGCCGCCGAATCCCTCGGAACATCATAAAAGCCATTTTCAACGGTTTTCTGGTGAAAGATTAACTAGCTACTGGATGAAATAATATGACTGGTGGCATAGGTGCGTTGGGAACCCCTGATCTAGAGAATTCGAACGGCACTTATCATGGCTGCCACTGAGGGACTTCCGGGTAATTTCACTCCGTTAAATGGACTATTCGACTTCAGCCTAAATACACAGAAAGGTAATCACAGGACAAGACACAGCTGGGCAGGGGAGGCAGAAACACAAGGGCAACAGGTGAACACAATCAGACAATCAGACACACCAGGGAAACTAAAGACAGGAAGGCAAACACAGGAAGTAGGATCAGATAAGACACAAGGAGGAAAACATTTCAAAATAAAAGGTGGAAAATGAAAACATAAATCCAAAACCATGACAGTTATTCAACTATCCTCACTCCCTTCAGTTCCTGTTAGCTGCTAGCGTCATACAATTACTCCATGAAATAAATAAAATAGTAACTTTCATTTAAAAAGAACAGATATTTGCATTCAAATCTGTAAAATATGTCTCCTTTGGTATCATTTTTATTATCACCTCATGTATTGGTGCATCTCTGTGTACTCGTATAATTGTATATATTAAAGTCACATAAGCATGTTATAGTTCAGACCATCTCTATTACCACATTACCAGCGTTCCACTGCTATTGTGCTACAGTGGCATTATATTGACACCAGTATATTACTTCTGTTGAACAGAATAAATGGCTGACAAATTGAGTGCGGATCCCAGGGGATTTGGCTTGCTCATAGTAAGCTCAGATCATCACCTTCTTTTCATCTTATTAAGAGAATTGCCATTCCCATCATGGCCATCACCATGGCGCTGGAGAAATTGCTTACCTGCCTGATTCTTAGAATGATGGTCCTGATTGACAAATACAAGTCTCCTCCTCTTTTCACTACACATATGAGTCAATTGGCTCTGGTCCAATTCCAAATGTATCCGTGGGGGAGGAAGGTGGTGTTGGGATGACTATGGATGGGACCTTCATTGATCCAAACATAGAGGGGGCTTGGGGAACAGTCAGAGTGAGCTGACTATGGTAATGCTTCAACGGATCGATTAAAGGGATGTGCGTTTGAGCCACAAGAGCGCTCCAATAAATCCTCCATCCTACCCTTGCTCACGTTGAAGTGTCTTTGAATCCTCAGCATGACCAAGGAAGGGAGACTGCAGAATACCAAACAGCAGCTGTGGACAAACATCAAAAGTGCATGCATTACAGAAAAATTGGTAGGCACAACTTTGAGGAATGATTTTTTGGTTGTTTCATTAACAACATTGTAACTGTAGAACACTGCCGTGATGACGTATTTTTCACGATGAAGTTAGCATCGCAAGGGCTCCCACGACAAAAAGCAGTGTGATCATTCCATTGCATGTTGGTATGTTGAAGCAAATAAGCTCTGATGCAAACACACATTTTTTTCGCCAGTAGAATCTTCACACTTTAACAGCACTCACAATTTTTGTAGGGTAAAAACAATCAACTGCGCATCTCTACCAGAGCAGAGCTAAAGATGGACTCCTCAGCACCATGATGTTTACTAGTCTCATTTAGTCTTGTTAGTAACCACTGTTTTTATGACACATAGAAGCTTCACATTTTCTAGTGGGATAATTGCTAATGTATTTTATGTCGTAGAACAAAACCTGTAAATCTTTTCAGCTTCTGTTAACCACAGAAATTTTTTCAGGCATCTAACTACAAACACGTTGAAAAAACCCATGACTTCATGAAGAAGGGAGTAGTAAAATGCTAACTTATTTATAGGTCTCATTCCGGCACCACTCTTTTGCTTTTGACGAATACATGTAAGCTAGCTGGCTCACATGTGCATTAAGGGTGTCCTATCATGCAAAATGCACTTTTTGATGTCTGTTATACATAAATATGTGTCCCTGGTGTGTCAGGGCAACACATTCTCACTCCCAACTCGGCCTATGTTGATGTTATATCAGGGTCCCTGTCGTCACTTTCCAACGCAAGGGGGGGCCCTTTAGCGTCGAGTTTCAACTTTCGGAGATTTCCATAGACTTCTATAGAGCTCCCTAAACGTATGTAGTAGACAACTTGAGATCACAAGCGAATGCTCCCCGCTGCGTTGAAATTCAACGACTGCGGCCCGTTCTCTGCTGAAGCATACGATGCGAGACTGCGGTGCATTAAAAACATTATGCTCTCTTGTCCTTATTTTTTTTTTAAATAAAGTATTTTCAATCAAACGTGTGAAGTCATGTGAGGCGTCGCATCTACGCACGGGGAGGCCCTTTAGCGTACATTTTCAACTATCACTTGCATAGAGCTCCCTGAACGTTGGTAATAGACGAGTTGGGATCGCGGAGAAATGCTCTCGGCAGACCCATTCTCACAGCGTTTATCAACCCTTTTCTTATTCAATATCAAGCTACACTTATTGTTTTTACTTCTTTATTTAAATTGTATAATGTCGGACCTTTGTTGCCGTCAGTTAAGGGGAGAGTAGGGGCTCAGAAAACTGAAATCTGTATTGTTTCATCGTTTTTTCCTTCTAATTTTGTATTATTTTCTAAACCACACACTGTTATTTACTCAACAATAAGACACAATTATCCTTGTGTTTATTTATTTGTTTGACTGTATAATGTTGGACTTTTGGAGTCTGTCAGGACCGAGGGTCGGAGCAGCTGATAGTAGTTGCTTTAGAGAATTTTACACCTGGAAGTAAGTATTATCTCCGCTTTGCTTGACAAACCCCGTGATTAGTCCTCAAGCTCTGTGAATGGATGTTGGAGTGGCAGTGCGCCGAGGGTTACACCGAGCGTCAAACAGCACTTTGAAATGGAACGAAACCACGGCAGACTATCCAAAATAGGATTCAAATTAGTCCACACCCCCCCCCCCAACCCCCAGAACTACATATACTGGCTATTTGTGTGTTTCGCAACATGTTCTATGGCATGTCTCTACTGGGAATTGTAGTTTTAAAAGACGTTTTCGTATTTCCCATAGTTAGAAGTTGCCAGTATTAAACTGTGTACATCCCTGGAGGTTTAGGGGATAGGAAACACATTGGTGTTATCAAATTTAAAATATATAATTAATAAATGGGTGAAAATTGCTTGTGTCCATAATGGGCAGCATTAATATACCCACATGACAGCTCAGGTCAGTATAGCTTTTTTTAATAGCTGGTCTTATATCTGTGACCCCTCCTGTTGTTAATTGATAAGCCTGAAATATGCACTTGTCAAGGTTCAGAGGCAAATTTTGCAAATATGGCAGTAGCCATCGATCATCTTAAGATAAGATTTACTTTATTGATCCCAAGTTGGAAATGTTTTCGTTACAGCAGCATGTGTAACAGTTGTAAATATGCAGTGGTGTTTATTTGCAAATCATTTAGTATAATCACACAGATTCTGTGTTTTATATTTAATAATTCTGTGTTCTTCATTTATTGAATGTTCAATACCTGACAAGGTCGGAGATCAAAAAGGTCGGAGATCAAAAACTTGGGTCGCAGTTTCCTCAACAGTGCATTACAAGACATCTATCAATATGTGTGTACCTCCACCATTAAACTGTCATATTCTGCACATTTCTTATACTATCTACATACATCTTATAAGAGTATAATTAATATGTATAGTATCAGTTAAAATAAGTGCTTCAACATAGTTAACATTGCAGGAAAGTTGATTGTCAAGTCCCAAAACAAATTATGCAATATATTAAACGTTATGTACTTTGTCAGGCTTAATATTTATCTCTTGATACCCTTTTTTTCTTATTTAAAAGAAGACCTTAACCAAAAGTATTCTTAGGGTTAGGGTTAGTATATTCAATATTCTGAGCCCCTACTCTCCCCCTAACTGACGGCAACAAAAGTCCGAAATTATACAATTAAAATAAAGAAGTAAAAACAATAAGTGTGGCTTGATATTGAGTTAGAAAAGGGTTGATAAACGCTGTGAGAATGGGTCTGCGGAGAGCATTTCTCCGCGATCCCAACTCGTCTATTACCAACGTTCAGGGAGCTCTATGCAAGTCAATGGGACTCCCTGATAGTTGAAAATTGACGCTCCCCGTGCGTAGATGCGATGCATCACATGATGTCACCAATAATCTCCAGATCATAATTTATAAACCGGAAACATCAGTACGGTTGTGGAAAAAGAAATATTCCAGGGGCTTGGGAAATAGTTTGTCATTCTGACCAGTGAGTTAATCATCAGCCCAAGGAGATAAAGAAGCCCACTAAAGCCATTAACGTTTTATTTGGTGCAGCTGCAGGATTAGTAGGAAGGGATTAATATGGTAAAAGGAGGCCATAAATATACAGCGCTCTCCTTCGCCCCTTTTTCAGCGTTTTAATTTCCTTCTCAGATCTGCTAGATTTGCCCTGGCAATGCCCATGGGTGTATTCCAGGCAAGATGTTAAATGCAAATTGTACCGCAGCATCCTGGCAAAGACAAGAAGATTCTGAGACAGTTGCTTCCCGCGGGCAGTGAGACTGTTAAACAATTGAACTGCTGAAACAACTTCAAAACATTCATCTGCTACTCAGTAATATGTATCTAATATCTAATATATATCATTCCAATAACTTGTATTTAGACTCGTACTGCACTATTCCACATGCTCACTTTATTTTATAACTATTTTTCTTTTTGTATTGCTCTTGCTATCTGTATTGTTATTATGTTGCATTGTTGGAGAAGCCTGTGACATAAGATTTTCAACAACATAATTACTCTGTAGCTATGTCAGTTTGACAATAAAGAACCTTGAACCTTGAACCTTGAAACTTGAGAGCAGGCCACTGAAGACAATCGAGTCTCTAGACCAGCGGTTTTCAAAGTGTGTTTTCCCCGGGGGGGGGGGGCGCCAGAGAGCTTCAGGGGAGGCGCAGCGTGAGAAAAAAATAACGAGAATTTCAGCTAGTTAACTTCAGCTAACTTTATGCGAGCGGCAACATGGATCGATTTTTAGTGAAGTTACCTAAAGTGAGAGAGGAGACAGCGTCTGGCAGAAAACGTCACTTGCACACTTTTGGCAGTCTGTGGAGACCGAGTTCCCCCACCTCGCCAAAAAGGCTGTAAAAGTGCTCATTCCCTTCACCTCCGCCTACCTGTGTGAGTGCGGGTTTTCCGCATTGACTTTGATCAAAAGCAAGTAGGCCTAACGGTCAAGCAGGGGCAGATCTACCGGCAATAGCCTTGCCACCCCAGCTGCCACCCCAGTTGGCAGCTTTGTTTTGAAATCAAAGTTGTGGCTCATCGGACATTTATGAGAGAAAATCCCTAATGTCCGAGTGCAAGTGAATGCAGCACAAGACGCGAGCCTTGTAACCCCTCCCCCAGCCCTGGCGAGAGCGTGGAAATGTGAATGGCGGCGATTTCATTTGAACGGGACGGCGCAAAACGAGAAGCATTCGGACCCAAGTAGACGGAAGGAATGAGGCATTTGCGGTCTACAATGACAGAGAAGAGACTGTGAAGTTTGGCTGTACTCAGCATTGAATCAAAACGCACTAAAGCTTTAGATCTTAATGGGGCGAAGCCTGCGAGCTAGTTCAGGCAGTCAACTCGAGCACTTATGCTGCATTCATACATAACGCCCCTTGCCACTCTACAACCAACCAAACAGAGTCTCCTTAATATGCCACTCTATTTAACCTGCCAGATCTCTCTCCATGCATTGCTTGCTGCTGCTATTGCTGCAGCTACCTCTACGTCACTGCTGCTTGCCTGCCCCACCACCACCCCAGCTTCCACCTGTAGGCTCGGGGGTTAGTTATTTAATCATCACTCATCGTGCTATGTATATCTGTGGAGTGATGATGCCCGAGCCTAGTCGCCAAACTCAACTATGCTGCTTCTAATAAACATGTTAAAGAAACACGTGAGTTGTCTGACTGAAATAAGTTTGTGAGGCGTTTTGCTGAACAACATGGTAATCGCCACATTCAGCTGTTATAGGCATGCCAACTTGATGCTCTGCTCACGGATGACTCGATGAGCATAACAAACTGTTAAGATGGTGACCTTACGTGTGTAAATATATATTTTTCTTTGTGGGGGTCTGCCCCCAAAAAACAGTTTTAAGTCCTGACAAAGTCAAATAAGACGGTGTGTAAAACTACACTGCCCAGCCAAAAAAAAGTAACCACTTTGATTTAACTAGGCCAGTAGGTAAGGACATTCCACTGGATAATAATACCCCTGCATTATAGCAACAACAATAATAATAATAATAATAATAATAATAATAATAATAATAATAATAATAATAATAATAATAATAATAATAATAATAATAATTGGGAGGGGGGGCGCGGCTGTTCTTATGTTCTCTGAGGGGAGGCTCACCTTCCCACACTTTGAAAACCCCTGCTCTAGACAATGATAATGGTATAGCCATTTAAACTATAAGTAATCTCTCTTTAAAGAAAATAGTATTCGTAATTGCTATGCTGGTTAACAAAATGGCTCTATAATTAGAATGAACACTATTTAATAATGAAACGTGGCCTGATTGCTCTTTAATGATGTTCTGGCTTTAATGATGATTTGGCATGATGTGACTTTGCAAACTTGCTTTTACACACAACGCTGCGTGGCGAATACCTTAGAAGTCCTTTAGACACATCAACCGGAAGTGATTCATCTCAAAAAGATCTTCGACGTGATTTGTCTAAGATATGCACCCTTGGAACTCTTCTCATTATTAGCAGCAGCTGGTGTGTGATATGCCACAGTGTTGGAGAAACAGAAACTACTACAAAGGAAAATGCTGACTGTTTGAAATGGTTTCAATACACGGCATTGGGGCTTTGTATGGTTGCAGCTAGCTAGAAAACTAGCTCAAGAACTAGCTAGCTGAGAACTATCTACTAAAGTGGCTAGCTTTTCTATTATCTAGAACTATTACATTATTCCGCTATGCTTTAATGCTACACTGCTACGACTTTACGTTTGGTTGCAGCTAGCTGGTAATAAGATCTGATGGAGCTTTATTTATCCTCGTGGGGAAATTCAGGAGTTAAAGCAGCAACAGAGTGAGAGTGAAAAAACGGACAGTACAGATTCACACAAGGTAAAAAATAAAAATAAATGATTCAAAAATGTTAAATAAAAGGATATAGTAACTGTTAAGATATATACATATTTGGGAACCGATTTGTAGATATATTTACAAGTGTGCAGATGGGAGTGCAGGTCAAAGTAATTTGTACAAACAGTGCAGATTGTATATAGTAAGGGTTACTTTTAATGTGCCTTTGATTGTGCAGCCTGATGGCTACAGGCACAAAGGATTGTTCTGTGCCAAGGAGGGATGAGTCGAGGCTGAACGTGCTCCTCATCTTCACTACTCTGCATGGAGGGGATGGGAGGGGTTCTCAAGGATACAGTCCAGCTTTATCATCGTCCTCCCCTCTTCCACCTCCTCCAGATTGTCCAGTTTTACTCCAACAACAACAGAACAAAATAAGCTATTGAGAAGGATGGCACGCTAGTAAGCTAGCTAGCTGGTCCTTTTCTGGAGCCGCGTGGAATGAGGCAGAGGGTTAGGATTGGACCCAGCCCAGGTTTGGCTTATTTGCCAAAACCAGTGGCATGGCAGAATTAGCAAACTAGCTTGACACTTTAATATTGTTGCCCTGCTTTAAGTTTGGTTGCAGCTTGCTAGAGAACTAGCTAACAGTGACACGTCCTAAAACCCGGAAGTAAGCTGCGCATGGGTTCCTTCGAAAAAAAAGCAATGCAATTTCTCCATAGGATTTTAGAAAATAGCTCGGAATAAGGTCTGTGGTTGACACACATTTAAAAGACGGATCACGTTTTGTTCAGTCGGATCACCTCCACATGTCTACCCTACTTTTATAATTTTCTAATCGTAAATCTAATCGAAAGATTTATGATCGATAGATTTATGATTAGTGAACTATCCAGTTGTTCCATAATCTAGAATTTGGATACCTCTGTGGGACAAATAAAGGTATTCTGATTCTGATTATGCAATGCTTTAATGCTAGGTAACAGAAAATGAGCCAAACTAAATTGTTTCTTATATGACGAAAACAATGTATCTTCCAGCGATGTTGTGTAGGAGTGTGGATGAAGCATTTGGTGGTATTTTTCTTATTTACACTGGCTCTCGTTACCACTCCACTGCTCGTTATTTTAGTCGTCACTGCAAAACCCTAATCTCAGTGAGTTTTTACCTTGCTGAAAGTCAGATTATTTGAAAGTAGCCCCTTGGAATCATTACTATAGCAAAGTGCCAACCCAGTCTCACGGCATTTCGTGTTATAGTCACGAAATGTAATCTATTGATTCGTGTTCACCAACACGATTCTCCCCTTTTTTTCGTGTCACACAGAACGATTTTAAAAGCAATGTATTTCTATTGGTAGTGTGTTTCGTGCCTGCACCACGTCTTTTTGTCCGGTCGGGTCTTGGAAGACTGGAAGCTGTGTGGTTCATAAAAACATTTTCTTACTCAATATCAAGCCACGATTATTGTTTTTATTTTAAATCGTATAATGTCGGACCTGAGGAAAATAAATGGGGCTCAGAATACTGAAATATGTATTTTTTAAATCTTTTTTTCCTTCTAATTTGTTATTATTTTCTAAATAACACACTGTTATTTACTCAACAATAACACACAATTATCCTTGTTTTTATTTATTTGTTTAATTCTATAATCTCTGGCTTTTTTGCCGTCCGTCAGGAACTGAATTTCAAAATAAAGTCATTAATAATATTATGTATGAAATTATTTTGTCTATTAACTCGGGCATGTTATGACCGTCTTTTCTATGTTGCTCTGGGGTTTTTCCATCGGTTTGGGGATTAAAATATAAAAACAGTAATAAGTAATAAGCCAATAAGTAATAAGCCTTATCAGCCATAACTACATTACATTACATTACATGTCACTTGTTAGACGCTTTTATCCAAAGCGACTTACTGTGGGCAATCCCCACAGGAGCAATTTGGGGTGAAGTGTCTTGCCCAGGGACACAACGACATGCTGACTGCAGTGGGACTTGAACATGCTATCCTCTGATTCAAAGATCAGCGCACTAACCCACTGAGCCACAGCCCCCCCCAACTGCATTAAATATTACACATCTGCCGTAGTTCTTTATTTATAGAGCCCTGATTAGAAGACCTTTGGACAAACTGGAAGAACTGCCACTGAAACTGAATACGTGACGTGGATCATAAATATATCAGCAATTAAACAACATCTTCAATTTCTTTTCACACAATACGTCTCCTTGCAGTATCAATACTAATTCGGCTGACTTTTATATCTGATCCAATTGGTAGATAGGTTATATTTACACCATAACGGTGCACAGCTGATAGAAAGGGACTTGTAGTTTTTAAAGATGTTACTGATTTTCTTTGAATATAAGAATGTAAATACTGAGTTGAGAGAATAGAATTAGAATTAGAATAGGGAGGGATGAAACCCTCTTTAATGGTCACACATGCAGAGCACACAGCACACACAGTGAAATTTGGCCTCTGCTTTTAACCCATCCTAGTACAAGGAGTCTAGTACTAGGAGCAGTGGGCAGCTATTGTACAGCGCCCGGGGAGCAATGGGAGTGGGGGGGAAGGGGGGTGTCCGGTGCCTTGCTCAAGGGCACCACGGCAGGGCAGGAGGTGAACTGGGACCTCTCCAAGTAGAAGTCCACACTCCATATTTAGGTCTGGTCGGGGACTTGAACCAGCGACCCTACGGCTCCCAGTCCAAGCCCCTACTGACTGAGCCACTGCCGGACTATAGTCAGGGGTTTTGGGTGATGGGAGACACATCTATGGATTCAGAATTTCAATAGCTTACCATTAAATGACGGATATACCTTTCTATCTGCAAATCAGATATTAATGTGTAGAAGTCAAACATGTGAAATAATATAGCAATATCCTGTACAATTATGCAAAAACATGAATAAAACTACACATCTTCAGATGTTATACATATATAAGTGTCCTACACTAATAATAAAAAGTTATTATGGCATTGTATGCTGTGTGTATTGTTCACAATAAAGTTAATAGTAATATTATGTTTGATATTATGTTTTATTAACTAGACCACTGGGCAGAGATGGGGTCGTTACTAAAAAAAAGTAATATATTACATATTACATATTACTTTAAAAAAAAGTAATATATTACACTACTTCGTTACTCTCTACATAAAATAACTTGTTACTTTACTCGTTACTTTACTCGTTACTTTACTCGCAGGGCCGGCCCGCCCCTCCCTACAGGCAGATCACGCAGACTGCTAAAGTTTCAAATGTTCTCTTTAGTTCAGTTTCCATTGTCGCATAAGACTGATCCAGATAGCTCTGACTATGGCTGTCCTCTGTCTCCTGCTATCTGTATTTTGCGCAGTATATCTCTGAACGATGCGATGGTGATTCCACTGTGCAAATGGGCAACATTACCTCTACTATGAAGGATGCTACAAGCCTGTCCATCTCTGCTTTGGTTACCGGTCCTCCAAATTCTAATTTGTGCTGCTTCGGAGTCGGCGGCGGCGCACTCACAACATCCTCACTCTGGGTTCGGGGGTCCTTAGCTATTAGCTTCACCTTAGCATGTGTTCTTTGCAGGTGTTTGTTGAGGTTTGACGTGGTGTTTGCAGCAGTGGATAACAGCTTCTGGCCTGGACACAGTTTGCACCTCACCGTCACATTCCTGTCTATTCTTCGGACGAACTCAAAATAATGGGCATACCTCCACCCCTCGAAAGTTATCGCTGACTCAGCCATGTTTATGGAGCACTGCACGCGGAGATGTGGACGTGCAAGTCGCGCAGATTACGTACATATAAACCTGCGGCGGAAACCCCTCTTGTCTGTCAGTGTGATTATGACTGATTTTATAAAAGTAACGAAGTAACGCGTGTCGGGGCAATGTTAGTAACTGTAGTGGGATTACTGAATTATAAAAGTAACGCGTTACACTACTCCGTTACCGACAAAAGTAATATTATTACAGTCATGGGCATAATTTCCACTGGGGACAGGGGGGACATGTCCCCCCCACTTTTCAAAATCCCATTTGTGTCCCCCCCACTTTTTAATTTTTTTTTTTTTTACGCCAACGTAGATTAGAAGCTGTTTCAACAATAAGGAGAGGGAGAGCTCTCTCCTGTCGGACTGAGAGAGATAACGTCAGCTCAGGGAGGTAAAGGACTCTCTGAGTGATTAGGTTGTAAACTTTAGTCTAGTTATCTCAGTGGGTCTCAAACGGTTTGGTCATCTATGTAAACAAATATTTCCATCTATGTAATATATAGTTGTATATAAAATAAATTAAGAAATCCTTCCAATGTGTACTATAGGTCAGTACAAAAATAAAAAACACAGTTTGAAAGGGGAGTGATTAGTCAAATATGCATAAATAAAAAGAAAAAATGCAGACTAGGTAAGATAAAGATAGGAGAGAGGAGTTTATCAATGATTTGTTATTGGTTGTGAGCATATTCTAATGGCATTTTGATTATTGAAATATATACAGTTCTGTTTCATATGAGTGTTGAGAACTGTATCCATAAATCTCTTAATGTTGCCCTCAAAGTGCACCAGATTGATGCATTCAACTTCAATTTAAAGAAACAAATCTTCCCGGGGTGCATGCCCCCGGACCCCCCTAGAGGATGTCAGGTAATCACAAATAAAACAGGTTCACATGGATAGGATACTAGATAAGTGTGCACACTCATTATATACATTCCACATTTTTCTTGGATTTGTTAACACTATAGTCCCTAATATATTTGTAGAAAGGCAGGAAATGGAATTAAATTGAGAAAATATTTCATTGCGGAGGACCCCCTGTTTTGTGTCCCCCCCACTTCTCAAACCAAAGTTACACCCTTGATTACAGTAACGCGTTACAAAGTAACGCGTTACACCCAACTCTGCCACTGGGTCATGTTAAGACCATCTTTTCTGTCGGTTTGGTGTTACAAATATCAAAAAAATATATGTGTGGATAACAAAATACATCTTTCATAAACTAAACTGGAAACTTATACTGGAAAGTACAATTTATTGTGTTAACACTTTAAACTTGACAGTTTTTTTAACCCGCACCACCTAGTGGTTAAAGTACGTTATTGATTTTTTGTTGATGAATATGTTATATTTGATGAAAAGAATAGTAGAAAGTAGAAGGTCAATGATAGAAATATAGAATAGAAAAAATCAAGAAGATACCGTAAGTGACCTCTTCAATAAAACAGTTTATTGCTGGATGTACAAAGATATTAATAGGAGGATGTGCAAAACAGACAAACTAATTAACCTTTATTTAAACATGAATGAATACTTTAGGTTAAGGTCTTCTTTTAAATAAGAAAAAAGCTTTGGGGGTATCTACAGATAAATATTAAGCCTGACAAATAACTTAACGTCTAATATATTAGATCCAAGCAGTCCATCAGGGTGAGCAGAGCCAAGATGACAATTCAAGAACCTTGAGGTGTTCCTCCAACAAACTCTCTGTAGGGTTTCCTCTCAGTCTACGGACATGTCCTTTGACGGACGACCAAGCTCTTCCTATATGTTGGGTATGTCTGCCAGTCTGGGGGTTCACAAACCACCTGCTGTGGTTTATGGTGTAGTGGTTGTACCCCATGTTACTCAGCACTCTCCTGTATGCCCTCCACTCATCACTAATAAAGCTACTTCCTGACTTAACATGGCGTCTAATCAGAGGGACAAGGTGGCATCTTGATCCTTTCTCCACTAGTTTCAACCATAGACTATATCAAAATTCCTCCCGCTCTGACACTCATGCTAGTTTTGATTTGAATGGGAATACCAGTTTTATTCGTACTCAATTCCTATGAGGAGAAATCCCATGGAGTTTCTGCATGTGTTGAATTTCTATGAATGAGCGGATCTCAGACCACTCTATATCTTGCATCATCAAACACACAAGAAATATTTCACTTTCCTGGGGGTTTATTAAATCATGTCAACATTTAACTACGTCTGCTTTTAGAAATCTTTGAGATTTGAACAGTTTGATCTCAGCTGAAGACTTGGTTGACAGGGTGGTTAAACATGTTCCCGAGTGGAGGTCCGCAGACAGCCATCTCACTATAGCATGTTTGACTCTGGTTTTGTTGATGAATGACCCCCAGCTCCCTGCGGTCGTGCATATTCATGTGAGATCCATGCAAATGTAAAGCCATTTAACACATAAAGTGCCTGCTAGCTCGCCTGCTCTAACACTGTAGAGGGAAATTGTTAAGTCACTCAGATTCATTGCGAGGTTACCATGGAGACACTTCTTAGACAGCTCTAACTATACCTTTCTGCCACAGAATCCTAAATGGCAGGAGGCTCTACGGGCCCATTGGTTATTCCTATAAGTTTCATACACATTGTACATCGTTGAAAATAGAAAAGATACACATCTCAAATCTTCTTGCGTGGTTGTGTTGCAGCATGAACAACAACTGTTCACTCCGCAGCATAATCATTTTATTCTAGTTCATTTGCTGAAGCTCACCTTTTCCCTCAAACTGCAAACGGTTTGATGGCTTAGTTTAAGGGGATCAATATTTGGCCTTGTCTCGCCAAAATTGAGAGATTGTCATAAACACTGCACGTGCTTAAAATCAAATAGAGTCTGGAAAGTAATTGAATGATTCCATCTGCGGAGCACACACAAAAGTTCACATTCATTTCACCTCTGAAACCGAATCTTAAATTACAATCTGAAAAGGCCCGAAGAGACCACAGTTGTCCTACACCCCTCTCTCTTCAAGTGGAGATCTGTTTTAATCATGTTGTTGGAGTGGAATGCACACTTTCAGGTAAAATCTTCTGACAGAAGAGAGAAAGACGGACAAGTTGTGACATTTGATATCAGCACAGTCAGGCTTGGCGAGTAACGGAGGAGGATTACATGATCAGAATACAAAAAAAAGTATGAGAAAAATAAAGGAGAGGTTTTTTAACATTGAAGCAGGTGGAACATGGAAACATGTAGATGAGCCTGAAGATGAGCATCATAGGGCCCCTTTAATATCAGCACAGTGAGGCTTGGGGAGTAACGGATAACATGTAATGGGATTACGTAATTGGGAGAAAAAAAAAGTAAAAAACATCTAATTGTTATTTATTTTGTCTTTTTTTTTAATTTGCATTGCATTGCATATTAAGGTATCCAACATTTACGGAAAGTTCTAGGCTACTTCACTTAAATATATTAATAATCAGATTAGTTTTAGAATAACCCTTCTTTACAGGTAACTAGTGATTGTTTCTTGTCCTGGTCTCCATTGGACAATTATCCCAAATAAGTGAAGGCTGATATCAAAGCAATTGAAAAAAACACTTAGGCGTACTGAACTAGGGAGCTCAGGTTTAGCCCTGTGGCCTATAATCCCAAATTATGACTGTGTTTCACCTCTCGGGCAGTGCTCACACACCCACTTTGTGTGATAGCCAACTGTTATTGCTGCACCAAATGACCGCCCATTAATCCTGTCTCCCTGCCCTGCAGCTGAATCAAACTCCAGAAGCATGAGTGTGGGAGAGGACATTTGGTGATAGTAAAACAAGACCTGGACCTACTCCAAAAGACCACATGGCTGTTTTTTGCTGCAGACCAGATGCTCACTCATACCAATTATGACTCGCTTAGCAGTATTCAGAGTGTAGGTGATAAATGGTTAATGAATGGTTTAGAGAGCGAATAAATGCGTAAATAAAAAGGTCTGTGTTTGTTATTGGTTTCCTCGCATGGACAAAATATGAATTTGCCTAATAATGCATCCAAACCTTTACTCTATCTGCACATTATAACACATGCCATGTTTAACCTCTCAGTGTTTCCCCTATATACAAATAGTGGCGGCGCAGCACCGCTGCCAGGTACCCAAAAAAAAAAAAAAAGTTTTTTTTATTTTTATTTTTTTATTAAAATAATAATAAGTGGCGACCCTTTTTCATTTTTGATTGTTTGTTATGTGGATTTGTAGTATTTGTGTTACTGTATGTTCAATAAAGGTGTATTTTTGCAAAATCTTGAGACATTGCCACTGTATGTACTGGCAGGGCCGATTTTGGAGGAGGAGAGCTCTCCTGTCAGACTGAGAGGCTCAGTGAGGTTAAAGGACTCTCTGAGTGTTTAGATAGTTCACTTTAGTCTAAGTTATCTCAGTGGGTCTCAAACGTTTTGACCACAAATTATGTAAACACATATTTCCAAGGCACTCCTTTATAATTATTATGATAAATAAAAACAGGTTTGAAATCATTCCAATGTATACTATAGGACAGTAAACCAAAAATATCGTTTAAAGTTGGAGAGATACAAAAATATGCATGAATAAATAAATGTTAACTAGGTAAAATAAGATATGAATGAACAATAAAAAAAAAAAAATTACATTTATTTGTTATTGGCCATGGTAGGTTATTGGTTATGTTCATATACTTATTTAATTATTAAAATGTAAACCGATCTTTTTCATATAGGTGTTTTAGAGTTGTACCCCCTAGATCAGGTCTCTAGTAATTGTGTGCTCAAAGTGCACCAGATTGAAGCATTTTACTTTAAAATGTTCAACTAAATCTTCCCGGGGGGGCATACCCCCGGACCGCCCTAGAGGATGTGACGTCCACCCCCCAATTCAAACATGTTCATACAATACTGAATACATTTGAAGCCATGTTGACGTATATTACCTATGTCAATAAGTTTCTGTTTTTGTAGTGTCTTTGTCTTTTGTAGAGATTTTTTATTTATTCTTTATATATAAAATCTCGCCTAGGGCAGCAAATTGGCTAGAACCGGCCCTGGTACTAGGCCTCAAGAGCCTTTCTTGTGCTGGCAGACACATAGAAAAATATTGGCGGGGCGCACTTCGCACGTGCACACACTAAAAGATTCCACGCGCTCCGCGCTCACATTATGCTGGGCCCACGTGCCTTAGCACCGCTGCTATGACTCCATCCTAGGGGAAACACTGCCTCTTGTTATCTAGACACAATCGATTTTTATTTGATGAACTGTCCATGTTTATTCACATTTTCTTCTTCATTAACTAGTCTTTGAACAATGCCAGAGCCCATCCTGTTAGTTTTTACTTCCTGTCTGCCATTAGTGTTTACTTCCTTCTGGCTGTCTTCTTCTGGTATTCCCATTAGTGTTTACTTCCTGTCTGTCTTCTTCTGCTGTTCCTGTTAGTGTTTACTTTCTGTCTGTCTCATCTTGCTGTTCCCATTAGTGTTTACTTCCTGTCTGTCTTCTGCTGATTTCTCTGACAGCCAGCACTGTCTTTTAACCTCTTTCCTTCTCTTGCCCCCTCTTTCTTTTCTTTCCTTGGGACCGTTAAGTCATGAATCTGAAGTCTGCTGCTCTCCACAAATATAGAAATAAACATTAAAAAAATATTCCACATTGTTATCTGACAAGGGAAAACAAAAGTGTCAGCCATCGCCAATGATAAATTGACTTCTTTCTGCGGTTTGAAATGACTGCACATGGTCTCTTGATCATCATGTCCTGAGCATCCTCCTTAGCATTGTGTTCTGCTCTTTATTGCTTACAGACCACTACTGCAAAATGTTTGAAATTGACCTATCAGCATGGAGTTTTCGACTAATGTAAGCCGTGTAATATTGTGCTGATACAGACCTGGTATAAACATTCTCGCTGTAAAGACTGGGACCAAGTATAGTTGCCAAAGCTAACCATATTCTAACCAAAGTTTATTTGATGTGTAATATCAAAAATCAATGCCTAGAAAAATAATATGATTAGACCTAAAATACAGTGTCATTCAACTCGATAATCTTTGTTTTGCCAGTCCAACATGTTGGAAATATTGGCCTTTCACTGAATAAATCCATAGAACACTGTGAGGTCTCCTCCAACTACTTATGCTCTGTTGTCATTCAGTATTTCCTGTTTCATTTCCTGTTACTTTTCTCTTTTCAGTGTCATCACTTCCTGCCCTTGAGTTTTCCCTCTCTGTGTGATCATCCATCCTCACCCTAACTAGTTTCACCTGTCTCATTATCCTCCCTATCCCAGTCTATTTAGTCTGTATGCACCATTCCCTTGTTGCCAATTCATCTTACTTCCTCTGTGTCCAGTGTTCCAGCAGTTTTTCCTTAGTGATAAGTGTTCCTAGTTTCCTGACCCTGCTACGTTTAGCTGACCCTGCCTTTTGCCTTTCCTCGTCTGTTTTAGTCGCTTTTCCTGACTGAGATCCCGTGTACTGAGCTGTATATTCTACAAAAGTAATTTGTTTCTGAGTTTTGCTGTTTGCCTGTGTTCAAACCAGCTGGTACAACCTCATTAGTTGTCAGTGGACCTATTATCCATCTAAGAAGATCTGGAGATTCATAGGTGAATATTTGGAAATTAGTCAGTAATATATGGGCTTAGATTTGTCTCATAAATATTTGTGTGAACATACAAATAATTTGTGTGTAAATATGTGATTTGTAAATGTAAAACACCATCCACAAATGCATTTAAAATATTTGAAAACTCACAAATAAATCTGCAAATGTCAAACGGATCTGCAAATACGCTAAATATTTTCACAAATAAAAAAAAGATCTGTGAATATCTCTTTAACATTGACAACTTTCGATCAGGCATTTGTGAATCCATTTTGTATTTGTCGACCAAAAATGTGCTCGTGGATCTCACATTTCTGCTTGTGGATCGTCTTTTTACGCACACAGAGTTTTGAGACAAACTTTCTGCCGGTCTCGGCTAAAATCTACTCGTGTCACTCGGTTATTTTCGGAAACCACGTGATGGCCTGCTGATGACGACATTTCCGCATGGTTTCAAAGTAAGAGCATGATGGTTTGTTTAATGCACTGTTTTTGTATTATAATGAACAGCGTAACGTTACAGTAGATGCATTCTTTATCACCATCATCATCATGTTATAGTGATACAGTTAGTTTGTGTTAGTTTATTGGTTCAATACAGCATATATCGAGCACATTCGTATGCATTGATGTTGAAGTACTTACTCTAGGCTACGCCACTGTCGGGTCCCGGGGAGCTACAGCTGGCAGCGAAGCAGCCCAGAGATAACTCTTTCTTCATTGTTTTTTATGTATTCATTCAAGCGGGTCAAAGTTACAAAGCACTTCACATATCATTAATCGGCCTAGTTTTACCTTACCAGTGCAGTGGTAAGGTAATCTGTAGAAAAGCACCGTATTTAGGTCAGCCTTCATAGTAAGGCTACATTAAATGTTATAATATGCATCGTGTCCTTTCTACTGTATATGCATATATTCCTGTCTATTGCTTTCATTTGTATTTAATGTTATTATGTTTATACTTGTTTCCACACATTTCACAATTTGGGATGAATGAAGTATCTATTTAGGCCAGCGGTTTTCAAAAGCCGCGTTCACACCGGAGTACTTTTCACCGTACTTTTCGCGTTTAGTTCCGTTAGTACCCCTTATGTCGCGTTCACACCAAAAATCGTACTTAATCTCGGGAACTTTTACCCCCATTTTTAGAGCCTGCTGAGAGATCGTACTTTCCTGTGGGTGAAAAGTGCCCCAGTGCTGATTGGCTGGGCGAATTGCAAACCACGCCCGTACAACTGTGAAAATGTTGTGTGGAGACGCCATTGTTTTTCCTCGCTACAAAAACCCAACGCACCGACGGAGCGTTGGGTTTGTTTTTGAAAGCAGTTATGGCAAGCATCAAGAAATGATGAGGAGGTGTCGGCGCTTCTGGAGATCTACGCCGAGGACGCGACCCAGGGAATGCTACTGAAGCCAGTTCAGTAGCTTTCACTCGACCGGGGAATCGTGCACAGCCCCACCAGCTAAAAATAAAGAAACTCAGGACTACAAACGGCGGATTCAGTGGCCAACGATGACTACCACGACGAAGGTAAAAGCAACTACATGCACTGGGGTTTTAATCTGCACAATAATGGTCTCAGATGTACTTTTATTTGCTCAGTAGATCAAGCTAGCCATGCTAGGCTGAATAGGCTAACACCGGCCCCGAGCTAGCTACATCTAGCTAGCTAGATATTCTCGGCCGCTATGAAAACGTTTTGACTTGTGAATAACTGTGCAGTGTTTCTGTAATTTGCTTCACTAACTCATGGCACTAATCGTCTGTTTCAGGCGAGGATGGACAACTCTCGGGATTGGAAACAAGCGAGCTTTGCATTCTAGATCACAGCGCTAGCTCGTCCCCCTTACCAGCAACCAAACGCAAAGGTACACACACTGTAACTTTGTCTTGAAAGAACGTTACGCATCGAACTGATGTTCACAATCATGTTTATTTCCTTCTTGGTACAATTATGAAACAGCGTGAAAACGTATTCGCCTAGACCGGCATTTACGTTCGCGCCTTTTTACTCTCTCACAAACATTGTAAACATCCGGGCTAGAGGTCACATGACTTCCGGTAAGAAAACTTGCCTCAACAACATTAAACAAAATTCAAGCATACATGAAGCACAATCCTCCGTGTTTGAACCTCTTGAATCGCTGCATAGCCGATTTATTTGGACTGGATTATCCCAGAGAGGCTAAACATTCTTTATAACACAGTTTCAGATTTGTGAAACCTTAATTCTATTTGTGAAAATACAAAAAAGGGAGATTTCAGTGCTTTTTTTACATGTAGACCACATTAGACCAGGTCCTGATCTAAAACCACTATACCTAGACTCATCAAATCTGGACTGGATTATCCCAGAGAGGCTAAACATTCTTTATAACACAGTTTCAGATTTGTGAAACCTTAATTCTATTTGTGAAAATACCAAAAAAACATTCCTAGTATGTTGTAAAACTACATGGCGACTAAACAGATCTTGTATCTTGCTTATTTTCCCCTCTTAGGAAAGCGGACACGGGATGCGAATTTCTTTGACACCGTCCAGGCGTTGGAGGACCGGCGTGCCGTGGTGAAAGAGTCGATGCACGGGGATCAGATGGTGCTGTTCACCAAGGCCCAGGAAACGGAGGACAAGATGCTCACCAGTTCATTTTATATTATTGTTATTACTGTTATTATATAGTCTTGATACAACTGACACTTTATTTTATATTGATAAAGTTAATTTACATGTACAACTTCTATTTTATTTACATTAAAAATGTGAACTTCTATTTACTGTTAAACAGATCCTGTAGCTTGCTTATTTCTCCTGACACTTTATCTTTAGTGACCGTAGCATCCTATACATCACATGTAAGTGATTATTCTGATACCATCATGTTTCATCGGTTATAAACTGGCAAAGCTTTATTTGTCATTTATTTATCATCAATGTTGCAACCTTGTGGAGGAATGGCAGGGGCACATACACAAATATGATAATTTATATAATTTAAAATATTATTTGACCTAAAACTAAATGTTTTTATGATTGTCCTCTGAGGAGGACATGGGGATTTGAAAACTTTTAATTCCCCCCCCCATTTTACACAACACAAAATGGAGTCCACTATGGGCCGAAACTAACATGTATGTTTCCATAGTGTTTATGGCAGACGGATGCAGTGGGTCTCAGGAAGATAAATAATAACGGTGGGTTTGCTGCTGAGCCTATTTACTGTGCATACAACACACCTGGCACAGTTTATTGTTATTATATTGCCACACTGTACACTATTGTAATGTTGCCTGTCTTGACTGGAAAATAAAAGAGAAACAAAAGCACTGTACAAAAGATCAGCTTTATTGTCAAAATGTTTACAATTTACACGCTGTTCAGATGCCTCATAAAGCTGGGTCGCCGGTAAGGCAGTCCATTCGTCCCTGTACTCATTACTTTCACAAAGGTTATGTAATATGCAACATGCTGCCACCTGGATTTTGATCTTGTCCATCTTGCAGTCGTTTCTTTTCATAAAGCACCGCCACCTGCCCTTCAGTCTGCCAAATGCGTTCTCCACCACCACTCGTGCTCGGCTTGTTTTGTTATTGTACGCAAGTTGCTCAGGCTGCATTAACTCAGTTACAAAGCTGTATAACATGAGCACAAACAGCACAACTTCAGTCGACTCCATCTCCATCATGTCTGAGGTCGGAAGGTAAACAACAGACGCCTAATGTACAGCGAGTGGGTGGGCGTCGCAGTATACGCGGGAAGTTTTTCTTCTTCTTCTTCTCTTGTTTTGCAGCGGATTGCAAACAACTTTAAGGTGCATACCGCCACCTACTGTACTCGCCGTGAAGTGGTTTGTGGCCTGCCAGTAAAGCCAAAGCAGAAGAAGAAGAAGTGACGTCAGCGGCTCATTTGCGTAATCTTCCCTCAGGGAAAAGTACTCCGGTGTGAACGCGATCTGTACTAAGTGCCCTGGGGTTAAAAGCGCCGGGGCTCTTAGTGCCGGAACTAAGTACAGGAAAGTACTTGGTGTGAACGCGGCTAAAGTGTGAGGCGCGCCTCCCCGGGGGGGCGCCAGAGAGCTTCAGGGGAGGCGCTGCGTGAGAGAAAAATAATTAGGAACAGTGAAATCTAGCTAGTTAACTTCAGCTAACTTTATGCGAGCGGCAACATGGATCGATTTTTTGTGAAATTACCTAAAGTGAGAGAGGAGACAGCGTCTGGCAGAAAACGTGTGTCACTTGCACACTTTTGGCTGTCTGTGGAGACCGAGTTCCCCCACCTCGCCAAAAAGGCTGTAAAAGTGCTCATTCCCTTCACCTCCACCCAGGGGCGGACTGGCCATCTGTAGAATCTGGAGAATCACAGAACGGCCGGTCGTCAAGGGCCGTTGACGACCGGCTCGGTTCGCTGACGGCCGGCACAGCCCTTAATTTGTTATGTTTTTAAGCGGCATCATCGAAGTTGCGCTGACAGGCGACAGAGGTCCACCGTTTCCCCGCAGCGAGGCTCCCCCCGTTGACAGTTCACTAGCATCACCCCCCCCCCCCCCCCCCCACCCCCCCCGTTGACAATTCACTAGAAATGTAATTGAATATAGCAACAATAATAATAATAATAGCAATAATAATTGGGAGGGGGGGCGCGGCTGTTCTTATGTTCTCTGAGGGGAGGCTCACCTTCCCACACTTTGAAAACCCCTGATTTAGGCCTATATCCATCCATCTATCCATCTATCTATCTATCTATCTATCTATCTATCTATCTATCTATCTATCTATCTATCTATCTATCTATCTATCTATCTATCTATCAATCTATCTATCTGTCTATCTCATTATGCTTTTAAAGGTTCTCTGTATGTGTTTTGAGCTGCATTAATGTACATGTGTCATTTCACTAATGTAGATGTTTATGGTTAATATTGACTTTTCTAGTGCTTTTTATACTGTTGGCTAGTTTAATATACACCAATGCATTATTTTCATTCATCACGTGGTTTCCGAATAATAAATAAATAACCGAGTGACACGAGTAGATTTTAGCTGAGACCGGCGGAAAGTTTGTCTCAAAACTCTGTGTGTGTAAAAAGACGATCTACGAGCAGAGATTTGAGATCCGCGAGCGCATTTTTGGTCGACAAATACAAAATGGATTCACAAATGCCTGATCGAAAGTTGTCAATGTTAAAGAGATATTCACAGATCTTTTTTTTATTTATGAAAATATTTTGCGTATTTGCAGATCCGTTTTACATTTGCACATTTATTTGTGAGTTTGCAAATCTTTTAAATGCATTTGTGGATGGTGTTTTACATTTACAAATCACATATTTACACACAAATTATTTTTATGTTCACACAAATATTTATGAGACAAATCTAAGCCCATAGTATTATACCACTTCCTGTTCCCTGTCTCAAATTCATTGTTTTTTTTAAAGCATGTGCTTGAAATAAGGTCTGTGGTTAACACAAGCTCAATAGATATTCATGTTTTGTTCTACAAAACAAAATATGTCAGTAAATACCCTCCTCACAAGTGACTAGATATATGACTACTAAACATCAAGTTAACTCATGTAAACACAATGTAGTTTGTTTATAGCCTAACGTCAGTGTGGAGATTATCCTGCTGAACAAAGCGTGTAAATATGTACTGTATTTTACAGTATTTTTTGTTCAGTATTCTAAAATCCAATAGAAAAATCCCATTGCTTTTTGTCAAGGAAAGCCTTGCAATGCTTACTTTTTGGTTCGCCTACAAAGATACGTCATCACTGCACCACTCTATTGAACAGAAACTCTCTGTGTGGATTAATACCACCATGTTCAGATATGTCATCTTCTGTGATGCACTACAGGAATAAACAGGAGATGACTCAAAGGACTCATTTTTCTGTTGTTTTCTTTGTGTGCCCGAATAGTTTCTGATCATTACAGTGCTTCATGAAAACATGTGCTTTCAGAGACATTCAGTCCTGAGTCCTAGTCATCATTAATAATGGGCATGTTGGCTGCACTGACGTGGCATCATTATCAGACAAAAGAAAATGTCTGGGTACGCAGACAATGGAGGATGCATTTTGCATTGATTAGCATTGTGAATGATCCTTTTTGTCTCAAAGGGGTCTGCTCCTTTTGGCTCATTATCAATCGCCCTGCAGCTAATATTGTTAGTGAGGCTTTTAAATCCATTAATTTGAAATCCACAATGCCTTTTTAATGGCCAACTGTTGCTGCCTTCTGAATTCTTAATATGTGTTTGTTTAGACACGACCCTGTGATGTGACAGCTTGAGTCACATTTGACTGAGGAGAGTGTTGCTGACAGCTGAAGCACATCTCTGCCTCTCCAAAGAGCCTGATTTCCTGCTTCAAATCTGCTCAAATGCTGCCCCCCCCCCCCTCCACCCCACAACCTGTCTGGAGGAAACAGACTCTGTTGTTGGCATGGCAACCGTGTAGTGTAGGGCTGTGTTTCATTTCTACCCGATAAGTAATGCTAACAACGCTACGACGGAAAGAGAAAAAAACGCCTTTCATGCTGCAGCCATGGCAATCACTGGAATTATGTAATTGTGTTTCCTTTGTGGATATTTTTAATGTGTACTATACAAATACAAACCTCCAGCTCCAGCAGAGGTCTTGCTAAATGTTGCTCGGGACCAAACTGTGATTCATTGTCAGGTTCTGAGACATTATGGGCAGAAATGACCCCCCTAAAGTCTCCTGATGTCTACCTATTTGTCATGGTCACCGAGTCTTTGACCACGTCTGCACTGACAGGACTGCCAATGATTACAAAGAAGAAATTATGCAAATCTCCCATGGTGCTCGTCAGCACTTCTCCTTGGCCGGGCCGAGCTCAGCGGGCTGCCCTTTGAGCGAAACTCATTCCATTTATCGTTAATTTTCAAGTTGCCGCCTTTGCGAATAAATAAATGTATCTCCAGTAGATATATCTACAAAGGCACAGAGCTCTTTTTTTTTCTAATTTTCGATTATGCAACAGGCTCCCTAATTTCCACCTCTTTGTCTAAACACACATCGGCATTAATCCCCTCACGGAGCGGCGTTTGAGCGTGATGTTTATGCTGTGATTTGGTGGATGCCCCGGGTCAAACAGTGCTGTTGTGTTTTGCCCTGCAGGCTGTTTTACAGCTTTGTGGTTCTATTGAGTGGCGCTGTGCATCAAGGAGCAGGTGGGGGGGAGTGGAAGCAGCCTGAAATAGGAGCTGACATTCACCTGGATGCCCTCTGTTAGGAAAGGAAGGGAGAAAAAATAAGAGAATGATCCTGAGGCTAGAGCAAGGGACGGAGCGGAGCGCGTGATTACGGTTACTAAGGCTACAGCATGCTGCCCTGTCGGGGGGGGGAGGGGCTGGGAGGAAGGTCAGACGGGTGAGGTACAACCGGCTAAATCAGCTCTGAAGTGTGAGGTCCCCGGTGGCGGCGGGGTTGAGGAAATGTAGCTGTTTAGGTTGCTCAGGAGGAACATAGATTGTCGCTTAGAACGGGACCTTGTGCACGCCGGGGCTTATAGCACACCCTCTGGGCTGCACATTCCTTTGATACGCCCCCTAAAGAGGATAACAGGTGTAGAAAGAGATGAGGAGACAAGTATACGAGATAAGATTTCTTTTTGTGAGTTGCACGCCTTAAAAAACACTCCCCCCGGGGATGGAGGTCAGCGGGTATGGGTGTGTGACAGGAAGCCCCTCGGACAGCGCGCCCGCCCGGCCTCCGACTTTAACTCTCAGACCCTCCTCGCCTCTGTCTCCTGATGTCTGAATCCCATCCCGTCCTGGAAACAGACTGCCGAGCTTTAGCTGTTTGCAGAAAGGAAATGATGCAACATACATTTCAAGGCGAGGATTCTTTGTCTTTCCTCCGCTCCCCACACAAACACGCTGCAGGATGGAAATCAATAACCTTTCAAGAGTGAGTCAATGCAGAAACTGGTGGCGAACAAACCCAATGCTGTTAAATCAAATCTGCTCCTCACATAACGGGGGGGGGGGGGGGGTAATGTAAAGACAGTGTGCTTAAGCACATCGTTGCTCTTTGTCACCTATGTAAAGTGTTTATATTGAGGATAATAGGATGGCCAGGAGACAAAAACATGCTGGTTTCAAACAGAGAGTGAACCCAACTGCAGGGCCGGGCACCCACAACAAACACTACAACACTGCACACAGCATCCTGACAGGGAGTCTGTGTATCCTTGCTTAGTCTTAGATTGTATTCATAAGTGTCCAAAAAAGCGTATTTTTCTTAGCACCAGGGTCTTTCTTCAATTGGTTCCAAAGAGAACAGAGCGCATGCCATTGGAAGTGGGCGCCTATTTTGCGAGCGCTACAAAACGCTGTCAGATGGAAACTATTGTAACAAAGAACAAAACGCCTGTTTGTTGAAGCAGATCGACCGGGTGGACCCCATAACAAAAGACAGCACAGTACGTATGATAAGATCCAGGCTATCCTGGAGAGACAGCAAGCGCATTTCGTGGCATCTGCAGGCAGTGGCAAGTACTTCCGGCATCTGCCACAGAGGCCGCTACTCTGTGGTATCTGTGGCAAGTACTTCCGGCATATGCCACAGATGCCACAACTTGCAGAGGCATCTGCCGCTGCTGAACGGGAGTTGCCACAAGATGCCAGAGTAAGAGAAGGTTTACGGTAGCTGCCACTCGCCTTCCGTGGCAAATGCTGCTGTTTAAACCCGTATTTATCGTGTAAAATGTCGCTGTTTAGGCATGACTTTATCAAACTGATCTGTACACAGGACTGATGATCTGTACACAGGACCGATGATCTGTACACAGGACTGATGTGCGATCTCTATTTTTCAAAAAGATTATAAATTATAATTTATATTCAATTTTACTTGGAGTACGTGGTTTGCTAAAATAAACAAACGTGCTATATTTATAATAGTAGGCTACTAAAAAGATATTGTAATAAAAAACAAATATTGGCGAGTGAGGGTTGCAACGCAAGCCCTTAAATTGTCGCTTCTTGAGGGGAGTTTCCACTGCTTGCTACGATAAACCAGGTGTATTATTACTAGTAAAGACAAATAATTAACAAATAAATATCTGTATTGACACAGCAACGTGTACACTGGTGTTATTAGACTTGGCTACAGACTTAGGGCAGCTGTAACTGATTGCAGTTGTCACTGCTAGTGAGATGCTAAGATTTATACTTTATAAATGAGGCAAAGGACAGTTATATTTGATTGTACACATGTATAAATGTGTTATTTTAAATGTAGGCATATGTACTTAATTTGTATTATTTTCGTTGTTAATAAACAGATTAATGTCATTGTATCTGTTTTGTTGTTTAATATTTTAATTCTGGTTGAACATTTTTATTGAAATGCTTCAGATGATTCTTATTTGATATTGATATCAGTGAATCTAAACAAACCATGTTATTCCATTAAGACAATCATGACAGTATAGTAAAAATGCAAGACACAATTCATGTTTTTGTGTCCAACCCTTTTATTGGGTTTTGAAACTGGCAAATCATTTGTAATGCTTGAGTTCTTGACAGAAGGTTTCGCAGTCGTTTCTTTTCTCAAATTCAAAGGTGAAGAGCTCGTGTGGTGAGTCATCCTCATCCGTCTCCCCTTGCCAGCTTTGCAGTGCTTGTAGGGTTTGATCTTGGTTGTCCTTATCCATCGACAGGAAAGCGGGCAACTTTAGTCCCTTCTCGAAAACGGTGTTTTGGCACCAAACAGCAGCAGCCTTCATATGGGTAATCAAGATGTTTTCCTGCAAGAATAAAATACGTTTTTACTTTAACTAATGCTTAAAAATGTAAAACGTAATGCTAGTAAATGACCAGATTTACCTCAACTTCTAATGTCATTGAATAATTAAAACAAACCTTTGCATCAAATATAACCAGAGATTGATAATCGAGATTGACGTATAATTGAAAAGGCTTGCTTTACATTCAATAACATTATAACCTTAGACATGTTGTTGTTGTTGTGTGTTGCATTTGAATATAAATGAATAGTAGTTCCCTACCATTTCTATTGTGAATACCAGCAAATATACCATGATCTTTTAGTGAATTTAAGAAATAAAATCACTGCAAATCTAACTATAACATCTTCCTGTATCTTTGCCTACAAAGCACACACACTGCTTTTATATATATATAAAGGTTGCCAAAATGCACATAATAGATTTGTTGAGTTAATCTTTTGTGGGTGTTTTGTAAATGCCTTACCTCTTCTGGTATGTGAGCCTCATCTACTGTCATGTCAGCTCTGGAAAAAGGACAATTATTTGTTAAGAAACTGGTGCCATTGCTTCATTACATGAATGTAATCTTGATATGCATAACCACTACATGTCCCTGGCAGAATGGATCTATTGATGTTGCACATAGGCATGTTTGCCTAAAATGCAAGTGTAGTCTATACCTGGTCCTTTTGTTGGATGTGTTTTCCCCCCGTGACATCCACTGAATAAAAACCTTTAAACAAATATATTTGTAATTAAAAGCATGTTCAAATCTGACATTGAAATTAGGCTTATGCTGTGTTTTATGTTATGTAACTATAGTTATTTTACCAATAGTTATCATCTCACCTCTGGCAAAAGTACCCCTGATATATAAAGTTGCTTCTCAGCTACAGTTCCAGAGGATGTTTTCAATTCGCTGGATGATCTCTTCTGTCTGAAGTAACAAGTCATTTAAAAAACATAGAGGAAATTAACAATATGAGACCTAACAATGTGTGAAACTTGCTAATTGTAAACTGGAAAATAATAATGTTCCTTAATTGTTTTATGTATTTCTCCCTTGACCCCCTCTGTGAAAATATATGTATACAGATTTGGACCCTAGGATAGGCTTTTAAATCAGCACACAATAGTTGCACCTTGGACCTGAATGAGTGAAACAAAAATTAAGTTTCTAAGCTTCAGAAACTACATTTAAGATGACGAAATATTAGCAAGCAAGTTACTTCCGGCATCTGTGGCAGATGCCGGAAGTACCTGCCACAGATGCCACGGAGTAGTGGCATCTGCAAATACGGGTTTAAATAGCAGCATTTGCCACGGAAGGCGAGTGGCAGCTACCGTAAACCTTCTCTTACTCTGGCATCTTGTGACAAACTCCCGTTCAGCAGCGGCAGATGCCTCGGCAAGTTGTGGCATCTGTGGCATATGCCGGAAGTACTTGCCACAGATACCACAGAGTAGTAGCCTCTGTGGCAGATGCCGGAAGTACTTGCCACTGCCTGCAGATGCCACGAAATTAGCCAGGCCCTACTGCTATCCTGTCTTACAACAGCGGAGATACTTTGTTGAGATATCATTGTCATGGAAAAAAGACAACCTGTGAAAAAAGCAGTGTATGGACACAGGCCCCACATCTAAAAGTAAGGCCTTAACTTGTATTGATATGTCATTCAATAATTCAAACCTCTTAAAATTATAATTCTGTGACTTGGGAAGTAGGACTTTCGTGATTGTTTTACATTTCCAAATAAAAGAGAAATGGTTACATGCATTTTTTTTAATAATTTGCAGGATAGCTAAACCAACCACCCTCTATTAGGTGAAAAAAGGATTTGGTGGCATGGCCAGGCAGCACCGCCCGGGTCTGAGAAAAGTATTAAAGTAAATCCAACAGGGAATCGCATGTAACGTGCATTCTTTTTAATGGCCAGCAGGAGGCTAGTTGCAAATATACTTATTAATATACCCTCATAAACCAGCCAAGTGCTCTATGTGTTCTTGTTCTGCAACTTTATCAGTGTGCTTTCAGTGAATGAAAGTACGTTTTAATATCTTGGGTCAACCACAACACGTGTTGAGCATGTGTTTGTACTTAGCTCCGTGCACCCTGTCAGGTCACCTGTCAACAAGATTGAATGTCCAAAACACCAAACTATAGATGATAAAATGAGTCAGCCAACCAGTAGAGTGACGTCATCTTGGAGAAATCCACTTATAAACTAAATCTATGGGCATGGCTGAAACGAGGCATGATGCATTTTGTCCAGGATCAAGGATTTCAAACTCAACACAATAATGATGTTTTTTTTAGTAGTAATGTTTTAGTAAAGTTGTCTCAAATGTAATTCTGACAGGAATAGAGTGGTAACTGCACCACCCTTTTGAAAATATATCCTAAATCCATGATACCTTTAGCTAGAAAACCCCTGAATAACCATAACAATAGACAAAGAGCTCTCGTTGGACTTGTTTTAGTCCGGCCATCTTTCTCCTGACATTGATTGGGCTGAGCGTCTGAATAACTGTATGGCCACTTAATGGGCCTCCACATCCATCCTGAGCCGGAAGCTTCCCTGCCCTTCAGGCTCAGAGCGCTGATCCCCTCACGCTGTAGTGTGAGGTGATTGAAATCTGAAGAAAAAGGCAACAAACACAATCATTATCTCCACTGTGAACACATTGTCAGCCTCGTCATTAGCATCATTCTCCATCCGGGTCACTTTCTGCATAAACAGGGTTTTTGCTTCTTCCTGGAAATCTAATTCATGTTGCAGAAATGTCTTAATAATCTTCACTTGACGGTCACTGACCAGAAGATTAGCTAAATTACACCTGACTTCCTGTGCGTCATCAAGACTTTTCTTTTGCCTTTGAAACATTGAACCATGCATGATATGCACGGTTACAGCTTTTGTCCAGGTTCCTTAAAACGGCTATTAAAGAGCCAGGATTTCAATCAATCTGGCCCACAACTTATTTGGTATCATTTAGATATATGTTTATCATTGTTCACCTTTAAGCCCCCGAAACAATACAATACTAATCACAATTGTAAGGTGTATGTATGTATACGTGTATGTAGATAGCTTTGGATAATGTATAGAAACATATAAATACACATAAAACTCAGTACAGTGATGACAAAATACTAGAATTTTCATTGGAGAGCTGTGCAGATTTGAAAATAGGTATAGTGTTGAGAATAAATGTGCAAATAAAATATATAATATTGAGCATTAACAAGATGTTTCTACGCACCTAGCTTAATGTCAAACCATTATTTGGTCATGATTTGGCATTACCAGTTGTTTTTTGCATTTTTTGCCTTTTAGCCCTGGAATCAAATCTGGAATATTTGGTGTACAGGCAAGTCTGTTTAACCAATCAGCTCAGCTAAATAACATGTCATGTATGGAAATGTTGTAATGTAATGATTTTAATATTTGAAAATGTAGAAGTGGCACTCTAGATTTATATCTGAAATATTGTGCGCATGTGAGACTGTGCAGTTGCATCACCTTATGATGCAGAAAGTGGAGTGCATGGCCACATGTGTAGCAATGTTTCTGCTGACAGCACCATTTTGGAGGCTTTTTTATTATTAAAGTTGATCTTATCGCAGGGTTAAGTGCTGCCTGTCCTAAGTGCAGCCACTCAGTTCCAGACACCCTTGAGCAACATTTCTGCCCACCAGGGGGATCAATCCAACTAAAGCTGCATGTGGCAAAGTTCCTGCAGGCATTGTTGATGTTTTTCAGCATATAATTTATTGGGACAGGAAGGGAATATATTCATATATGTAATGTACAATATGCAGAGCTGCAGGGCACAGCAGATCAGAGAGATTGTGGCTCTTGAATGCTACTCTGATGGGACTTTTGGATGCACAGGGGACTGTTGGAAGGGGTTGTGCTTGTAGTAACAGGAATAAGAAGCACGTTTACATGATTTCTTTGCACTTGTTCTCAAAGATGGAGACACCTGGACAGACCCAAGCCATGCCCCTTTTTCTCCTAGAAACCCTTTTCCCCTAAATGTTGCCAGGGCTGGTTTTTGGTGTGTTTATAGCCGTTGAAAAGAAGATAAAGTCAGACCGGTTGTCTCTTTAAATCAAGCTGCAGTGTTGATGTGCCCTCAAGCTGAAATGGTAAGAACCATTTCCACCTCTGCGGCAGGGAGCCTGACCAAATAGGCGCACTAGAGCGCTTCAAACGTGATTCTCATTCCCTTGGTCACTTGTGGTCTATGGTCGCCTCCACTCCTGGAGAGGGAAATAAATCAACAGTCTCTTTTTTCCATGGGAGTTTGTTTTTCCCCCTGCGCATCTCGGAGACATTATTTAATTTTTATTCTCCTCTCTTTTTTTTCTTCCACCCGCAGAACTCAGTGGCAGTCGCCTCAATCAATTTACCGCTGGCTGGTACGCCTATCTCCTCCTCTGCGTTGGAATCTGTTGATAACTCCACTTGCAAGCTGCAGTTTATTGTGTTTCGCAATGGGAAACTCTTCCCTTGCACGGGCAATTCGTCCAATCTCGCAGACGATGGGAAGCGTAGGAGCGTTTCGACACCAGTTGCTTTCACCAAATTAGGTAAGAGGAAATCCATGTTTATCATCATCATGCCTGTGATGTCAACGCTGCACTGTAATGCCGACATGCTATCACACGCACACACACATGCACTGTGGATCAGTTGTGGCTCTGCGCAACATGTTGGAGCTTCGCAGCTAGTGTGCCACAATATCTCAATTACTTCCTGTTTAATTACAATTAATCACACGCTGCGTTCCATCCACTGATGCATTTCTATATAAGACAAATGTCACTTTCCTTAAGTTCACTTAAACTGCATTAACCTGAGCAATAATGCGTGTGCGCCCGCCACCCATGTCCACGCTTATTTTCCAGACTTTCCACTTGGTTTCCTTAATTGAATGTGTTTCTTGCAGATGGGTGCAGCCTGGGGAGCGCCGTGCACACCGTTACTATTGCTCTCAGGCACTTCGCACTGGGTGTAGACCCCACCGCCGCCTATTGGGATTTTGACCTGCTGGATGGACACGGTGGCTGGAGGGCAGAGGGCTGCCACATAACAGGCTCCGGGGGCAACACGACCACCATTCATTGCACCCATCATAATAACTTTGCTGTGCTAATGGTGAGTAGCCATACCCAGTGTCATTCATTTTTTAGCAACCCCTACACATCTCCCACTGCTTAGGGCCTAATATGGATCTTTTTTTTTCTCTCACCATGGAATAACGCGTTTTAAGAGGCAGGGACCTCTTAAGGTTATTGTTGCTCCTCAGCAGAGGGGAAGGATTTGTCAAATGCGCTACTGGGATTTATTGGCTTTGGAGTAAGCGCTACGCTAAATTCCCTCCCTGTATCCTGGAAATGAGAAGTTGCGTGTGTTGTAGCCTATAGTCTGCCACCTTTTTCCAAAAAGCAGCACAGCGATAGAAGCGAAGCTCGAGAGAAGGAGCGCCTTGTCAGGAGCTATTCGCCTCCGAGCGCAAGTGGTGTGCTAATTGGTTGCAACCATCGCACAGCAACAAAAAAAAAAAATGTTGGAATGTAAAGCGTAGCATCGTTTCTTCTGTGGGCTCGACGCCGCCGAGATGCCTTCTCCTCCTGACGACGTCCCCCTGTTCAAATTGATTTCATGAGGATAATACCAAAAGCGCAATGGCATTGCATCGCCCAGTCGCTCCATAGAGAGAGCCGCTGCGCCTGGTGGTGGTCCGCTTTTTTTTTGGATGAAAAGCAATCCTCCGGATGTTTACCGAAGAGTGGGATTCGTTAGACTGGGAGGTCAGTTTCTCGGCAGAGCATGAAAAGTGTTTGGCTTGAGATGTCGTTTTTGCTTTCCGAATTTTTTTTTTTATATACCTGCATATTTCATGAAGCCGCTGTTCAATTCCGTTGTTGTGTTCGGGCTGCCTCGGGAGGGGAGGAAGAAAAAAAAAAGCCGCATAGGAATGGAGAAAGAGTGGGGTATACGGAGGGGGAAGAACTCATAGGGTGCTGGGTGAGTGTGATGTCTGTGTGGAATACTAAGCTGCTGTCAGATGGAGAGCAGATGTCAGCTTGTCATTGTGCATGTATTTTGTTATCATACGCGGGCTTTGGGGAGGCGCGCCGTCAATGGGCACCTGACTGTCGGAATAAAGCGAAATGTTTCAAATATTCCTGGCAGCACATGAATTATTTGAACTCCAACACACGTCCGCCTAGTTGTGGTAGCTATGGAGAGCCTTCACAGGGGAAGGGGTGTCCACATAGTGTGTTTTTTGGGAGAGTTCGCGCCAAAGGGATTGCGCGAATGCAGTCACCACACCCGCCTGGTCTCTGCAGTGCCCAGAAAAGGACCCTTATTTACGGACGCGTGACATCATTCTCCTGTTGTCCTAATCTAAAATACAGTCTATTGTAACAATGACCCGTGTAGCCTTTTACTTAGGGTACTGCAAGTACTAGACCTGTTGCATGATCTTTTCATGTCAAAGAGAAGAATGTGGCTGCAAGTTCAGTAAAGGAGCTTCTTTTCAGAATTGAAGGAGGCTTTTTAGTGAATTTGTTACATGAGTTGCAATTGGCTGCTTTGGTGTTCTGAGGGGAAATCAGAGTTACAAAGTACAAAAGTTCCTGTGGCAATGCTACAAAAAGGTGTGTTTGCATTACTGGAGTTAGCTTTGTTTGATCAGTGTCTCTAATATAGCTGAATCACCTTCCTCTGCCTCCATGTGATGCGGCTGGGTTCCTCCTCAGATCAGCTGTCTGTGGGGTACAGTGTGCGGATCCATCTCATGGTGCATCTGTGATGTTGAGCAAACTGACAGAGGGTTAGCCTCAAAGCGTGACAGCTTTGAAAGATGAATAATGCAACAAAATCATTTCAAAGAGCTGGGTTGGGAAGGGGGGGACAATGTCTTTCAATATGAAATATCCAATTCCTGTTGATCCGGACCCTTTCACATGCACTTCTGACGGGGCTGTGTTAAGTCCACAAATAGCATGAAAACCCAGCACGGTTGTCTCCTCGGGGACTGAGGTTTCTGGGATATAAAAGTACTTTAATGAGAGTCTTTAGAGCAGAATTACATGGCAGAGAACCCCCCACCCTGGCTTTGTGATCAGAATGCCAAACGACAGACTTTGGATGAGATCTATGTGGAAAAACTGGACAGAAAGGCTTTTGTTTGGTCCGTGATGTGGATTGAGAAGTGTGACACTATAATAACATTTTTATTTTCTCACAGTAAAGAGAACTACTGACCTGTTACACTGAAGACAGTGATGCAGATTATCCTAGATGTGGGTCAGGTATTGAAAGACAGCATGCATATTAGTTTTTTCTTGCACTGAGCTGAACTTGTTCCGGATTTCAGCACCAGGGACAGCTCCCATGCATTTTCGTGTCTCCTTCACTGTCCCCCCCCCCCCCTCCTCTGCCTGAAGGAAGGGAGGGCTGACTCACTGGTTTACAGCAATGCAGCCTCGTCATCTGTCTTCATCACATTGACATGTCTCACCCCCCCTGTTTAACTCCACCTGTTATCAACCAGGCTAATTCCATGTATTTATTATTTGAGGTGATACTGCATTTGATTGCTGCATCACTCCGACTGTTTAATATGCAGGAGCAGACCTTTACAACAGAGGGGGGAGGAAGGGTTCTTTTGCCAGTATCCAATCACAACAAAGGCCCTAAGGCCACGGTCCAATAAGGAAAGAGCTGTTCACAGATGTATTCCCTGTACAGTATTTAATGAATATGTAAAGTGAGGTGAGGTAACTAGAGTCTCCTCTGCATCGCTGTTACAGTAGAACAGGTGTTGGCTAAACTCTCCTACAGTGGGGATGTTTCTGGGGACTAAACATCTGTATTTGTGAGTGGATAGTTATGGTAATTTTTGCAATAGATTGCAGGAATTACGATGAAGAAGACAGATAAAGAGGTTGTCAAGATAGTCTAGTGGTGGAAGAAGTGTTACCATTATTCACTTAAAGGGGCCCTATTTTTCTTTTAGGGTGTTTTCCCTTTCCTGTAGTGTGGTATAGGTTTGTGTGCATGTTAATGGTCTTCAAAGGCCTTCAAAATCCCTGTGTTCCCTCCAGAGGGAGTTTCTCTCCCACACACTCCCCCCTGCCTTGAACGCCTCCATTGGTCTCTTTTGTTTACTGCCTGAACGTAGTGACATCACGATGTAACACTCGCCCTTCTATTGGCTTGCGCTCCAACACATTGTGCGTGATAGGCTAAGGGGCGGGACATCTCTAAGCGGTTGACCAATCACATCAGAGTCGGCTTTATTTCACACTGGACAGGAAAGGGAAAACCCCCAAAAGCATAACAAGGCCTCTTTAATGTCCAACCATGTGTTTTGATTTGGTCATGCTATGGCTTTGCCAGCTGTAATAATCATATTGTGTGCGTCCTCTAATACGACTATTGATGATGCAGGACCTGAATCAATATGGCCCTAAACGTATTTGTTTCCCTTTTAAGGCAAGGCAAGTTTATTTATATAGTACCCATCAACACAAGGCAACTCAAAGTGCTTTACAAAAATGAAAGACGTTAAGAGCATTAAGAAATAGTGCAGCGGAAACATATTATAAAAACAGTAATTGAAAAGCAAAGATAATAAAATAAACATAAAAAATACACGAATAAAAGTGACACTGCAGTGTAAGATATGAATAGTTCCATTCAAAGCAGCGGCAAAAAGAAAAGTCTTCAGCCTGGATTTAAAAGTAGCCAGAGTTGCAGCGGACCTGCAGGTTTCTGGGAGTTTGTTCCAGATGTCTGGAGCATAATAACTGAACACTGCTTCACCATGTTTAGTTCTGACTCTGGGGACAGAGAGCAGACCAGTCCCTGAAGACCTGAGAGATCTGGATGGTTCATAATTTAGCAAAGAGAATATTTTTTGGACCGTAACCAAATCGGCTTCCGATGCACTTTTAAATGGGGGTCTACCAATCCAAGTGTCCATGTTCTGCAGTCAACATGTTTAGCCTTGGGCCAGACACTTAACCCTGTAGGCATGTCTACTGTATTACAGTGTATGTCAGTCACTTTGGAGAACAACGGCAGCCATATAACATGTCATGTAATACACAGAATTGGGGGGTTACTCTAAACATGTATTCTGTTCAATTACTAGTCATAACCTAATCTAAATAAATACATATAAGTAATGTGATTAATTTCAGTAACTTTTGATTACCTCAATATCAAATGAAATATAAATAAAAACAAGAGAAAATAAATAGCAATAATAGTTTTTTAAGCGTATTATGTAACAACAGAACAATGCGACCTTAGAAAAGAAGAAACCAAGGTATTGAGGATCAAAATGGTGTCTGCCTTAAATGATGGGCTAGGCCTACAGAGTAGTTTAGTTTACAAATGCCTTTTTAGTTGAATACATTAATTAAAAGAAAAATCATGAAGAATGAAAGAAGTCCAAATGAAAACCATAAAGAAAATTCCAGCAGTACGTCTACCTATAACATATTGATCTATATTTTGAAACAAAATATAACATTATAATTCTGCTAGGATTACACCTTTTTTTATGTCACTGTAAGGGAAAACAGTTTTTTTGTGTCCTGTTTGTGAAATTCATTACTCCCGAAGCCTGGGAATATAGCATTTTAGTAATATAACAGTTTAAATATATAAAGTTGTTCCCAGACAGAACACACTCCACTTGTCTGTTCTGCTGCTGCCCTCCATCTTGAACAAAACCAACCAAGACAGGATCCCATCTAGATGCATTAGTTTTCATTGGCTGAGCCTTCCATCAGCTGGATGGCATTACTGCTGACTGCTGGAGCTGACCACAAGGTCTCATACAGAGGGACAGACTGTGAGAATCCATCCGTTCATTCTCAGCAGAGCTAATCCCTATGACCGAGGGGAACAAAGAAACAACCAGGCTTCACTTTACAAACAATACATCAGCTCTTTTTCAGACACTGGATGCATTGCCAATACAATCACTATTATTGTCACTCAAAAGGTGGAGGAAAGTTAGAGTGAATACATGTCAGCAGGGTAGAGGAGATACAAGTCTTTCAGTGGAGAGGAATTCATTGTGATTGCAAAACATCCTTTAAGAGAGTTGTTTACTCAAATCCAATCCCCATTTGGTGCCTTTCTTGTTGAGCAATTATGGCTAATACACAAATACTGTAAGTTGTGCGGGCAGGATGCTCGTTGCTAATGAAAAATACCCTCCTGGCAGCTTTCAGATCTTCTGCAGCTCACACACACTGTTTTCTGCTTTATCCCCCCATGCCCTGGACTATTGTATTTCGGAGACATGTTTTAATACGATGATGAAGGGATTTACAGTGAGAATGACGATGACCTGTTTAGATATGCAAGCGCCTCTCACGGCACTGTGTTGACATTTCCTGTTGATGTGTGCTGTGGTGAGAGGGAAGGAGGGGCGGGGCGACGACAGACTGTGATACAGACAGGGGGGGCGAGGCCTTGTGGTTGGTGATTATTAAACAAGTATAGGGCAACGTATAATATTCACCTGTTAGCAACTGCAGGTTAACAAATGTTGCTACAAACAGCAGCAATTTGAAACTGTGATGACAAGAGGACGTCACGCCTCCTGGTGGGCTGATTTTGATTAATTTTGGGTGGATTTGGAAGATTTAGGGGACTCTGGATCATTTGGATTGGACAGATTGCGTATTTATTTGAAAGATAATTGTCAACATTAGAGATAATAATTGTCATCTAGTGCTCTCTATATCCAATGGTTGCAAGAGTAGTCAAATCATTCCACCGAGAGTACACATATCGCCACTTTCTAGTTAAAACTGCCATTTTTGATACTGAAACTGTCAGAAATGGATTCAGCTTCCTTAACGACCTCAAAAGCCACTCCAAAATGTTCCAAAATGAGAAAGCTTCAGAGGTGCTGGTAGGTTGTGTTACCTTTTGGCAGCTGAGCTAACTGTTTATGCTTAGCTAAGCTACAGTCTCTGTCTTCTGGCTTTAGCTTACTATTTCCCCAAATAGACATGCAAATAGTATAACAAAATGTATTTACCTCATAGCAAAGGACCAACATGTTATTGTTCTACTAGGGAATATCCCATAATTTAAAGATAATTATTTTAATTAGATTTTTGTCCAAGACGCTGGTAAAATCAAACAGATGAGTGATGGGTAATGCAGTGTTTGTGTTGGTGTGAAGCTTGGTCATAATTACGCAGCTTAAGCTAATTCTCAGAGTAAACGCTAATTATTTTCAGCCCACTTAGCATCGGCTACCTTTCACCCTTTACCTGGCTTGCACTTGTTCCAAACATGGCATCTGACAGAAGAGCACTAATCCTCCCCCTCCTCACCCCCCCCCACCCCACCCACCCCCCCCCGCTGCCGCTGACTTACCCGGTTACACAGAGGCTTACTTCTGTGCTCTGCCGTGTGAACCAGCGGCGCATGAGTCAAGGTTTGGCTAAGGTTAATATTTAATACGTGCACTCGTGTTCCACTTGTGAGCATTTACTTATATTTGATGTCGGGCGTGATGATGTTAGCGCGTGGGGATTGCTTTGTGTGTGAGCTCTCTGAAACCACATCCCCACTGCAGACTGATGCCGCTGTTCCCGTTTAACCTCAGTGTTTGCTGACTGCGGGCTGGTGTGAAAGTGGAAAGGTCTGGCTCATCCACCAGTCAACCCCGCCCCCCCCCCCCCAACATTGCCGTTGGCCAATAACCCGACATGTGATGCAGATTGTTTTCTCCCTGACTAATGAGTTCAGAGCTCGCAGACCACCATTTATCTCCGACATCAACAGTTTTTCCCCTGCTTTAGAGTGAGAGCCAATACTTACTATTGGCTCTTCTCCCTATTGGACACTTTATTTTGAACGCATCCCTCTTTTAGACCAGGAACAAATTGCATTGCTTTAACCCATTGTTATTGAAATTATGTATGCTCCTCAGCTAGGTGTGTGACAGATTATAATAGTGTTGCTGCCAGCAGAAGGGATTGCTGCACTTTGTGTGTGTGTGTGTGTGTGTGTGTGTGTGTGTGTGTGTGTGTGTGTGTGTGTGTGTGTGTGTGTGTGTGTGTGTGTGTGTTAATTCGATGGTCTCATGGTTTTGATGTATACAGTCACTGATTAATTGGCAGCCAATACTGTGCTTTACAGAGAGGCACACTGCTTGAAATGTAAATCTGTCCTCGCTGACAACAGTCTTTATGAAAGATAATGTAGTAGCATTTTGATTTTATCCCCAACTTGATGATTTTGGCACATATTTTCTCAGCTTGGATAGTATAAATTAGTTTTTATGGCCATTCTGCATACATCTACTGCTCCCTCTTTGATGAGTCAGAGATGATTCAAATCAAACAGGTCCTGCTTGTCCAACTGTCCCATGTGACAGAAGCCATCTGACTCACATGATGCATGTCAGCTGCCGGTACACAGTCTCCAACAAACAGTGCTAAAAGAGCAATGAATATGGCATCTGATCTGAAACCAGACTTAGCAGGGTTACTTTCAAAATGAATTATGTTACAATAACAAACTAGAGAATGCAATTCCTGAAGAAATTGCTAGTGGGAATGCTTTATGCTGAAAAGCTGACGCTAAACTGCTATGCTGAAATGTAATGTGTAAGAAGAAAGTGAAGAATTGAAATTGAAATGATACATGAACACTGGGGGCTTGAATGTGTGATGAGTGAAGAAAAGAAAGTAAAAAGGCTTGGAAAAGCAGCAGAATATTTGAACTGCAAACTTTTGAACTAACTTTTTTATTTATTTTTTATTTAGCCTTTATTTATACAGGTGTAAAATCTCATTGAGACACAAGGTCTCATTTGCAAGAGAGACCTGTCAGTGGTAACACTACCACACAAAGTTACAGACAGACAGGACACTAAACACAGAGGCAACAATAAAATACAACATCGTAAAAAAAGTAGTCATTGAAATCCATAGAAAGTATTCAGATATAGCAGGTGCAAACACCCACAGATGATTTCTCCAGCTTTTTTTAAATTAGTTTAAAATCCGTGATGGGTATCAAACTGGTCAGCTTAAGTTCCTGCTGAAGTGTGTTCCAGGTCGAGGGGGCAGAGTATGATATGGCTTTTTTCCCAAGCACCGTGCGTACTGAGGGGACGGACAGAGTGATGTCATTTTGAGATCGTAGGCTGTAGCTGTACTGTTTGTGTGATATGTAAGTGGATATGTAGAGGGGCAGCAGTCCAAGCATAGCGGTATAGATGAGTTTGTACCAGTGCAGTGATCTGCGCATTGATAATGATGTCCAGTTGACTAAAGAGTACAGCGTGCAATGGTGTGTGAGGGGTTTACAGTTGGTTATGAACCTCAGAGCCCCATGGTAGACAGCGTCCAGCAGATGAAGGGAGTGAGCTGAGGCGTTCATGTACACAACATCCCCGTAGTCCAAGAGCGGCAAAAATGTGGCAGCTACAAGCCGTTTCCTCGCACTTCTGGAGAAGCAGGCCTTATTTCTAAAAAAGAATCCCAGTTTTAATTTCAATTTCCTTAAGAGATTGTCAATATGTGGTTTGAAGCAGAGATTGTCATCTATAGTAATGCCTAAGTATCTGTAGGTGTTAACAGCTTCAATGGGGTTATGCTGTGCAGACATGATGCAGAGAAGAACAGTTGGTAACCTTTTCTTATTGGAAAACAACATGACTTTTGTCTTATCTGAATTTAACACCAACCTAAGGTGGAACAGATGTGACTGAAAAGTGTCAAAAGCAGACTGCAGACGTTCAAATGCAAGGGCAACAGTGCTAGCACAACAGTACACAACAGTATCATCTGCATATAGATGTACAGAGGCATCAATACTTTGACCCACATCATTTATATAAATAGTAAAAAGGGTCGGTCCCAAGACCGAACCTTGAGGAACACCTCTGGGCACATTAAGAAAGCTTGAGGAGAGACCGCTGAATTTTACACATTGCTTGCGATTCGAAAGATAGTTTGCAAACCAACCAACAGCTTGGTCAGACAGGCCTATATAAGATAACTTCTGGCATAGAATGCCATGGTCCACAGTATCAAATGCCTTGGATAAGTCTATAAAAAGGGCAGCACAGTAGCTCTTTGCGTCCAAGCTTTCAACAATGTCATTCACTACTTTCAAAGCAGCCGTTACTGTACTGTGCTGCTTCCTAAAGCCTGACTGGTGAGGAGTTAGAATGTTGTTCAAGCTTAAATATTCTTTGATTTGATCATTCACCAGCCTTTCAAGTACTTTAGCTAAAATAGAGAGCTTGGAAATTGGTCTGTAATTATTCATCACCATGGGATCACCACCTTTCAATAAGGGGAGAACATTTGCAATTTTCCAAACATCTGGAATGACATTGTTTGTTATAGAAAGATTAAAAACATGACATAGTGGTTTGGCTATAATATCTACAGCTAGCCGTAAGCTGTAACTTGATGACGAATGATCTGTCGCCATGCCAACGGCATTTGATGACATCCCATAATACGCTTAGATGCGTTGATGGCTGCATCGTTACCAAACCTGTGAAGTTTTGGGCCGTTTGGAGCATTTTATCTGAAGTTATGAGGAAACCGTGTTTCATGGTGAACATTGTGTTGCCATGGCTACGGCAATTGAAGAAATCTCAAAACTGTCCCGTAGATGTCTTCACGGCTGGACCGTTAACCATTATCTGAAGTCTGGTGCTGTTTTGACCCTTTTCATAGGCGTTACGACAACATCGTGTTTTATGGCGAGGGATGCGTTTCCATGGAAACGGCATATGGTGAGATGTCAGATTTGACGTAGAGCTGTTGAGGCATGGAGAGCTGATATACAGGTGAAGATTGTGGGACGACCGGACCGTGTCCATTGGAGCTACAGCGACATCGTGTTTTATGGCGAGGGATGCGTTTCCATGGCAACAGCCTATGGTGGGATCTCAGATTTGGCGTAAAGCTGTTGAGGGCAGGACCATTAACCATTATCTGAAGTCTGCTGCTGTTTTATGGCGAGGGATGCGTTGCCATAGTAACACCACATTACGTAACATCAGATTTGATGTAGAGCTGTGTTAACCATTATCTGAAATCTGCTGCTCTGAGCATGTCAGTTGGAGAAATGACATAATTGTGTTCCATGACACAGGTGTTTATATTTGAGCTAACGACGTGTCCAGAGATCAAAGGTTTCCATGGTGATGTGCAGTAATCAATGAGAGGAGAGCATTTTCATTATTCTAAATGAGAGATAAACCTCTTACATGTGAACGTTTTGTTGAAGAACCGTAACAGATATCGGTGAAATTTCAAAGCTTGAAGCATGTCAAGGAACTTGAGCATCTGAAGTGTACTTTTTGTGTACTTTCGGGTTAATAATGTGGCCTTTTTGGCAGATTAACTAAAGGTGTGCGGCTGCTGTGGTGGGGAAAGGTGAGGCTGAACTTACAATGGGGTTTAATGGAGACATGTTGAAAGTTTTTGTCACTTCATGCCCTCAAGAGGCATTTTGTTTAATTATTTTGCTTAATCTTTTTTAATTTCTCAAGCTACGAGATGTTTTCATACGTTTGTCATGAAAAATTATGTCTCAGGAATGTAGGGTTTGGGAATTATGGCAGGTTTAAAAGAAAATATGAAGGCAAAATTAAATCTGTCCTCCACTCTAGCTGTGACATCACGCACTCTAAAATCTGAAGAAGGCCTCTTTACCAAGGTCTGAACAATGTTTAATATCTCTAAAAGTACGAATCAGATTTAAAAGTTGTGTTACACAAATAATGTCAGAAAGATGTGTAACATTTTAAAGTTGGAATGAAGTTTCTGAGTGAAAGTATGAAGGAACAGTTAGCAGTTGAAGTCGCATGAAGATTTTTCAAGTCTGAAGAGTTTCTCCATTGACTTCCATGTTAAAAATGTGATGTATTATGGGATGTATCTCTGGAATTATGAAAGTTATGAATAATAAAAGTAATAGCCATCGATTCCCGACCGAGCTGAACGTTTTGATGTTTAAACAGAGTTTCTGCGATGTGGAATGTGGGAGGAGAAGAGGCGCAAAATAACCCGGCGGAATAATAAAGAATTTTGTGCGTCGAAGAACAGATAGTTGGAATGCTGTATCAGCATTCCCACTAAATTACCATTAAATAAATGTAATCAGTAAACTCATTTTGTGGCCTGATTACTTTCCATTGCTTTTGGATTACTTCAATATCAAATGCAATGCAGATAAACTTAAACAAGAGAACATCATTATCAATAGTTAAAGAGGCCCTATTCTGCTTTTTGGGTTTTCCCTTTCATGTAGTGTGTTCTATAGGTTTTTGTGCATGTCAATGGTCTGCAAAGCTAAAATGTCAAAGTTCCCTCCAGATGGAGTCCCCCCCCCCCTCTCACATGTAACAGTCCCACTTCTATTGGCTAGCGCAGTGGTTCTCAAACCTTTTTCAATAATGTACCCCCTTTGAAATAAAAATTCAGCCAAGTACCCCCTGATCAGCGCAAAAACAATTTGTTAAAAGCCTATATAAAGAGGTACAGTACAGCCTTGCACCATCAGTGTCTGATTTATTAAAACAACAACATGAGAAACACTTAAATGCTACATTTCAAATGTTTACAATCCATCACTAAATTCATGGCAAACCAATTTTAACATCATGCAATAACACTAAGACGACATTAGTTGCATTGAACTGATCTTTTTAATAAGTTGTACTTACAATTTAGTGAGAAACATGGGCTTGTGCTTCACTGAGGATCTTTGTCATTCTGACAGGGAGGCAAACTGCAGTTATTACACTTCGCGTTTTGAAATATGTGTAACTCTGTTAATATAAAACCCACACTGCTCAAACTTTGTTACTTTTCCTAAAATTGGTATATTTATTTATTAATTTTGGGGCGTGGGGAATGAAGAGAAACAAACATATGAGCATATGCATAATGCTGCGCTATACTTTGCGGCCACACCCTGTTGCCAAGCAACGCTTATTGTTTAGGTGTCCTTTGATAAGCAGGCAGTCATATAATTAACTAGAACTAGCTAGATCTGATGGATACAAACATAAACGTGAGTGAAGTCTAATCGGATGGGAGAGAGAGATCAGCTGCTGCTGACGGAGACACACGCAGCTCTACATGATCACCTGCAGCGGTGAGCGGAGCAAAACACACACTAAGAGTTAGAACATCACAATTAGCTATTTGATCTACTCTGGAACTAGCTAAACTAGTTATAAATATGTTTATTTTTTACTGTCGGGTCACTTATTACAGGTTCAGCGAGCTGCCTGAGCCTGATACTGACGGGCTGTCAGGAGAGGGAGAGGAAAAGAGAGCACCCCGTTTTTTTTTCCCATTTTATTATCCAGAATTACTGTAAACTTTTGAATAAAGTAGTTAATCTACTATTAGTAGTTTGTTTAAATGTATTACTTATTTAGTTTTTTTCATTAACATAAAATAAATCTCACGTACCCCCTGCAGTACTCCAACGTACCCCTAGGGATCCGCGTACCCCCATTTGAGAACCACTGGGCTAGCGCTCTAACATAGAGCATCATAGAATAAGGGGCGGGACATCTCGAAGCGGTTAACCAATCACAACAGAGCCGGCCAGCTAACCAATCAGAGCAGACTGGGCTCTGGTTTCAGACAGAGGGTGAAAAGAGGTGCTGCAGCACAGACAATATGAGAACAATAAAGAGCTTTTAGAACATTAAAGCATGGATACATGTCACAGTAGAGGCAATAAATACTGATATGAACCTGAAAATGAACATATGTCCTCTTTAAAATGTATTGTTAGATTGTAAGCCTGTATGTAACTTTAAGGTAATACAGTTATTTATTTTTATTCTGATCAAGTAATCCCATTACATGTAATCTGTTACTCCCCAACAACTGTCTAGGTTCAAATGTCTCCCCCCTCAAATCCAACCCTCACCAGCCGCTCCCTAGCGGACAGTGCGACCCTCTCTGAACACCAGAAGCAGCTTGGTAGAAATGAGGGCAGGCCGTGTAAACAGCCTCCCTGTGTCTCCCCCTTCCCCCCCGCTCTGCCTCTGTTTGAGTTCCTGTCACTGGCTTCCGATTGGCCCGCTGTATTTGTGCAATGCATTTAACGGCACCGACAGCACCTCATTTGCACAATGCTATGGCAGTCTAGACAAACTCATTAAGAGCCTATATTTTAGTGTTTACCTCCATTGGGGCAGTGTAGAGAGAGATCAAGCCCTGTGGCATGCTGGCTGGCTGTCTGCATGTCAACCTCTGTTATCAGACAAGAAGGCAGCTCCCAGAATGCCCCTCTCCGGCCCTCCATTACACTGCTGCCGCTGCTTCTGCCAGGCCCTGATTAGCAGAAGTATTTCACCACTAAACCCTAACCCGCAAAACCAAAAAAGGGCGAAGCTTAAAGGCGACAGTCATTTTTATAATAGACTTGCTTTATTATGCACCATGGCCTTTTCTGCCACAGTTAATCATGATCACCATGACCTTTGACAATTAACCTCATGACCATATCACTTTATGAAAGTGCATTGTTCTCCTCATACGAGAGCCCTGCAGCCACTTCTTTTTTTGTTATATGTACTGTAAGGGCATACAAGCCCTCCTGACTGGGGAAAGATAAAAGAGACGTGTGTTATTCGAACGGAAAGCGATAACATGACAGGCAGAGGGATATATCTTTAGGCAAGGTTTATTAAGAGCCCTTCACATTTATACTCACAGGTCACACAGTTTGGATTATCTCAGGCTCTGATATGGATACATGTATGTTTATTATCCCCGCAGAAAAGGGTTCTCTTGGCTACATCGGGCATGCCATTGCTTAGAGCCAACATTACAAATTGGTCACAATTTCCCATTCTTTCTCATCTTAAACTGTGTGTTTTGATGGCACAATAGTAAAAACCATGAATTTTAACAAGTAGGCAGCAGCCTTAAATTCCCGAAAATCGGCACTGGAGTCCGAGTCCAGGACTCGAGTACTCCATCTCTGGAATGTAGTGCCTCTACTGGGACATGTCTCCATGTTTTAATGTTCAAAAAGCTCTTTATTCTTCTCATACTGCCTGTGCTGCAGCACCTCTTTTCACCCTCTGTCTGAAACCAGAGCCCAGTCTGCTCTGATTGGTTAACTGGCCGGCTCTCTTGTGATTGGTCAACCAATTAGACATTTCCAACCCCTAAGCCTATCACATACAATGTGTTGGAGCGCTGGCCAATAGAAGCGCGAGTGTTACATAGTGATGTCACTTTGTTACAAAAGTAAACAAATAATTCCAATGGAGTCGTTTCAGGCAGGGGGGGGGAGTGTGTGGGAGAGGAACTCCCTCTGGAGGGAGCTTTGGGATGTTAGCCTTTGCAGACCATTGACATGCACTAAACCTATAGAACACACTAAGTTGAGGAATCAAATTGACTGTGGTTTTGATCTTTTTATGGGATTTGTTTGTGATGGCTCATCCAATCTTTGAAGGAGGATTACAACTTTCTTAGATCGATCTTTATTTACTATATGATTGATCATATGTAAATAGTGCTTCTGCGTTCAGGACTGTAAATGGGCCATGACAATGTTTAAGACTCATATCAACTCTGCACAGTGTGCCCCGTTCACACATATAGCACACAACAGGCACTTCTTTTGTCAGAAGTGTTCTCACTTACTGGAAATACTCCATTTGGTGAGACCAAGGCGTGGTGCCTGGGCAGAGTGCAGAAGGCAGGACATGACACAGATATCAGATACACAGATCGTCCTTTTTGTCTTTAGCTATTTCTTGAATTTTTCCAGACAATTTAGTGATTGCTCCTTAAAGGCAGATAGTTAGGCATTTGTATGGGTGTCTTCGTATAGATTGCCCTTCTTTTTCACCCACCCTTGTTTGGCTTGTTTTAATCTTGGATACAGCACACCAACTTAGTCATCAGGAGTTCTCTATTTACACATGGGTTCAATGGTCAGACTTTACACTATAAACTGACCCTAAAGAGTCTGCCTGGTTCAACCGTCTAGAGTTGTCTGGAAAACTTCAGAGCAGTACATGTGTGCAGAGGTAGAGGTTTTAAAAGGACAGTAAAGTAGAGAAACTGTCTGAGGCGTCAAAAGTTGGATTTGTTTGCATAGCCCAAAATCACATTATTCCTCAAATAACCTAAAGAAAAGAAAGGCAGAAACCTCAGGAGAGTCTATTTCAAGATATGTTCCTCCCGTTGGACAGCTGGGTGTTCAACAGCCGCTGGAGGTGGAAAAGGATGTAGAAGATATGGAACAATAATATTAAAGGGGCCCTATTGTGCTTTTAGGGGTTGTCTCTTTCCTGTATTGTGTTATAGGTTAAAATCTCAAAGTTCCCCCCTGCCTGAAATATGTTTACTTGCGTAACATAGTGACATCACTGTGTATTGTGCTTCTTTTGGCTAGTGCTCCAACATAGAGTGTGATAGACTAAAGGGCGGGACATCTCTAATGCCCCTTTCACACCAGCGCGTTTTCAGCTCCGGCTCGGAGCTAGAGCCTGAAAAGTACCAGTTTTTCCTCTTCACATCGCAGCGGCGCCGCCTCTTAGCTCCGGAATCCGGTTCACTTCCAGCTCCAACAAATTGTCGGTCTAGAAGCAAGAGCTTCGGAGCTAGAGGCGGCGTCGCTTACGTCTCTCTTACGTCGAGGCGTGCAGGAAACTAAACCCACCTCCCCTGAACATGGGTCGACTGAAGAGTCTCATCATGCCTGCCTACAAGCAGTAGCGCTGAGCAAAGTGACTAGAAGGCAACCACACACTTATAAAAAAAAACACACTTTATAAAGTCAGGCAACACTAACCAGGCTTCGTGTGATTCTGTTTATTTGTACCTTACTTTGGCCATCCGTTCGCTGTTATTGATCATTGTGGAGAGCAGGCAGACGTTTTGTTTTTTATTATAGCAGCTATCGGATGGAATCAATACATGGGCTGCACAGGTTGTCATGTCCGACTATCACAAGTAGAATCATAATGAAAAATACGCCGGTAAAATGTGCCTGTAGAAAACGGCTTAGCAAGTAGTCAGTTTAGCTTCGGTTGCTATGCTAACATCACCCATGTTATACCAGAGAAACTTTCATAACAGCGTTGTGATGCCAAACAGCGTCAATTCAGACTGACACACATTCACTTCAGGGGAACTGGGGATATGTATCAGCTGCTTGTGTGACAGTCAGACAGTGAATACTTTAGAGCCGTGTGAGCTAACCCGGAGCTAACGGGAGAATAAACTCCCGTTGAAGAGCAGCCAGCACTGCAGCGGTCGGTAAATGCCCCTGAAACACATTAATAAACAATGAACCACGGCACTCTGGAGAAAAGTATAAGGTTGGAGAAGTCGTTATTTAATTTAATCTGGCTTCGTATGATTAAAAGTAACACGATCATCGACCCGACGCAGTCCCCCGTTGTTGTTGTTGTGAGCTCCGTTGGGGAGCAAATCAGCGATGTAAACGGTGACGTCATGACGCAGCAGCGGCAGCACCATCCCGGCTCTAAGTGGTGTGAACAAAGCGGGAGCAGAAAAGGGAAACCGTAGCTGAACCAGAAAAGCTCTAGCTCGGAGCTAGAAAGGGAAAAGCGCTGGTGTGAAAGCCGCATAAGAGGTTGAGCAATCACAACGGAGCCGACCAGCCAGTTTCAGTGTCTAAAACTGGGCTCTGGTTTCAGACAGAGGGTGAAAAGAGGTGCTGCAGCACAGGCAGTGTGAGAAAAATAAAGAGCTTTTTGAGCATTAAAGCATGGAGACATGTCACAGGAGAGACACTACATACTAATATGAACCTGGAAATTAGCATAAAGATAATTGATTGTTGTTACAGAATACTACAATGTCACATAGATGGATGACAGTAAAGGTCCTTTTATACGATATGTCTTCCCCTTTTGGGGTGTTGAGTGGCGTTGTATCCTCAAGTGTGTCCATCTTGGTATGAGCTCATGTGTACTGCTGCCATGTGTTTGACAGTAAGGGAAAGAAATCTGAAAAACATGTCTATTGGAGTGAATAATAACCCATCCATAGACTGGCATTTCTGTGGCTGATTGAGCGATACACTCTGGTATCAAAGGTGAAAACTAACCCAGGCACTGAATCCCCCCCCCCTTTTTGACATTTTGCATTGGCCTTACAAATGGCACTGACGAGATGCAAACATGTAAATTGCCCGTGGAGGAGATGGAGCGTCCACTTACGTCTAAATGGCACAGACAGCACCACTGTCAGATGGTAAAATGGAACCGGGCTGAGATCACGGCGTGCAATCTATAATCAAAAATGGAGGAAAATTGCATTGCGGTTGGGGGGTGGAGGGACGGGGAAAAGGCTTGGGGATCATACAGTGTCTTGCTGGGTGGAAGGAGTAATGATGTACATATCTGTCCTTCTCTGTCTCCATGCCTTTTGTCCGTACAACCATCATCTTTATATCTCCTCTATCAGTGCTTTTCATATTTGTCCCTGCTACGAGTTGTTAGATGCGTAACATATTCTGCCTGCATGTATTCTTTGCACGGTTGACTGCTTTCATTCAACAGCATCCACCCCCTCTATTACGGTGTATAATGCTGGCAGTTAGAGAGCATGGCAGTCCAACACTGGTAACACTTCCCAACAAAGGTATTTATTTTGTTTTTTCACAGAAATGATGATCTGCGAATGCACATTCAGACAGAGCCATTAAATGTGCGACATTCCACAGCTTTTTGTAACTTGTCATGTTATCAGCCAGCACTGAGGGCTATTACAGGGTTGAACAGGACACAGAGGTCGCGATCAAATTGTTAATTTTGCCTAGGAAGGTTCCTAACCAAGTGAAATAACCCAGAAGTACCTCAGTGGCAGCCATGATAAGAGCTGTTTGGATTCTCTAGATGATAGGATAGAAGCTTTGATGCTGTCTTTATCATTTCCTTTAGCTTAGGATACAACGGAACATCCTTTAGGAAAGGAAAGGGGAAAATGCTGACCCACAAAACATTCACCGTGACACAACATTTGGCCGTTCACGATCATGTCCGAGAAAGACGTATCATGAAAACTTGCCTAAGTGCTTTGTTTTAATAAAAGGGGGACATATGAATGTAACATGATCAAATAAAGTAACATTTCATAATGTTTACTGAGCTGTATGGGGTTTTTCTAAAACTTTTAAGGACATTAAAAACACTTTAAAACATGTTTGAATGTCGATAGATGTGGAGGTCTCACAAGTTCTGTGTATATTGCATAATATTTTATTTATTTTTTCATATTTTCATACAATCACACGTATTGGGATTCATGTGGAATAATACGTGTAGGGCGAGGGTGAGCAGCCATAAGCTTTACTTGACTTTTTTATTTCAATTCCAACCTAATGAAGAATATACTGTTGTTGCAATGTTGTCCACGTTCATATAGACCACGCATACAACACGACCATAATAGCGGACGGTGCAAAGTATGTAGATGCTCTTATAGTAGTCCGCTGTATAGGAAATGATTGTTTCCCCACTGCAGACGCACGTTAATAGCATCCGCTGGCGCAACATAATTACAGCGGGTAGTGTAAGTGCAGTTGGATTCTCTTGAAGCGCGGCCGTCTTTTCCTTTTGAATTTGACTGCTACCAGAGAAAGAGTGTGTGGAAATGGTGGATAGCAACAGTGTGTTTGCAAGAGCTGCACACAGGCACACGCACGCTTATTCATCCACTGAGACCTCCATTGCCAGAGAGCATTGCTTCCTGTTAGAGAGGCTGTTTGCATTGATGGTGTAGCATTCTCTTGAAGTGTTTTAAGAGCAGAACCTGTGGAGCGCTGCCCTGTTCTCATCTGGGAGAAAAACGGCATGTTGTGGTACGGAGTATCGACCGGCCAGGGAGCGCGGTGTGGACCGGTGTAATGTATGCTGCCGCTCTGTGTGCAGAACAGCATGCTGGGAGCAGAGCGTGAGCGGTGTGTGAGACAGCCGAGGCGTTTCTTTGAGCGTACGTGCACACATGTGAGCACACACAGAGCACCGGGCTGTTGAGCATCCTGTGGCGTGCAGCGATTGGAAGAGATGAGTCACCCTCTCAGACAGCAGCTACAGACCATCGCTCTCTCTCTCTCCCTGTGATGCACACACACACACACACACACACACGCACGCATACACACACACACACACACACACACACACACACACACACACACACACACACACACATGTTGTTTAACATATAGAGGAGCAGGATGGTGGCTTGAATATAGTGTTTTCTGAAAAATCTGGATTTGGGATTTTCAGATTGGCAAAATAGCTGGATTCATTAAAGACAGAAGCTAATACATCGCCTGTTTTTGCGTTGTATCCCCATTGTGCTTACATGAGCATTTGGTCAGTTATTAACCATATTTTTATGATACACTACTATATATGGGTCAGTTTGAACTATTTATTACAGTATATACTATCATTTACTGGATGTATTAGGGTGTGTTTCCGGCTGGGGGGAGTGTGTGGGAGAGAAATTCCCTCTGGAGGGAATAGGGATTTTAGCCTTTGCAGACCATTTACATGCACACAAACCTATCACACACTACAGGGAAGGGAACCCCCCCCCCCCCAAATAGAGTATTTTTAATGAGAATAAAATTCTTAATTGGATAAAGTAAAGCAAATAACAGTCGCATACTTCAGTCTGTAATGTTAAAAACAGGAACATATAATACTACCCCCCCCCCCCTCTCTACATCATTTTAACACTGACTGTTGTAACCTTGAGGATTTGTTGCAGCACTGTTGCATTAGATTGCGCTAGCTTTAGATCGGTGTACCAGATAAACTGGCAGTTTAGTGTATGTTCTGATAAAAAGCCCAATCCTACATGAAACATGTCAGTGTGTCAGGGAGCTTTTGAGTTGACACACTCAGCAAACACCCGTCACCCTGCTCCACTGTGTTTAAATATATGTGAAAGGAGGCATCAAGCTCAGTAAATCTTCCCTGGATAAATACAAATCTAAGGAAGACAGAGATTAGAATCAAGCCGTGTCTCCTTCTCATATTAAAAAGCGTTCTCCTCCCTGCCTTCACATTTGTTCCTATTGATTCCCTCTGTTGGTAGCAGCGCAGTACATACGTCTCTTTGTTCCAGTTGTGGAGAGCCTACAGTGAATTGTGATATTGTACTCGTGTTTGCAAGGTGGAGCAGTGCACACGACTCCTTTAATTGATAGTCACACTTTGGAATATCTCCACAGAACAGTGATTACAATAAATGTTGTGCAGGAATGTATGTAGCCTAAAGCTCAATGCGACACTTCTTATCTGAGGAATTAATGCTAATGAAACAATGCCCCTTGATGTTTGATGAGATAAATTCAACACGACCTAAATCTGAGCCTCATCTGGAGGGGCTTCGTGTTTCCAGGCAGGCGAGGTTCTTCATCAGCTCTTGATGTTTGCTGGTTTGATTCCACAGGATTTGATTGGTCGTTTCACGGAGGGTTTTGTTTGCCTGAGGTTGGAAGTAGTGAAGTACACATTCTTCTTTACTGTACTTACTATCTGTTATCAGTACCTTACTCCACTATTTTTCCAATACAATCTTTTTATATATTTTACTCCTTACATTTAAGATAAAATAAAATGTACTTTATTGATCCCATTTTGTTACAGCAGCATGTTAAAACAAGGCAATGCACATCATTTGAACAATAAAAAGAGTAGAAAATAAACAAACGTAAATGTATACAAGTTGAATGTGAAAGATAAAAATATGTAGATTATCTGACAAATAAACACTATTAAGGGCCAGTGCCCCCCCCCCCCCCCCAAACAAAGAAACTATAATAATACAATGTGTGAAAGTGTTGCAGCAAGTGTGCTTGTGTTTTTGTTTTTTTCCGATCATATAATTTATTAAAATTGTAACTAAGTTACTGAAACGATTACCAACAACTGTTAAGAAATTAAATTAAAATAAGTTTTGCTGCATATTTAATATATTTAATACCCCAAACTGCATTAAGGTTCATGGGTCAAAGTATCTTTAAAAAAAGTTAAAAAAAGTAAAATTGTAACTAAGTATTTGACCCCCCCCCCCCCCAGTCAAATTGGCATATAACTGCCTCTGGTGACAGCCACCAGGTGCAGGTGAAACATTGATGACCTGCATTAATGGAGCATGACCGTTTCTGACTGAAGTCCAGAGGTTATTCCGTCCCACCGTTGTCCTGTCCCGTCCCCCCCCCCAGGGCCGTTTCTAGCTTTTTGGGGGCCCTATGCAAGATGCTGTTTGGGGGCCCTAGTTTTTAAAGTTTTTTAACTACAATGGGGGGGATTCCAAAGCCTTTAAGATGATCTGTGGAGATGCATCAATCTGTTACACTTTAAGATGAAAACAGGCTAATTTCACGAAAACCAAGCAATTGAAACTTACAATAAGGCTCCTCTACGTCAATAAATGCAAGAGATGCAGCATTTTCTCAACAATATATAATTTACATTTTTCATCTTCCTCAGACGTCACTCATTGGCTGACAGCCCAACGATGATTTGGACTTTATTACCCCAAAACACAAGCCACAGCTTTGCTATCATTGCAGTTTAGTTGTGTTTGTATCCTACATTTGATTTTAAGCATATAATGCTTCACCAAACACAGGAGGGGGCTGTCTACAAATAAAGACGGCTAACTTGAATTCTCTCCAAATATATTGAGGCTGAACCTGAACTTTCAGCTTGGGGGCCCCCTAGTGGCCGCGGGGGCCCTATGCATCTGCATAGTCCGCCTATAGGAAGAAACAGCCCTGCCCCCCCCCCCCCCACCTGTTATCCGGTGCTGTGAGGGCTTGATTTGTACACTCACTCCAAGTTCTGTTCCAGCGTTCACGCGGCCACTCAAGGGTGATAAAATACGGGCTGGATGGGAGCCGGAGCCGCAGGCTGTTCACCAGAGGATTCTAATTTAGTTATTCCCTCCTACTCCCTCTTTCTCCCTTTTCCTCCCTTTTTCCCCCACACTGTTTGCGCATTCTTGCATGCACCAATGTGATTACAAGCGGCACATTTGCAAGGACAAATGTCACAGATTGGCTTCCAGATTCTGCGGTTTGAACGGCATCAATAAAAGCAAACGGCATTCAATTCCAAAGAGTTTCTACAGGTTGTGCAGTTTTACAACAAGACTCTGTAAATCCTCTCCCATTTGTTTGGGCTGATAACCTTGTACCCACTGTGCCTGCGCGCTGAGATTATGGATCAAGTGTAATTGACTCTCATAATCTGATTTTGGCATGGGGAGGGAGGATCCCGGATTAAAGTTGTAACTACAACACTAACAGCGGATCAGAGGCTTGTTTAGCTGCTTTAGAGGCTAGAGGACAATGCTGCATGCTGATGTTGTCGCCTCTCTGGAATGAATTGCGCTGTCAGAGGGCCGGTCACGTTACCCTGCCCCCCCCCCAACGCAGTAATGAAGTGGCCAGTGGTGCTGTGATGTAATGTGATAGCAATAATAATAATAACTAGAGTGGAGGCATCACATCTTGTGCAGGCTGCTCCTGTCCCCAGCTGGCATTCTGCTGGTGGCTTCTGCAAGGAAGCAGTACAACAGGGAAGAGGTGTTTAGATCGAGCCGCAAGCTACGCCAATGGCCTATCAGTCATCATGACAGCCGGGTCACCATGGGAATTGCAACTTTACAATGTGTTGCACAGCACAGTAAGATCTATACATAATGTGCATGTATAGGAGACAATGTAACACTCAAATACAACTGCTTTTGATGGGGCTTAGGGTGGTTTGGTTCATTTGGTCCAGCTACATGGAAACATGATTAGTTAATCAGTAGAATATTTTAATGGATATCAATCCCGCGGTTGGTTTACTTGCTTTCATACCACAAACAAAACACACTAAAGTCACTTAAAGAGACCCTATTATGCTTTTTGGGTTTTTTCCTGTAGTGTGTTATATAGGTTTGTGTGCATGTAAATGGTCTGTGTTCCCAGAGGGAGTTTCTTTCCCACACACTCCCCCCTGCCTGAAACACCTCCATTGGACTCCTTTGTTCAATCCCTTTAATTAAACGTTTAATACAAATGGACTTCTATTAAGAAATCAATCAAATCTTTTTTTTCAAATAACACCAGGTTAGTTGAGCAAGCACAACAATGCTGTGTCTCTATTTGTGTAGTGCTTTACCTACATTCGCTGTTCTGAGTGCATAGGTGTGTTCCAAAGCACGGCAGAATGCAGTGCACTATGAGTAGCCCTAACAGTGAAAAAGTTGCTGCGGTGAGCAATATACAATTAAAAGTTGTACATGTGTGTTTTTTTTCACTATTTGATAAACGCACCGCAATACTGTTGTCAAAATGAAATCTTTTCATTGTGTTAATTGAGCAGTCTGTAATGAATTGTTGGTGCCATGATTGGCGACGACAACAGTTGTTAGCTAGATAGGTAGTTAGCTATTTAGCTAGCTAGCTAACTCGTCCAAAAGTCACTTCCTGAGAGGGCCCAGCAGCCATATGAGGTTTTAAGTTAACTCTAATAGACACAGTACACAGTGCGCAAGTGTTCACTATGTAGTACATGGCAGTGTTCCAAGGGAAGTATCTGAATCAAGACCTAGCATAAGAGACCCGAATATCTGCCTGTACTGGATGTGCTGCAGAAGTTTTCCCCACATCACCACTAGAGCTTAAATGCTGCTTCTTGGAGCCATATGAACAATCTGTTCACTGCACCCTATGGTCCAACCTCCACTTCTTCTTTCTTCTTTGGGCCTATCATCTGCTGAAAGGGACAGTCTCCCTTCATCCTTCATTCTCTCTATTCTCTCCTCACAGCTCCGCCTGCTTTAACCTTTATTTGTCCGGCGGAGGGTTCTGCATGCTCAGCAGAAGCTTTGCCCTTCTTTACTTTCATGCTGCTGTATATGCTGCCTCATAAAATGGCAGTTCCTCCATTGTTGGCCTCTGAGCAGCTGTGCAGCACCTTGCCTCTGTAGTAGTTGTGAAGAAAGGGTTGTTTCTTATCACTTTCAGCAAGTTTCTTTTAAAACCTCTAGGCTACTGCTGTCCTGCTGTGGCTGCTGTGGAAGCTTTCAAACTTCTGGTTGAGATGTCTGTTTGATATGCTGTGTCTCAATTTGGATACCCCGTAAGTACACTTTACTGAAGTACACTGAAATAACACAAACCTTTATTGATACCCCTAGGGAAATGCAAGTGTCTTAGCAGTAACAGTAATAAGAGTAAAACATAGGAATGGACAGATAAGAGTTCAATCAAGGATATTTAGAATGACAATACAACAAAAGGTTTGACTGTAAATATTAAATAAAACATAGTTCACATATATACAGATATTATTAATTATGAATATGATAAATATATATATATACAATAAATATAGAAACTGCAAGTCCAGATATGAACATACAGTGAAAGTAAAAGGTCAATCGGGGCAGGATGTTAACAGTTTAGTTTTAAGTGGGGGCTCAACAGGCTCCTCATCTTCACTAGCTCTTCAACAGGGTAGTGATGTCTCAAATCAAACACAGCTGTTGTGCACTTACCGGAAAAGACTATCACAACATTTTTCTTCTTATTTTAAATGGCAAATTGGAACAACACTGAGCATTGCAACGATTGAACCACAGTTGTTAATTTATTTATTTTGGCAATGGCAGCCTGTGCGGCATCCTCGACTTCCATTTTCCCCAATGTGGTGGTCTCTTCCCTTCCCCATGTAATAATAATAATAATACATTTTATTTATATAGTGCTTTCCTGAAACTCAAAAACACTTTACAGAGTAGCAAAGATGGTGACCATTGAGGGTAAAATTCAGAATACACTAAAAGAAGCAAAGGCAGGTATCAAGACACAGCATTAGCGTCTGTATAGCTGTTGTGGTACTCATCTATTTAGTAGGGCTGCAACTAAATGAATAATTGATACAAAATAATGTATTCATTGTTTCAGACTTCCAACTCACTACTAATTGTATTTCCATTTAATCAAATGTAATACAGTTTTTATATATCCAATCATTTGATCTGTAAGGAGAAAATATTAAAAAGGAGAAATGGCCATCAATATATTCAAACTGCTTGTTTTGGCCAATGAACCACCTGAACATGTGTACAATAAGGAGGCTAGGAGCAGATACGTTTTGCCATGTTTGGTTATAAAATGCCTATCAAAATGAATGCATTATCAATATTATAACTTTGTTGTTGATTGCCTTATTAATCATTTTTTAGTTACAGATCTGGTGCCAGTTAACCCTGTTAGCATGTCATGCTAAAAAAGTCCACAGTGATGCAACACAGGACTTTTCATAGATTTTCAAAACAATATTGATTTACGTCAGTCTGTACATAACATTTGCATGAACCCAATATTTTTTCAGGAAGCCTGCAGGGAATGTATTGATATCTTGCTCAAATTTCTCAAGGTTGAACTGATTAGAATTATATTTTTGGCCATAATGGAATCATTCATATGGTAATATTGACAATTTAACACAAATCTGATGGGATCAAATTGGAGCGTCATGGATGTAAACTACAACTTGACTGTTTGGTGGATGCATAATTCTAATTTGCTTATTATGATAATGCCCCCTAAACCGGTGTCCCTGGATTCCTGGCAGGCCCCAGATAACTGAACCTATCAGGTGGGGACTCATCACGGATAGAGTCAGTATCTCCTGCAGCAGTAAGTCCAGACCTCTGCCCTGTATATCCGGTCTTAGTGTTCAGGTGTGACGACCTTGGGGGATTTTTAGCTCCACTGTCTCCCATTCAGTGAGGATGGTGGTGTAACTAGGCTTTTACTTCACTTGGATCCTGGAAACAGAACATTCTGGTGTTACACAAGGCATTTCAACTTTTAATACGCTCAAAAAGTGTTCAAGTATGTAGCGCACAGACAGTGAAAAAATACTTAAATTAAGCATACTTAAAAACACCAGCATGCATAATCACATTACTTGATTTTTGAATGTGCCGTTAATGGACACTGCGTTCTCACAATGTAATGTTTGATGGAAATGGAGGAGCTACTAGAATATGGCAAAGACGGAAAATTGGTAGACAGTGCTGTGAATAAATAATATGAAACAATGACATTTTTTGAAATGCCCTTTTTTAGTGTGGAATGTTTTTAATAGCTTAAAGCTGCAGCTTGGTTGCCGTCTGTCAGGGCAGTATTAGGACATACTACATTGACTTGTTACCAGTAGTCATTTGACTTTTTAGAGGACATGTTATTTGTACTTTGTGCCTCTACAGTGACATGTTAACTTGCTTTAATATTCAAAGTGGTCTTTATTTTTCTCATACTGCCTGTGCACTCTTTTCCCCTAGCTCACCTAGAGCAACTCCCTCTGGAGGGAACACAGGGATTCTAGCCTTTGCAGACCATTGACATGCACACAAACCTATACAACACACTGCAGGAAAGGGAAACTCGAGAAAGCAGAACAGGGTCTCTTTAACTTTTCATTTACAAGGCATTGCCACACTTACTGTTTTGTGACTAACCTCTGCTCTCGGATGCATGAAGTCTTCTGGATTTTGATGAGAGTAGCTCAACACAGCTTTATTTGTAGTTTTAAAGACTCTGGAGGCTAACAGCTGACATTCTCAGCCAGCGTTATAAGCCCAGTAATGATGATAATGCATCCCAGGAGAACAGTCCACATACTCCCTCACACCTCAAGCCACATAGCCATGGCTGCCGTTCCTCATGCGCCTCGCATCACACCAAACAGCTCCACATGTCCGGACACGCTTTCCTTTTTACCATTGTTGTCGCTGATTCAAGAGCTTTTCTCTTTGACCTTTGGAACGATGATGTTTTGCAGGGTTATTTTTGATGATCTAAACCCCTGTGAAGTGTGACTTTCTTTTTAAGTCTGTAAATCAGCTTAGTGACTTAAAAGCTTCACTTCAGCAGGATTTCTTGCTCATGCTTCAGGCCTTGATTTATTTTTAACAGCGACATCAATTCATTGAGCTGTAATTAACACCAGTGTTTATTGTCCTTCCATGACATCGCTCCGGGGACAAATACAAACTTAATAATTCCCAGTAAAACAGTAGCAGCCAAATTAAATGAAGCTGTTTACAATTGTTGGAATGTGGTTTTCCCCCAAAGGGCCAAACCATTCTGTCCTTCTCTCTGACATTGTTTCCTTTCCTCTGTCTGCTCTAGAATGATGGTGCATTTTATTGCTCAGGTCTATAGTCCTCTTTCCCCAGCTCCCACTTGTCCTCTTTGATTTTCTACCCTTAGCTACAAAGTGCAAGCTGCAAATTCAAGTCAGGTTTGATTATCTTCCACCACCTTTCAAAGTTAGGCAATAGGAGACATAGTTATTATTAAAGCTGCTATAATCAATACTTTTGTCAGCAATGGATCCAATGACTTGTAAGGGAAAGTGTTGCACAGTGACAAACCCACCTCACAATTATCACCCAGTATATTGTTATTTTCCAGTAATGATTTGATTTGGTCAGTGCATGTTGTTATGCCTGGCTGGGGTCTTATTGGGAACAATTTGGGTGACATTTCCTCCCTTCCAAAGATGTATTGTATGTACTGTCCTTTTTCCTGAAAGAATAACAAGGATTTCTGTTGACTATGATAACGATGGCAGCTTTAATCCTCAAAATGATTACTCTTTCTTTGAACAATGGCTGCCTGATTTCAGAAGTAGATGAAAGCTGGCTTCTGGTCTCTAGAAAAAGATTATGCCATCTGACATTACAACCAGCTGTAGCTAGCTAGCTAGCTAATTAGGCTAAAGTTACCTCCATGAGCAGGCTTGGGAAGTAATGGATTACATTTAAAGGGATTACCTTATCAGGGCATAAAAAAAAACAGTTTTTGTAAATGTAAATGCGGATAACTAGCAAACAGGATCATGTTGTATCTCTTCTCTGTACCCCGTCCTGCATTCAAAATATTACACAAGAGTAAAAGTACTCATTATGGCCCATTTCATTATAGATAATGTGTTAATCACTTATATACTGTGTCTTGTGAAGGTGGATCTCATTTACATTTTTCAATATATTTCTTGGTAGCTTATCCTACGTATAATAATATATCTTAATTTATTTATAGTGATTATATTTAGAATTGAAAATGTGATTATGAAAAGTAACTTTAATTAGCGAAAACATGCAGTGGAGCAAAACATACAATATGTGCCTATAACATGTAGCAAAGTAGAACATTTTGCATACAACGAAAAATACTCCAAATGTTTATATTTTCAGTACTTCAGTAGATGTACCTGACACCAAGAGGTAGAGGGTAGTAAGTGATGGATAGACAGATGGATAAATCGGTGGGAAACTTGAAATTATGTATTTTATTAGTTTACAATAAAGTAATCTACTGGAAAAATCTAACTTTACCTCCAAAAATGGCAAAGAATGAATCCCTCTTAAGGTTGAATTGTGAAAAAAGCTCTTAAAGACTTGGATGGATGTCTTGGATTCTTGTTTTTCACTTCCCTTTTCTCTCTAGAAACAGAGGGGAGTGTTTAATGGGCTCAGTGCTGAGTGTTGGACTAAGTGTCTGCACCACAGCTCTACATGTCCCAGGTGTCCTGTCCCCAAAGCTTTTATTTCATCTCGGGCCACTGCTTTACAACCGTGCTTATAAATGCTCGGGTCAAGGTCGCGACCCCTCGCAGGCCCCGACAGGCTCATCAGCCCTCGGATAAACACACAGAGAATATCCCACTTGGCTACGCACCGAGACAATGACAGAGACAGACAGTGTGTGTGTGTGTGTGTGTGTGTGTGTGTGTGTGTGTGTGTGTGTGTGTGTGTGTGTGTGTGTGTGTGTGTGTGTGTGTGTGTGTGTGTGTGTGTGTGTGTGTGTGTGTGTGTGTGTATCACTCTCACAGACACAAACTCACAGTGAGCTGGCAGGGTTATGGGATACAGGAGGGGGGGTGCTTTATTTAGCAACACTGCTGGCTCACACACAGACGCTAAATGGGTGAACAGTTTTTAAAATAGCTTGTTTTGTCTCTTAACCTGTTAAACCCGAGAGGCCCCTAATCCGGGGCCTGCGGGGTGTTTTTTCACGAAACTGTGTCTCAGGGCTTCTTAACATTTAAAAACCTATTAATGTGTCATACTCACTTAACGGGAAGAAACTCAGCTAACTGACGATATGAACCATTTTTACCAAAACAAAACACAAGTTTCACCGGAAGCGTCTAAATGAGCCCTGAGCGAAAAAATGCTAACGCGCTTAGCACAGAACTCAAGGTAAAAATACCCTTATTACTTATCGTAACTGCACAAACAAGATATCAGATTAAAGCTGATATTCCACAGATTCTATAGGTATTAGTATATAGGGGAAGCAAACACAGACATCACAACACGTAGCATTACGGAGCATTCACGGGAGATCGTCTCACCTTAGCTGTTATTCTGATCAAAAGTCGTGTTCAATGGCATTAAAACGATAACAACGCTGCTGAAGGTTAATCCAATGGTTAATCCAATGTGTCTGTGTCACTTTGAAATGATTACTGATAATCCATCATTCCATTTTTATGTCAAAAACAGAGATTTCATATTAGCTGCTAATGGTAGCCACCAGAGTGTATCGCAGCTTCCGGTTCCGGGGCATTCTGGCTGCGCATCACTCATTCACCAATGGGTAATGTTTAGATGGATTTTAGGGACTTCCCTTTGATTCTATTGGCTCTAACGGTTAAAAAGAGATGTCAATCATCAAAATCGACCGATGGGTTCCAGAGATATGGAAAACCCACCCTAATGACCCCAGAAGTGGGTTTTCTTTTCTAAATCTCTCTAAAAAGGTCAAATTCCACTTGTTTTGCATCAATCTTGATACAGGGTACTTATTATATGTTATAGTTTGGATTCCTAAAGCTTTTAGGGTGCGTTCACACCAGCCGTTTATAGTCCGGATGAATCGAACCCTGGTGCGTTTAGCCGCTTGGTGCGGTTCATTTGGGTCGGTGTGAACACAATCCGAGACCTCTGAAGTGAACTAAACAACCGGACTCTGGTCCGCTAAAATAGGTGGTCTCGGACCGCTTGCTAGTGAACTCTGGAGCGGTTCATCGCTGGTGTGAACGCAGTCCGCACCAAAACATAGGAAGCGTAGTATTTACGTGTCACAAGAACGCGGGTGTCTTCAAAATCGTTAGCGAAGCCGAAAGAGTGAAGCAGAATGAAGTGTTGAACAGTGTCGTGTAAAGTAAAAACAACTATCAAAATAAAAACTATACATAAAAGTCAGAGACACCTGCCGTCGGTGAAACCCCCTCCTTACTGCAGAACGTCTCTCATTATATGTGTTATAATGTTTTGTATCGCACGTTGTCTGATTATATAATCATATGCGCCGTTGCTGTTGATCTGCTCTCCAGATTAACAACAGCATGAAAATAACCTGCCGATGCTCCATGGCGGAGGCTCCGGTAGAAATTGCCGGGATTTGCGTTTTTACCCCCTTAATGTCTGACCAATTGTTGAACAGCATTTCCGAGCACATGACTTGTGTTTAAAGTTTATAGTCTGTTTGAATTTTGCCCGTGTGAACGCAAACTGAACCTTCTGAAAAATGAAACAATGTAACAAACTGAGGTCTGGTGCGCACCAGAGAAGCGGACTATTCAAGGGTGGTTTTCACTATAAGTAATTTTTTTTTTGGACGGACACTATAATTTACATTTTTTTACTATGTTCAATCTGAATTTACTTTAAAATTTAATTTACCCCTTTTAGAAGTTAAGTTATAATCATTTGTTCTGGGAATGTCATTTTCGAGCCTGAGACCTGAAAAACAGGCTCAGGGCTTAACTGGTTAATACAACAACAAATTAAATGATCAAGGGGAGACACTACATGTGATTACGGTAAGTTAAAGAGCACATAATGACCATTCTCTGGTTCATATCAGTATGTAGTGTCTCTACTGGGACATGTCTCCATGCTTTCATGTTCAAAAAGCTCTTTATTTTTCTCATACTGCCTGTGCTGCAGCACTTCTTTTCACCCTCTGTCTGAAACCAGAGCCCAGTCTGCTCTGATTGGTTAGCTGGCCGGCTCTGTTGTGATTGGTCAAGCTGTTAGAGATGTCCCGCCCCTTAGCAGATTACGTTCAATGTGATTGATCAAGCCACTATACCTTTCCTTGGTGCAAGAATACCTGCTAGCGTCTTTGCTCTGGCCCCTCTCAATGAAAAGGACGCATGTGTTGCGCAAAAAACAGATTTTCCCCAAAAGGATTAATAATGGGTAATCTTCTATCTTCTTCTTTATTACAGTGACGTTTTACAGATGGAATTTGGGACCTTTCTTAGTATTAATACATATACAACAGCCTTTAACAAATATATAAAGTTATATTATCTAGGCTGTGAATGAACAAACCATCAGGAGGATACTTCAGAATAGAGAAAGGAATTAAACTAAAACGTTTGTTGTGTGTAAGTGCTACTGAAGTGACAAATACAACAATAAAATTCCATACATGTTGCAACCCACTACAGGTGAAAAGGGATAAAACACTGGCTGAAAAAAAACATATAATGTAAGCAAAATGCTCAAAAGAGTGACCAATTCATTTAAAACTGCGTAAAAACTTGTGTCTGCTCTGAGTTGTCATTTGTTTCTGTCATGCTGTGAGAGTGTCTTGTACACTTCATGTAGAATAAATCACAAAGCAAACGGACTGTGATGTTGATAAGAGCTTAATGAGCGTCTGTGCCACAAAGAGAGACTTAATTTTGTCTTTCTGCCTGGCTGCTATCCATTTTAGTTTTTCTCTTTATGTTGGCAGACTAAGCAGATTATGCTATTGTTGCACTCAGTCGCTCTGACTAAGAGTGTCAGCTAAACGCCTGAAATGCAATATGTTAATATGGGGGGGGGGGAGATATTCACTCGACGGGGTTGTTGTTACTCTTTTATTCTGATTTGGAACACATTCTGACTGCATTTCCTTGACATTTATTGGTATTTTCCTTGCATATGTCACAGTTTACTAACTGTTCTTGTTGGCTGATTGTCAGTGATGGAAGGTCACCTTTTGCTACTTTATACTTTACTCCACTACATTTTGTTGGCAAATATTGTAATTTTACTGCACTACATATACTGTATTTTACAGCTTTAGTTACTTTGCAGATTTTGAATATGAATACAACATATAAATCAAATAATTCATTATCATATATTATTATAGGTTAATCTATTGCATACAGTAATTCAAATGAACCCCTCTTTTACCAAGTGCAACATTGCAATCTAAAACGATGTGTCTTTAGCAGTCATTTCAAAATGTTATGTTGATGAAACTACACTGAAAAAACTGAGACACTGACTTTAAATAAATGTCAACGTTTCCGTTTTTTTCAGTGTATATTTAGCAGGACTTCTGTCTCACCCCCACTTTGTTCTTCTTTCCTCAGGATCTGAAGAAGGTGCTGTCTTTCCCCCCGTACCCTGGGGAGTTTCTGCACCCGGTCGTGTATGCCTGCACGGCGGTCATGTTGCTCTGCCTCTTCGCCTCCATCATCACCTACATAGTGCACCACAGGTAAAAAAAAAGCTTTAAACTTTAATCTCTCACCACTTTTTCCCTTCATGGTTTATTTTTGACTCCTCTGTCAGAGATCCTGGGTGTGAGTCAGATGCTTTAGGCTGGGGGGGTAAAGCACTGCAGCCTGTCTGACTAAGAGGATCTAAAACACAGATGTGTGTGTGCGTGTGTGTTTCAGAGCGGCTTTTAATGGATTTCTGAGGGGCATTTAGGCCTTTACTCCTATTATTCCATATGGAGATGCAGAATGTACTGTGGCTTTGCACTGTGGCATCTGTCTGCCCTTCTTCAGCTGTTATGAAAGCTGGGGGGGGGGGGCTGTCTGGCGCATTATTCCAGCACTGCAATTCTTATTCTTGTAGGGTGTCAGTCGCTTTATTCTCTGTGGCATTAATTTGGTACCATAGTATCTATCTTAACCCTCCTGTCGTGTTAGTTTTCCCCCTTACTGTTGTGTTCCCGGTCTGTTTTAACTGCTCTTACATTAACACGGAAACCATTGAGCATCACCACATTTTATTCAACACCCTTTTTTTTTTATACAGGGTACTTATTATATGTTATAGTTTGGATTCCTAAAGCTTGTAGTCTACTAACCCATCATTCAAGGGTGGTTTTCACTATAAGTAATGTTTTTTTTTGGACGGACACTATAATTTACAGTTTTTTACTATGTAAAATCTGAATTTTCTTTAAAATAAAAAACATCTATATTGATTCTGACTTTTCTACATCCAACTCACAGGTTTATCATTACTTTGAGAAAAAAGATTATTAATTTAACCCTTTTAGAAGTGAAGTTATGGTCATTTGTTCTGGGAATGTCATTTTCGAGCCTGAGACCTGAAAAACAGGCTCAGGGCTTAACAGGTTAAACTAACCTGATACAGTGATGTGAAATGTGTTGACACAATACATTTAATTAAAGTCAACGATTTAGTTTTTGGAGTGAGGGTTAATCTAAAATAAATGTTTCGTAAGCGACAGTTTTCTTAGAATTACACAATATTCTCGACAGATGGTTTGGTTTCATTTATGTCCGTATGTGACTGAAGCGCAGTCATGTATTAAAGTGTGTGTGTGGACGTGCAGCAGCGTTTGCCACCATGTGTGACACCTGGGACGGAGACAGGGTGCGTCCCTCTGCAGTCAGACAGCGATGACAGCAGCTGGGCTCCAAACAGCAGCAGCATCACTTACTGTCGCCCGGCACTGCAGTATTGACTGGAGGAAAAAAATATGAAAATACAGACATGAGCAATTTTGAAATTGCAGAAGATTGAGCTTTTTGATTTGAGTGGAATGTATTTATTTATTTAACCTTTATTTAACCAGATAAAAGCATTGAGATAAAATCTCATTTACAATGCTGACCTGGCCAAGAAGGCAGCAACGTTACACATTCTTACACATAACACAGACATGTAAAATACAGAGAACACAACTAAGTAAACAAAAGACAAAAAGCAGTCACTACATTGTGCACATTTGGGACAGTAAGAAAGGTACACTACTTGTTACTGCAAGAGCAGCTGGTGGTAAGGACCTCAGACAACTTCAATTTAAAACAGGCTATAGGGACAAGTGCCATCAGTTTGAGGCTTGATTGAAGGTCATTCCAAGACCAAGGACCATAATAAAAAACACTCCTTTCTTCAGCCTCACCCCTAGATTCCACCGGGTCCGTCTGCGCCGCGTTGCGGCCGCGTTACGGCTGCGCCGCGCTGCGCACAGCGATCGCGGCCACTCTAGTCAATGGGTGCTATTCCACCACACACGGCGCATTACGGCTCCGAAGCGCCCCAGAAGCGTCCCAGAAGCGTCCCAGAAGCGTCCCAGAAGCGTCTCGGCGGAGGGCTCCTCTAAAATTAGGATGAATCCTATTTTTGACGTGACGCAGCCGTAACGTAATGTCGGGCAGGCAGGAAGTGGAACGTTCAGAGCATATATAGCATATATATATATATATACACACACACAAACTAATTTTGCAGACCCTATCCCTCCGTAGTCTTTCAAGTAGGAGGAGAAATGCCAGCGTTCTCCTCCGGTTTACAGGCACTGTGTAAATTATATATATAGAATAATTATGATGATGAATGCATTTTTTTACCACTAAAATACAGCAACACATCTTTGATTCATGTCGTTTATAACTGGAATATTACAATTATTATTAACTTTGTCTGTACAAAGTAGCCTGTCCAGGAAATATGCCCAAATCAACAAAAACTGCGAGCCGGCAGGCAAGACGCTCCGCTTCTGAAATGCTTCTGAAACGCGCCTGGTAGGGTATGACGCCGGAGGAGGCCGGACCAAAACCGCGGCGCAGCCGTAACGCGGCGCAGACGGACCCGGTGGAATCTAGGGGTCAGTCCACATGGCAGGTACCTGGAACCGTATCCAGGCACTGGATCTGAGGTTGTAAGAGTCACAAACTGGAGCAAATCTGGCACATATGTAGAGTGGAAGCTTACCTAAAATGGCTTTATACAATAATAAAAACCAATGCTGCATCCTACGCATACTAAGTGAGGACCATCTAGTTAGGCTATACAGTGTGCATGATGAGTCCGATAGGGTGCATTTGATATATATCGCAGTGCAACATGGTAGAGTGGGTCAAGTTTGGCCAAAACAGTGGGACAGGCAAATCTATAGATTGTATCACCGTTGTCAAGCTGGGACAGGAATAAGCCAGAGACCAACCTTTTACCGGAAGAAGTTGAAAAACAACGTTTAAATCTGTAAAGGAAGCCAAGAGTGAATTTAAATTTCTTAGTTAGAACTTCAATGTGGTGTTTAAAGTTTAGTTCTATTTCGTCCCTACTGACCGCCAGAGGCGGTGCTTTTAGCACTGGATATGTCCATCGTGCGCATGCGCAGTACGAGTACCAATATCAACAAAGTCACCTGTGACCCACGTGACACCGGCTATATCAGCCCGTGTCATCAGAGGATCTGTTCCTTTCATCTTCTCGCTGCGCGAGAGTACCGTGGCTACACTATTGTAGCCTACAGCGTTCAGTTGGAACGTTTGGATTTAAGGATTTAAGGCTACCTACATGATGGCTCATCCATGTAGCGCCTGTATGGCTTCTCTCGAGCCCGAGGATGGCCACGACCGCTGCCCCTCTTGCCTTGGTCTCGAGCATTTGAGGGAGGGTCTCACGCAGGACGCCTGCATGAACTGTAGCTGTATGCCTTGGGCGCTTAGAGCGGCCAGAGTCGCAGAGGTGGAGCGTCTGGCAGCAGCCAACGGACACCTCTCCTTGTCGCATCTTCCCCTAGGTCAGTTTGGCCGTTCCCGGCGACCCGAGGGAGCGATGGCTACGGGTTCGCCCCCTAACAGGCTGTCCTCTAAGGTGGATCGGTTAGCCGCCGACATGGACATGATGAAGTCGCTCCTCTTAGCCCTTCAACCAGGGGCCGGTATAGGGGCTGCTGGCTTGCCGCCTGCCCCTCCTTCGGTTGCCGCACCTCTGCATGAGGATGCCATGTCACTAGCGGCCTCGGCTAACCTCTTCAACGAAGAGGTGGAGGACGAGGCCCCGCTCACTCCCGGGGAGGCTTCCCACTCCTCTGCTCAGGGCTCTCTGCAGGGCGTGGAGGACGCCTCCATGGCGGCCATTATTTGTGCGGCCCTGGCACACTTGCAGCTTCCTGTTCCGCAGGCCGACGCGGCTCAGGCTAGCGCCTTCTTCAGGCGTAGCCCTACCCCTGTCCCCCTCACTGTTCCTCCTTCGGAGGAGTACCTGAGGGAGCTCCATGCATGCTGGAGAGACACCAAGGCCCTCTCCCGCTTCAGCTCTGTTGGCCGGACCCTGGCTGCCATGCAGGATCCGGCGAGGGTGGGGCTGGGTCGCATGCCACCCATCGAGCCTGCCATCGCCTCCCTGATTCTGGCTCCTGATGAGGCCCTAAGGCCTGATGCCAGGTGCCCTCTGCCTCAGTGCAGGGTCACTGACGAACTGCTCTGTAAGGCCTACGACGCAGCGGCACGCATGGGTCGTATCGGGAACTCTCTCTCCCATCTAATGCTGGCCGCCTCCGCCTCTCTGCAGCAGGCTCCGGCTGAGCCTTCTTTGCTGGGCCTCAGTGACGCTTCACTGCAGGCCTTTGCCCTAATGACTAGGGAATTGGGACGAGTTATGTCCCTACTGGTGCAGACTCGACGCCAGGTTTGGCTGGCTCAGTCACCACTAACGGAGACATGTAGGAGTGTCCTCTGCGGCGTGCCGGTCGAACCAGGGGAGCTGTTTGGAGCAGCTGCCCTGGCGGCACTAGAGCGTGCTGCCCAAGCTAGACAGACCAGGCAGCAGCTCTCGGGTCTACGTAGGCCTGTGCCTACTCCCAGCAGGCCCAGGGGCCCCTCTAGCAGCCGCACTCTGCCACTGGCTTTCAGTGGTGGTCTGCGGAGGTCCCAGCGGTCTACTCAACCGCCTCCTAATGACTTTCGTGCCCCCGGTCGCCAGCCCTCTAGGCAGCCCCGGGCCCCACAGCCTTACCGCCGCCCCCCAAGGGGTCGGGGGGCTAGGCCCTGAAGTCCCTGGGCCGGTCGTCGGCTGCTTTTCCCAGCAGCAGCTCAGCTACTGGGCTGCCTGTACTACCGACCCTTGGGTGGTTTCCACCCTAACCCAGGGATACGAATTGCAGTTTCGACGCCGGCCCCTAGCCTTCGGCCGGGTCAAGATGACAGTTGTCAGCGACCCGGCGAAGGCCTTAGCTCTGGCCCAAGAGCTGTCCGTCCTCTTGGCCAAGGGCGCAATCGAGCCAGTGGACCCCCTGCTTCAGTCCGGGGGGTTCTACTCGGCGTACTTTCTGGTGAGCAAGAAAGTCGGCGGATTTCGTCCAGTACTGGACCTCAGAGGAATCAACAGATTCCTGAGGGTGCTGCCCTTCCACATGCTGACCACAGCAGACACCCTCCGTGTTGTCACACAGGGGGAGTGGTTCACAACCGTGGACTTAAGGGACGCCTACTTCCACGTGCCGATTGCGTCCCACCACCGGAAGTTCCTGAGGTTTGCCTTTCAGGACCAGCATTATCAGTTCCGGGTGCTTCCCTTCGGTCTCTCCCTCTCTCCAAGGGTGTTTACCAGGGTCGTGGCGGCAGCTCTCGCACCCCTGCAGGCACAGGGCATGAAGGTCCTGCCGTACCTAGACGACTGGCTGGTTTGTGCGCCGTCCCGGTCCCAAGTGGCCCAGGATACGGCGCGCCTCTTATGTCACGTAGCCCGGTTGGGCCTGTCAGTAAACACCGGGAAGAGCTGCCTGGTCCCCTCCCAACGGGTCACTTACCTGGGGTTGGTCCTAGACTCGGTCGCCATGAGGGCTTGCCTAACACCTCGTCGTGTGGACGACCTTTCCCACCTTCTCCCCATCTTCAGGCTGGGCAAGAATGTGCCTTACATTCAGTTCCTCCGGCTCTTGGGCAGACTGACGGCTGCCTCAGCCGTTGTGCCCTTAGGTCTGCTGTCGCTGCGCCCTATGCAGATATGGCTGAACAGCCTTCACTTGGACGCCAAGTGGCACAGGCACAGGAGGGTCAGGGTGTCGCGCCAGTGCCTTCACTCTCTGTCACGCTGGAGAAACAGGGCCTATCTTCTGATGGGAGCGCCCATGGGCGCCATCCCATCCCGCCGGGAGACTGTCACTGTAGATGCATGTCTCTCAGGGTGGGGTGCTGTGTGGCAGGGCAGGACTGTTCAGGGTCTGTGGTCCGCCCAGGAAGGTGCATATCACATCAACGTGCTAGAGCTTCGCGCTGTGCTGCTTGCGCTCAGGCACTTTTTACCCCAACTGACGGACAGGCATGTGCTTGTTCGTTCGGACAACATGTCCGCGGTTTCCCAGATCAACCACCAGGGGGGCACCAGGTCCGCACAGCTGCTCCGGGTTTCACAGAGCCTCTTGTCTTGGGCGTCTCCCCGCTTGGCCAGCCTGCGGGCAGTCTTTCTACCAGGGGACCAAAATCAGGTGGCAGATTTCCTCTCTCGGCACAAACCTCCACCAGGGGAGTGGAGGCTTCACCCAGAAGTGGTGGAGACAATCTGGAGCCTTTTCGGCAGGGCCGAGGTGGACCTCTTTGCCTCGGAGGAGTCGAGGCACTGCCCCCTCTGGTTCTCCTGGGCAGAGGTGACCAGCCCAATGGGGCAGGATGCTCTGGCACACGACTGGCCAGACAGTCTCCTGTACGCCTTCCCGCCGCAGCCGCTGTTATTACAGACGCTTCAGAGGGTCCTTACTCAGGGGCACAGGCTCCTTCTGGTCGCCCCCCGCTGGCCGGGGAGAGTTTGGTTCCCGCTGCTACGCAGTCTCTGCTGCGGCCCACCATGGCGCCTCCCCGACAGGAAGGACCTTCTGTCACAGCTCAGGGGTCAGATCTGGCATCCCGACCCTCACCGCCTCCAGCTCTGGGCTTGGCCTCTGCGGGGCCAAACCCACTGTTGAGCGCTTTTTCGGCATCGGTCAGGGAAACTATCCTGAATGCCAGAGCACCATCCACTCGAGCACAGTACGAGTGCAAATGGAAGCTCTTCTCCCACTGGTGTTTGGGTAAGGCTGAGAATCCGGGGCATTGCTCTGTGGCCACCATTCTGGAGTTCCTGCAGTCCCTTCTGGATAGTGGACGTTCTCACTCCACTTTGAATGTATATACGGCTGCTATCTCTGCCCAACATGTCGGGGTCGACTGCGCCACGGTGGGGCGCCACAGGTCGGTGTCCCTCTTCCTGAGAGGGGCCTTACGGCATCGTCCCCCTAGTACCCCGAGGGCTCCGGCTTGGGACCTGCCCCTAGTGCTAGATGCCCTATCATCTCCTCCCTTCGAGCCCCTGGCCCAGGTGGGGCTTAAGTGGCTGTCCTTGAAGGCAGCATTTCTGCTTGCCATAACCTCAGGGAAGCGAGTTGGGGAGTTGCATGCCCTCTCCGTGAGCGATACATGCCTGAGGTGGAACTCCGATGGCTCGGGTGTTGCCCTCTGGCCGAATGTGGCGTTCCTGCCCAAGGTGCTTCCACTTGCCCACTCCAATCGGCCCATTCAGCTGGCACGCTTTAACGTCCCACAGGAGAGCCGCACGCCCGAGTTGCTGTGCCCTGTGCGTGCCCTGAGAGCGTATGTCGATGCTACGGCCTGTGTACGGCAGTCAGAGCAGCTCTTCGTTTGCCATGGCGGCATTAGGAAGGGTTGTGCTCTCTCCAAGCAGCGGCTGTCCCACTGGGTTGTCGATACAATCGCACATGCCTATGGGGCCAGTGGCCGCCCCCTGCCATCAGGGGTGAGATGCCACTCTACAAGGAGCGTCTCAACGTCTTGGGCCGCCCTGAGAGGAGTGCCCCTGGAGACCATCTGCGCCGCGGCGTCTTGGGCGTCTTCTGGCACATTCTCCAGGTTCTACCGGGTCAATGTCGCCACTCCCCATCCTTTGGGCGTGGTCCTGTTGCCAAGCTCCGCTGCTTCCAGCTAGGTGAGTATTTGGTTTCTTCATGACATGGTTGGTATAAGTCATCCAGTGCTAAAAGCACCGCCTCTGGCGGTCAGTAGGGACGAAATAGAACGATAGTTACGTCTGTAACTACGGTTCTATGAGTCCCGGATGACCGCCAGAGTTTCCTGTCACTCAGAATTCTTGTGTGCTCGCGAGAAGATTCTGGGAACAGATCCTCTGATGACACGGGCTGATATAGCCGGTGTCACGTGGGTCACAGGTGACTTTGTTGATATTGGTACTCGTACTGCGCATGCGCACGATGGACATATCCAGTGCTAAAAGCACCGCCTCTGGCGGTCATCCGGGACTCATAGAACCGTAGTTACAGACGTAACTATCGATTTCTGTACAACCAAAAACCCAGATATTTGTATGTATCGACAAACTCAACGGAGACGCCATCAAGGGTGTCAATGGAGAGGCAAGAGGACGCTGACTTGGGAGCAAAAAGCATTGCTTTGGTTTTCTTACCGTTCAATAGCAGTTTGGAATCAAGAAGTGCATGCTGTAGCGTAATAAAATCTGATTTTAAATTGGAAACGGCCATATCCAGAGAAGGAGCACATGAGTATACAATAGTGTCATCAGCATACATATGATAGGTAGAAAATTTCATCTGATTACAAATATTGTTTACATATAATAAAAAGAGCAATGTAAACAGAATCCAAACACCACTGGATGTTCTGAGGATTTGTGCAAGATTAGGGTTTTATTAGTTAAACTCAATTCAAAAATAAATAATACATACAGTTAATAGTCAATATTAGTGCTAAACTATGGTGGCTGTAAAATAACAGTGTTACATTTAAGTTGATATATGAAAGTGCTGGTATTTTAGTAGACTTGTAAACGTATTTTAAATCTATAAGGACAGGACTCTTTATGCAAAATGGACGTGTGTGATGTCCAAATCTCCGTGAGCACTACAATTGGTAAAGAAAAATGGATAACACTTTATGGTAAGGGTACATGAATCATCATGAATTCATGCATGACTTAATGCATGAAAAAGCATGAATTCATTCATGTAGTAATTCATGAACTATCAGTAATGTATAAGGATTAATAGTATCTCATGCATGACTTAATGCAGGAACAATACCTTAATTAATGCATCAACCAGTGGCGAGCTGTGACTTTTATACCTAGGCCCTCTGACCCCCCCCCCCCTACCTTTGATGATCAAATCACTTAAACACAAAGTCCATCCTCCTGTCCTTTTGGATGAAGCACTTGATGGCGGGGTCATGCAGCTGATCCTTTGCCACTCCAATTTATCATTGTAACTCAATCTTGAAAATGACTCGGTTAATAATTTCCCAACGATGTCATCACTATCACAGACATGAGCCATCATGAACGAACTTATGCTAATCACAAATCTATCGATCATAAATCTATCAATTTGATTTATGATTAGAAAATTATAAAAGTAGGGTAGACATGTGGATATTATCCGGCTGAACAAAACGTACATTTATCTAACAGGTTCGTTTTCCACAGACCTTATTTCGAGCTATTTTCCAAAATCCTATGGAGATTGCTTTTTTGTCGAGGGAACCCGTGCGCAGCTTACTTCCGGGTTTTAGGATGCGTCACTGCACCACTCAGTGGGTGTTTCTCAATGTCGAGGACGCTTCCTTGGTAGGACATGTCTTCCGAGTCACTTCCTTCCGAAGCGAGGCAAGAATCCTTCCTAGCCTCGGAAAACGAAGAATGGTGGAACAGGTGTACAGGTGTGCATCATATGCGAGGCCCCGCCTTAAATGGAACGCGATTTCCGTCAAAGATTTGGAAATTGGTCCGTGCGCAAAGCATTGTGGGGATTTTAAGACCGCAGAGGATACACATGTGCAGCCTCGAAATGTCTCGCTACGAAGGACGCCGGGCTCGGTAGAATTCCAAGGAGCCTGGACATTGGAACAGTCCTTCGGCGGGACTCGATGACGTAGCATCCTTGAAATAGTGGCTCTGGAGCATCCTTCCTTGACATTGACAAACACCCAGTAACACACATGCATCAACTTCACAGCGGGCAGAACTTGTCATAAAGTCTGCGATAATAAAGCCCACCCATTTAGAGGGAAGATATGATTGGTCAACTGTACTGTAATTTGACATTACTCTCTCGTTGAGTTACTATAGCTGGCCCTCTGTGAATTTACAGCAGGACCACCAATCAGCTCCTATCTTCACAGTAACTCGCAGAGACGAGCTTCTTTCATTTAAGGCGAGACACGGCAGGCAAAAACATTGTTTTTCATGCACTGGTCAATTTTGAGATGTTGTGCTATTTTGATTCCATAACATGTTTTCTTTCAGGCTTTTGGAAGGAAAACGCACAAAATACACATTTAAGTGTTTATTTTACTATAGTTTTTCTATTTGCGTATGTAGATTTCTCCTAAATTCACCAAAAGTTAGCATTCTAACGTAACGTAAAGTACCGCGACTACTGTTTGCACCATGTAATCAGAGATATCGTTGGAAAGCTCCGTCTCTCCTGCACAATCTCATCATTTCCTTTGTATCAGCAACCAATCGTGAAAGTACAAAGGGGTCTTAAACCAAGAAACAAAATCTCATTGGCTGGTGTCAATTTCTGACAACGTGATTCGTTCAGATGCGTCACGTGGTGTGCTAAAACACTTCCTGGTTAGCTTTTCGCTAGAAATTTAAATCTCAAAATGGCAAAAGAACGGCGAAAGAAACGTTCACAGAGAAGACAACAACAATTGTCACTTGCACGAAGCAAGGTTATACAAAAAACAAATGATCCCGAACATGAAATACCTTCACGGAGTGCGTCGAGGCGCAAGCTGTCATCCAGAGAACAGGAGGGTTTAGCTAGCGCCACACTGCAATCTTTAAAGGTAGTTTTCTCTAAATGAGTTTTTTCTCCTACTCTGAGTCCGAAATGTCCACTTCAGTAGCACGTACATACACCAAACCTTCCAGTTATATTCCTATCAATATTATGAAGGCTTTTACAGAAGGGTTTGTTCATATATCATTTATAGCCTGAATTATATAACATTGTATACCTAAAAACATGGCGAAAATTTATATTTTAGGGCTGTTGACAGTATTTTCTGATTTATGGAGTGATAAAAAGAGATATCCAAAATCCCTTCTGTAAAAGCCTTAGATACTAATATGACTACAAAATGAAACAATAATTTTGAACCTGGCTTTATCCAAAGTTCAGATTTCGGTTCCTGAAATGTGTTAAAATATGCGCATATTTAATGAGATAATGGATAATTTGCATATTTAAACATGCTTTTTTGTAATACAAAAAACAATTACGTTATTGTAAGTAATTAACTGGAGACATTTCTAGCTGATATCTTTAAGTTAAATTCACCTGGGGTGTCTCGCCTTAACCCTTCACATTCAAACAGAAACTGAACAGGCAGATTCGAAGGATTTCTTTCTTTGGAAATGTTATTTTAAATACAATTAAATCAAGTTATTTTGGTAAAACTAATGAAAAATATAACAAAACCTTTTTTATTTTTTAAATGTTTTTTTTTTATGTTTTTAAATATTATTTTTTAGAATATCTTAGGCCCTCACGCATATCTTAGGCCCTCACGCGGACAAATATCTAAGACAAGATACAAGGAAATAGACATTTAGCCCCACATGAAAATCACTGAAGACAACATGCTGAGGACTCTTTAACGAACATTTAACCTGGTCGTAAGTCTTTATTTAATTTGAGGATTGACTCATCATTCCCTTTAACATTGAGAATCACATGGCAATGCAGTCAAAATTATCGCAATCAGTTTTTTTCCCCCAAATTGTGCAGCTCTATTGTTATATGCTGAATGGTTAGGCATCTGAACAGAAAAAGGAAAACCGAAAAACGTATAATAGGGCCCCTTTAAATGCGACAGAGAGAAACCTTTCATTTGGTTTGGTCTGTCAGTAGGCTTTACATTTGATTCACTTACTACCACCACTATGCAGACGCTTTTAATTTCACTAGAACTGCGAGTGTCTATTCGTGCAAATCTTTCAGAATTTGACTGTTTTTACAGATTAAAGGAATGATTGACAGACTGATAAACAATAGAGTATCCAAATAATTGAAAGTCTATGAGTCTAATTTGCATAGAAAGTTGCTGATTGTGCACCAAATGTGTGCATATTACCATATTTGAATATATGCATATAACATAGGCATGCACTATTTGCTTGGCAGCATAGTTAGGTGCGACAATTATCCCATATGTTTGTATTTTGTATAATTGTTGAAGGTTTAGAGGCTTCAAAAGCTGCACAATCTTTTTGAAAATGTAAATCCGGCCCTAAGTATGTTTACATGCACATAAGTGTCCCAGTACTACTCTAGTCTTGTTCATATTTGGCATGATGTCCATTCATGCAACATTATCCTGATTTCTTTGAAAGTACGCCAGCTAGCACACCAATGTCTTCCAAAAACAGAGAAAGGGCTTATCCAAGTTAGTATAACCAGGATCAGATGTTTACATGTGTAAAACATAACTATCTTCCTCCAAATTACAAAACGTGTTTGCATGATGTAAGCACACTCATTCATCAAAAAGCGCTTTGCAGAGCAGAAACACATTAATTCCAGTCCAAACTAGAGACCCATGTTTAAGAAATGAAGCCGGAGCTTTTGTGGTGTCTGTCACACACAGGGGAGAGTTAGAGGCTTTTTTTTTCAAAGGCACTCACATTAACAAAATCCAACACCTCCTCGTCCTCCACAACGCCCTCAAGGCACTTCCCAGCAGTAAAACACATCTCTGTTTAGTAACACTTTGGTTATGTAGTATCACTCCCGCTGACTGACAGTATCGGAGCGGAGAAGCGTCGGGTCGCGTGTTAAATGGGCAGAATGTGAGGGAGGCTGTTCAAGGATAGGCACAGTGGGTTGTGCATGTTTAAACAAGCCACTTTCTCACTTAAAAAAACATACGGACATCCATAAAAATATTCCTGCAATGATGATTTCAACATATGAGCCTAGGAAAGAAAATAAAGGTGTTTGTCATTGTTCTATATTGCCGGCCTTGTTGCCTTTTCTCTGTTATATTAGCACGTAAACACTTCCATTCTCCAATCTAAAGGTGCAATTTGTAAGATAAAGCCAGACTTTTCGTTTCAAACGTACAATAAATTCACTCAAATTATCAACGTGAAGGGGCTGCAGTGTTGACATCATGTCAAAGTGATCTGTGTTTTGTGTCTCGGAGATAGCCTATGAAATTAGCATGCTAATCGACTAGCCAACAGCCTGTCTTGTACTGTATAGTATTACCACTTGTTCCTCAAGATGCAACAGTTAGTCAATATAGCGCCCGTCAGCCCAGTTAGCAGTTAGCACTTAGCTTGAATTCTGCCGGAACAAACCCCAGCAAATAAAAGTAAATATTTTAAGAAAGCTGCTCAAGCTGCATTCACGTGATACACGATTTGCTCTTTGCTCACCGCTAGGTTTTAGCGCAGAGCCTTGCGGTCAAAACAGCTAGTTAAGTTTTATTTCTATGCTAATGCTAGCTTACCGCTTCATACAGCTGTCATCTGAGTGTGTGTTGAAAAGTCACAGGTAAAAGGGGTCAAAGTTGAAATAATTTTTACTTTGAGTGCTCAATGACAGTTTCGGGTAGCGCTTCCGCTTATTCGAGCGATACCGCCAGTCGTGTGAATGCAGTTTCAGAGTTCCAAAAGTTTGATGGAATTTTGCTTATCCTTGCCCTGTTGTTAGTTGTTAGTAATTTATTTTAAACTGATGATGATACATTTAGTTTGTATGACTAGCAGAGGTGAAACGCTGCCTCCACCTCTTTGTAACCTTAGCAGCCCTGTTACCTTTGCTTTATGGCACTTATCAGCGTGTGTGTCTCCCACCAATGAAACCTGCCCATTGTATATTGTGTCATGTTATACTGTCCATAGCAACCTGGTCTCACCAGAATGCGTGACTCCACCACGACTCCTTAACACCGCAGTGCGTGGTGGAGTCAAGAACTTTGCTACATTTACGTGTCGGCACCACGCAAACAACCCCAATGTAAAGTGAATGAGGCTCCTTTGTCGTGGTGCACACACGCATTTCTACAACGTCCCGCAGTGAGCTTTTATTCTATAAAATGTTTTTAAAATCTACTTTATAGCTTGTAGTAACTCACGGGAGGCTTCTTTTATTTTATTTGTATTCATAATAATTTTTATTTTTCGTCAGAATGTATTATGGTGCATTATTTAGCAATTTTTGTTCTCAAAAACAGTGCATTGTGTGTAATACAACTGTGATTTTTATTAAATTAGTTAGTTTTTAAGGAAGGCCAGAGCTTCAGCTGTGTCAAATAGATTGTTCCCTTTAGTTAACGTTATTTAAAAGATAATTATATTCCTATTTGATCAAGTCCCCTTTATTGTATTTATTGTATATTAGCTGAGCGTCCATTCCCATTGGATAACGGAGGATTTTACACCCGGAAGTAAGTATTCTCCTTACTGTCGATTGATTTTATTTACAGTGATATCTGCACTACTCGTCGACTCAAAAACACCAGATTATCCTTGTTAATTACACAACATTGATTGGTTTAAATTGTGTGCGATGCTTTTGTATTTTCCCCTTTCGATTCGGAGAAACAAATATTTGTTCGTCGTGTGTGGATGGCAGAAGACACTACACTACCCAGAATCCTCAGCTATGGGACTACACCATGTCCTACCCCCCCCCCCCCCTTTAGGTCACAGGCTCCTCCAACAGTGCAACACAATAAAACAGATACACAGACAAAATAGTGCAGTAAATACAAAAATAAAAATAGTAAAATAGTAAAAAGTGAAATAGTGCAATAAGAGTCTATATACAAGTGATTGAATATGATATATTAGATAAATAATTTCTAAGTAGCAGCCAGATGAATGTTATGGATGTTGTTTCAAAGTTCAGGTGTTTAATAGTCTTATGGCCTGTGGGATGAAGCTGTCCCTGAGTCTGATGGTTTTAGTCCGGATGCTGCAGTACCGCCTGCCAGACGGCAGCAGACAGAACAGTTTGTGGCTGGGGTGATGGGGGTCTTTTATAATCCTGAAGGCTTTCTTTAAGGTTAACCTGGTATTTTTACTCCACTACATTTATTTTACAGATTCTGATTAATGATGTGAAATATAAACAACCCTTAAATCAGACTTTAGTTACACCTGAGTAAAATTCAGTGAAGGTGATTGTCAAGTGCCAACAATCAGGCGAGATATTTGGTAGTGGGTGCTTGAGAAGGCTAAATATTTATCTGCAGATCCCTATAAAGTATATTCATTACTCGTTATTCTCTTCTAATAGTTAATTAAAAACTGTATATAATGGCTATTTTGCACATCCCTTTCAAGATTTCAAGATTTTCTAAGGTTCATTGACATATCATATACACAACTACGGTGTAGTTATGCAATGAATGAAACACTTGGGTCACAGGTTCCTCAACAGTGCATTACAAGACATCTATCGATATGTGTGTACCTCCACCATTAAACATATTCTGCACATTTCTTATACTATCTACATACATCTTATAAGAGTATAATTAATATGTATAATATCAGTTAAAATAAGTGCTTCAACATAGTTAACATTGCAGGAAAGTTGATTGTCAAGTTCCAAAACAAACCATGCAATATATTAGACGTTAAGTACTTTGTCAGGCTTAATATCTGTAGATACCCCCAAAGCTTTTTTCTTATTTAAAAGAAGACCTTAACCTAAAGTATTCTTTCATGTTTAAATAAAGCCTTATTAGTTTGTCTGTTTTGCACATCCTCCTATCAGGCACTAAACTGTTTTATTGTAGAGATCACTTACAATATCTTCTTGATATTTTCTATTCTATATTATTTATATCATTGACCTTCCACTTTCCCACTATATTAAGAGTATGTACTCTTAATATTTAAATGTTTTCATCAAATATAACACATTCAAAAGTGCTTTACAAAAATGAAAGACATTAAGAAAAAGGCATTTTAAAACAGTCATTAAAAAGCAACACAATCTACCTGCATTGCAATTACTCTAAACGTGTAATAACGTGCTTTAACCAGTAGGAGGTGCGGGTTAAAAAGCTGTCAAGTTTACAGTGTTAACAAAATAAAATATACTGCTGTTTCTCATTTTTTCTGGACGGATATATTCTGTTATTGTTTTGATATTTGTAACACAAAAGCGATGGAAAAAACCCACAGCAACACAGAAAAGATGGTCTTAACATGACCCAGCGGTCTAGTAGTTAATAAAAAACAATAATATCAAAACAAATTATTACTACTAACTTTATTGTGAAATTAAAACCGAACGGTAAAAGAATAGTTTCCGGTCTATTCTGAGGCCCGATCTCTGTAGATAAATAAAGAACTACGACAGATGTGTAATGTTTAATGCAGCCAAACCATTAATTACAATGCATTCATGTGATGACTTTCAAAGAGTAAAGCAAGCACTGCTGAATAAAGTATGATTTTATCTTTTACGAAACGTTTTTTTTCCATATGGAATGCAGTTGGAGGTCAACCAATCACAGAGCTTGAGGCAAAGCGGAACAATAGCTGAGGATTCTGGGTAGTGTAGTGTCTTCGGCCATCCTAAACTCTGAACACATATTTGTTTCTCCGAATCGAAGGGGAAAATTACAAAAGCATTGCACACAATTTAAACCAATCAATGTTGTGTAATTAACAAGGATAATCTGGTGTTTTTGAGTTGATGAGTAGTGCAGATATCACTGTCAAATCAATCGACAGTAAGGAGAATACTTACTTCCGGGTGTAAAATGAATGGGAATGGACGCTCACATTGCTCTCTGTGTCTGTAATACAATAAAGGGGACATGATCAAATAGGAATATAATTATCTTTTACATAACGTTAACTAAAGGGAACAATCTATTTGACACAGCTGAAGCTCTGGCCTTCCTTAAAAACTAACTAATTTAATAAAAATCACAGTTGTATTACACACAATGCACTGTTTTTTGAGAACAAAAATTCGTAACTAATGCACCATAATACATTCTGACGAAAAATAAAAATGATTATGAATACAAATAAAATAAAAGAAGCCTCCCGTGAGTTACTACAAGCTATAAAGTAGATTTTAAAAACGTTTTATAGAATAAAAGCTCACTGCGGGACGTTGTAGAAATGCGTGTGTGCACCACGACAAAGGAGCCTCATTCACTTTACATTGGGGTTGTTTGCGTGGTGCAGACACGTAAATGTAGCAAAGTTCGTGACTCCACCACGCACTGCGGTGTTAAGGAGTCGTGGTGGAGTCACGCATTCTGGTGAGACCAGGTTGGTCCATAGCTTAATCGTTTTTTACAGTTGGCTCAGCAGTGGGTGCAGGGGTGAGGGAGCAGATGCAGAGAGAGGACCCCCCCCACCTTCTGGGAGATGGGGATGTGGAGGGTTGCCAGGTTAATGTACTTGACCCAATGAAAGCCCGGAGCAGAGCCTATGAAAACCCTCTTCTAGGGAGGCCAGGAGCCGGCCTGATTTATGGCCTCTTTGCTGGATGGAGTTCAGCACTTGCACCGCGGCAGAGGCATCGACGGCAGCAGCTTTTACTCCCCCCTCCCCCACCGGCCCCAGACACGCCTCATAGCTCACTGCTGAGCCACTGCTTCATCTACAGTTGGCTCACGTGCAGCTGGGGCTCCGCTCCTCCATTTTGGGGAGTGCAGATTTCCAGCACAAGGTTATATAATTTCAAATGGTGACAGTGTCTGTATGGAAGAAAAGGAAAGGGGGGAGGGGGGGGCTGACACAGGAAAGTAATTAAAAGAATGGATGGTCTGTTAATTCACACCCGTGCGACAAATATGTTAGCATTGTCTGACCTAGTTAGCCTATTTCCTAACAGCTGGGAGGAAAATGGTAATGTGGGTTAAGTGCCCTGTCCAAGAGTGTGTAACCCCCCTGGCTAATGCCATATTTCACAGGGTGGATATGAGTGCATGGTTTTACATCATGAAAACTTCAATTGGCCCAGCCAACTGGAAGCAATCTCTTTTATTTCATCATCAAACCAGCGGAGTGAGTCTTATTTGTGTGCATTAACCACAAATACAGGAAGGTTGTGCCCTGAATGACACACTGAACCCTTATCTCATGTGAACTGTGAAAAGCCCTTGTCTTGAGGTCCATTTTAAATAAAATAGTGTGACCATTAAGGTAACCAGGGTTTTAAATTATAAAAACAAATCCTTCCATGGGTTCCCGTGGATCATTAAAATGTACTAAAATTAGTCTTTAACTCGTAATAAACGTTCTTAAATGAATCTTTAAAATGCTTAGACATGGCAACTACGTTTTTTATGAACCATTTTATTTTCTGACATTGCCATTTTTAAATCTTGAAATAACAGTTTTTTTTAAATAATTTAATCAAAAACTTTTAGGTCACACAGATCAGAATAGTAGAACCATCAACAATCGCAAAGAGTAGATTTGGAAGTTTAATAAAAATGTGCTTTTCAACTAAGATTTTCTTCAATGTATATAAGATGCCCGTTGTAATAGCGGTGACTGTTCCAAACTCGGCACATATTTTTGTCACAGGCATTCTTGTAATCTAAATGTTCCACTATGAACAAAATGTTTTTTTTAATCTGGATTTATAAAATCCTTATGAGAGTCAACGCAAAAACTGTATTTTATATACATTTCTTTCTAAGTTTGTCTATTGTGGACATTTCCCAGCATGCACCAGGGACACAGACATTTGCATAATTGTGTTCCTGTACAAGTTCTGGTGTAATTGTGTTTAACGATGTGTTCTACAACTGTTCCAAAATGGCCTTGTAATACACACAATTGAATGTGGTAAGAACATGAGTGATGTTGTGCGTATGATTGACGATGCTACCCAATTACAATATTAGACTTTTAATATACGACTATTTTTAGCAGGCAAGATAAATTATTTTGTATTAGAAATGAATTACCCAACATGAAAATATTTATTGTTGAGTCAAGGTTGAAAGTATTCTATTATTCAGCACATATATTGGCATTGGGTTTGTAAAGAGTTGTTTAGACATCTTAAACTCTACGAGCAGCACCCCCCAGGCTCTCCTGTGGTTGTTAATCTATAACGCAGAAGCAAGGTAAAAAAATGTATGCAGACCTTGAAAAAGCCTGGCTTAAATCGTACTTGAAGTGATTGATGGGCAATACACCTTGAAAACTGCATCTAAATGAGATTTATGATAAAGCTCTGTGACATGTGGTGTTTACCTGCTAATTCTTTTGATTCTCGGTCTCTCTTGGCAGCGCGATCCGCATCAGTCGGAAGGGATGGCACATGCTTCTCAACTTCTGTTTCCACACGGCGCTGACCTTTGCTGTGTTTGCCGGCGGCATCAATCGAATCAAATACCCCATCATCTGTCAAGCAGTAAGTGCATTCCCTTTTCATTCATCCACTCTCAAAGCTTTTCAGAAAATGGATTATGAATGTCCACTCAGGTGTTGTCAACCACAGCCTCTAGTGCAGTATGTGGACGTATAGTAACCCGGCATTATGTGTCTTTCATGCTTCAGCTGCATGAATGATCTGGTCCCTCTCATGGTTAAGTGTTGACACAATGAGCCACTATGGTTCAGGGTCTTCCGTCATGAATGCACTTACTCTCTGGCCCTCTATTGTCCGTGTTGTTGCCTGGGGTTAATGCTGGGCCATATTGCCCAGTGTTATATCATTTTTCTGGGCATTCACGAAAGTGTCATGTAAAACATTTTTATTATCATTAGAATTCAATACGAAACCGTTTTCCATGGCATAATCTTGCATAATTACCACTACTCTGTTCATTAAATAACAGTTTTTGTGTCATGTTTTTCTGGAACAATGATCGTGGGATTATACGAGGGCTGTCAATCGATTAAAATATTTAATTTTGATTAATCGTTTTGATTTCCATAGTTAACTTTTGATTAATTGCGATTGCGATTTAATACTCAGGGTTTAATCAACATGGGAGTAGACAAATGTGATTGTTTCTTAAAAATGTATGTGTATTACTATTGCAACAATCCAACTGGGGAACTGTCCTTTCTCCTTTTGAGCTTTTTTCTGGTGTTTAGTTTAGTGGTGTTAAAAGGAAGTTGCATTAACGCATTATTATCGCATTACCTTTGACAGAACTAGATTATACATTATAACTTATTTGGTCAGGTTCACAATCACATCAACAATGCATGTGTCTGATGAAGGATCTGGAGATTATGGTAAATACACCAAATATTGCAGGTCATGGAGCAACCTTCTCCATATCCAGTGCCAATGTCTTCCGGTCCTCATAGACCAATTTGCTTTACAATGTTAACATAGAACTTTACAAATATATAAAATTAGCCTACAATGTAGTTCTATTTATGATCTTCACAATATACCTAATTTCTCTTGTGCTGCATGTCCTGAGTCTGTTGAGCAATCAGAGGCTGCGTCTGGTCTGAACTCAACATGACCAGATGTCCTTGTGCAGAGTTTCTAACCTTAAATTGCCCCCGTCAAGTACCGTATTGTGTAAATGTATGTTAGTGTCTGTAAATGTAACATTAGACCTGCTAAAGTTCAGCATGTTAACATTGTCTTTGTTAGCATCCACTCACATTAGCATCTGCTAACAACAGTATTTCGCTCAAAGCATCGCCTCTCCTTATAAAGCTCTTAGCATGGCTGTCTTGTCGGCTTAGTTATTTTTTTCAGTTTGTTGGAGATAAGTATTCCTCTAGCTTTCATCAAACATCATGAAACTAATTGCATACGTATCGAAACCCTTGATGCATCTTTCAGCTGTTTTGTACATATTGAAAAAAGCTTCTGGAGCTACTGCTGCCTGAGAAGAAGGATATTCCATTACAGCAGAATGTCCCTGCAGTTGGACTTTCTGACCCTTTGCAATCACTGTGTGGTCACATGGGTGGTGCCTCCATCTCTGCAGCCCACAGTTATGAATGAGTAAGAAAAGCTCTGCAGAGGGTCCTGGAGATTTGGGATGTCAGGATACATTTGAAACAGGTCAGAGAAACGCTTTATTGCCTGCTGGCACCATACTATTTTCAGTTTGTTATTCATCAAGAATGTGGGTGGAAAACACGATACAGCAGCTTTCAGATTTGTATTATGTAAGAAGACGAATACTTTTTATTTTATTTTGGGGTGTACTGTCCCGTTAAGGTAGTCAAGACTTTTGTCAAGATAAGGTGTAGGTGTCAAAAAGAGAGCGAATAAAAATAATGTTTCCTTTTTTACTTTTCCTCATGGGTGAAAAGCCATATTTACCTGGTGGATTTCCTTTCCATGTGATTGATAGCTGGCCTTGTTCAGGTTTTTCGCATTAAACATCGGCTGGAACAGAGCATCCTCCACTGCCAGCTCACCTCAGTGGGGGTGCATTTACCGTACGTAGGCGCAAAGAGATTGATGTACACTTCCACTTTTCACTCAGAGTTTCAAATGCCTTCACTCAGTCCCTGTTCTCCGTCAATGGGCCATGTTCTCTCCCTTCACTGTGAGCTGCAGTGGGTTTGGGACTTAGCTGTGTCTTCTGCTGTCACAAGCACTTTAGGTGGCCCCTTTATTCCATAGAGTAAAGACTCAGACTCTCCGCGTTGAAACGGAGAGCATCATTTTTCATGTCAGAGCTGCCAAACACAGGTGACAGGGAAGTCTGTAAGAAGTCACCACATGTGTCACAGCCGACAGGTCTTCCTCCACAGCTGCTGACAGGCATATTGAGCATCTGGGTTTTTACTCAAAATACTTCCCACCACTCCAAGATCGAAAGACGTCGACGCCAAAAGGCAGTTTTAATAGTGTACTGATACTATAAATCATCACCATTTCCTAATCAGGCATATTTAGTTTATCAATCAATCAATCAATCAATCAATGAAAATACTGTATTAATCAGGGGGAAATTAAGTTTCTTGACGTGGCACCATATTAGAATAAAATAGACTCAGGCTTATTGTGAAGACATGGTGAAGTTCTCGGTCATGTTTTCAAAAGCACATTAACATAGACTCCTAAGTAAGGTGGTCCGTCTGACTCCTAGCTAACGCCGTTAGCTTGTCCATTCCATTAGCCAGTGACCTTACATTGCCCATGATGAGAGGGGGGAGCGATGGGCTTTATCTCATTTTCTCCATACATCTGGACCCATCTCACCTCCTTTTCTCTTTTGTTAACCCATGCATCCTCTGTGTCCTTCTCTATATTTCAGTGCTGATAGCAGTGTTCAGACCACTTTGCTAGCAGGCTTTAGCGTGATTAGCTTCTCCCTGGTATAAACAAGTCAGCCATGTGGTTGCTGCGCAACAGCGGCATGGATGCATCACAGCAGCAACTCAACAACAAAACATTTTTATAAAATGGGCATAGCTTAATAAGTTACTAATAGAAGTTATCCACAGAAAATTAAGATAAGATTAAATAAGAAAGCTAAAAGTTGAAATAAGTACAAATCTAGCAAGACCAACTGCAACAGACTGTACGGTTGGCGTACGCGCACTGAATCTAAAATATGAAGTAGCAGGAGATAAGAAACTAGAAATTGCGACACAGAGATGTGTGTGTATGTATCAGTGGCGAACCGTCAGGGCCTTCAAGCTATTCAGAGAACCCAAACAAAAAATCGATTTAATTATATAAATAAAATGTAATAAAATGTATATAAAATGAATAAATGAGAATCGTATCTGTGTTGTTGATCTGTAATATTACAGTGTTACATGGTTTGTTTGTCCTTCTCGGTCCATGCACTACGCATTTCAGTGGTTTTGTGTTAGAAAAGAAATGCAACCAATCAGATATTTTTTCAGATATTCACTTGGCTACGCACCGAGACAATGATAGAGACAGACAGTGTGTGTGTGTGTGTGTGTGTGTGTGTGTGTGTGTGTGTGTGTGTGTGTGTGTATCTCCGGCTAGGAAGGTCGTATCAACGTGCTCCCGTCTCTAGCACCCCCGCAGCCCGAGCTACGAGTGAAAGAACTAAACTTACATGAAACTTCCGTTGGGTTGCTTTAAAGTCAAGCTTTAGTTTAAGATTCACGCTGTAATAGATGTAAAACATGTGATGGAGCATTACTAACCTGACTCAGATGGTTTGTTTCACCAAACCATTGGAAAAGGGCAGGCACTTTCAAAAATACTTGGCAGGTGATTGGATTAATCTGTCTATCACCTTCTATCATGGGCCACTTCTGATTGGCTAACAATGGATGGTACATGTGGAGCACAGCACTTCTGTTTGGTGTGGATGACTGACACACAAATGCGATTTTTAATTGCATCATTTAAAATCGATTAATCGTTCAGCCCTAGCTCAAATCATCACACAGATGTGTTCAATATTAAATATGACACTTGTGAGGTGGGGGCCATTGGGGGGGCCAGCGGTTGCATCAGTGTAGTCGCTTTGCTACTGACCTCTGATGGAAATATCTGTGTCTTAAGCAGCAGAATCCTCCTGTATGTTCCCAGCAGTAGCTAACTGCTCGCTGCCAGGTGTTGTGCAGGTGCAGTTTTCCCTGAGAACAGCTGCGTGCTGCTGCAGCTGAAAAGAGAGCAACACCACGAGAGTGAACAGTAAACGATGTGAAACAATGAGCCGCAGCTCACATAAACAGCTCCATAAAGCCATGGCAGCTGCAGCTACAGCTGATCATTCTCTATGAGTTCATCACCAGGGTTAGGAGGGTTACCGTATGTGGCGGCTCAATTTCCAGTTCAGTTTGAGTCGCCGAGAGGCTAAGCTTGGCTATAAACTGTGACGCGTTTACAAAGAAAGTCCATACTGAAGCAAGATAGTTTTACGATAATAAACAAATTCAAAACACAGTAACTATGGACAACACGGTCAACAGAAAAAATGACAGCACAAGCTCACCCTCTGTCATCCGCACTCGACATGAGACAGGTGACTTATATACACAAACCACACCCGTGTGACATTTACCGGAAGTGGTCAACAAACAAATAAAAGTGACGTAAACAAATAATAATAATACAAATAATGAACTTGGGCTAAGTAGCATTATGGCACCTACACCGTACTTTGAAAATGTATTCCGTACAATTACAATTCACTTGTTAAAATATGTAATCAGTAACCTAATATGAATATCAAAATATAAAAGTTATGTAACCTGATTACTTTCTGTTACTTTTGGATTCCCTCAATATCAAATGCAATGCAAATAAATACAAGAGAAAATAAATATCAATAACATGTTTCACTTAAGTTTATAATGTAAGACAACAGAACAATGTGACCTTAGAAAAGAAGAAACCAATATATTTAGTATGCAAAATGTAAATGAACAAATTAAATGCAAACACAAGGTTTATGAAAACAAGTGCAAACAACCACAGTCCAAATCAAAGTATCTGTGGGTTTACTAAATACTGTAGCTGATTCTGACAGAATCTAAAACCATTGTTAGCGCTTAGTGGCAAAGTGCTACTTTTCTGATTATCAAATGTGTGAGTTAACTATGAAACTGTAGCCTTATATAACAGGCTGCTTTTTGGAGTTGCTGGGAATGACAATATATTGTAATAGTAGCATACATTTGAGATATTTAGGGACAATTGGTCAATGGTTGAGTCTGTCCATTGTCTTTATATGTAGTTCACAATGGCATGGCGACCAAAAATTGTGGGGAAGTCTTAGGGCCCGTGTCCACATAGCGCCTCTTTCTGAGAGCAAGCTTCTTTTTTGGTATTGATTGTTAAAGAACAGAGATCAAGCCAACTTTCCTAAGCGCCGGTGAAGTCACTGTAGTAAATTGGTGGAGAGCTTGTTTTTGACGGTGTCTCAAAGATGGAACCTATTATAACAAGAACAAAAAAACGTTTGTTGGAGGAGATCGTTTGGCGTAAACTATGTCAAACACATATATAGAAGCACAAACATAAAATAAAATCATCCGGGGGCTAGGCTAGTCTGTCATACATCAGTGCTGCCAGCTCCTTCCTGCCATGTGGACACCGGCCCTTAGAGTTCTTTAGCCTCCATCGAGACAACCTAAAGGTGTTTATTGTTTACCTTAATGTTATGATCTTTGGAAGGAGTCAATCATTACCTATAAATACATCCAATTGTAAGATGTGTACAAAACCTACATATGCCTTATTAGAAAATAAATGTTCCTGAGGTCATGTGGGACCCTTCCTGTCCAGCAGTGGGGGTGCAGGTGTTGTTGACGGAGCCCTGCGGCTCACTTGGCTCTGCTGTGGCTCTTATTTAGCATTTATTCATTTATCTAATTTCCTCCTGGGGCCTTTGACTGTTTCTTGCTGCTCCTCCTTTACCCAATCACTGCTAACAGGACGGCTCTCTGCAGGTTTGGGCTGGAGCCCAGATTGTCTGCGGCTCCACTGGGACGCAGGCGGGCCCCAGCAGACACAATCTGGGATAATTACAGGACTGCTTCAGGAGATGTGTAATCGCACAAGGACGCAAACACACATTTAAATTGCACTCGCAGTGCCTTCTGGGGATCTCGCCCAAATCATCCCACCTCCCCACACACACTTTCTACCTCATCCCAGGGGGGCGCATAAGTACACGCTCTCCCTTCGACAGAGGGAACTTCAAGGAGCTCTGCAACTAGCTTTGGCAGCTCTCGCAGCACTTCAAGCAGCACCAGCCCAGCTCCCCCTTAACACATCCACCTGCACCCCCATACTCATCTTCCCGCTCTCCATCAGTCTTGCTCCGCGTCCCTGCCCACCGCTGTACTGCCGCTATGCAGCATCCGATGTCTTTGCAGCCTCAAAGTCATCTCTGATCTCTATTTCTATCTTTTCCTCCAGCAAGGCTCATGTTATCATTGACTTGAGCAACGCCCCAGCTGTCACACCGCATCTACTGTTTGTGCGTGCATTAAAAGGCACAACAACACACAGTTTGGCCTTGTTTTCCCTCGCCTACCCTCATCTTACCTTACACCATTATCATTTAGATTAGACGTCTCCGTTGATTGTTCAGCGAGTGTGACCGGCGTTAAATAAACTATTAATTGAGCAAAGAACTTGGCTAAGGATGTGACCTAGATCTGAGGTTACGTCCAACTGTCAGCTTAAAGATGCTTTACAGAGGATTTCCTCATTAGTGTGAAATTAGTTGTGACGGCAAACGCTGGCAGGAAAAAAATACAAAAATCCAATTTAAATGTTCCTGGGCTCATTTCCCCACATGTTGGAATGCTTCCGGTAGACTGGTTATTACTTATGAATGAAAAACAGTGGGGAGCTGATATAATGAATATGCCAATAGAAGACAGCTTAGAACGGCCTTTGAATTTAGCTCTGTAAGCATACGCTTCAATTGTCGAAATACTTTCTCTGACGGTGGTTTCCTTACAAAAAATGCTAAAACATGGGTTTCCTACTTACCGCCTGACAAAAGGTCCACTCCGGCCCACTTCATGACTTTGCAGAGTATGACAATTGCCGAAAGTTATTCCTATTTGTCAACTAAGGGTTGCATTGTCCTAATTGGAGTAGCATCTCCTCTGCTGGATACGTTATCATTAATCCCACGTGGTTACATACAGTCTATTCATTATAATACTGTCAAGCTCAGGCTACTATTAATGCAGATATGGAACGTGAGAAAATGTTTGCCCAAAGGCGGATACAGAGTTTTGGGTATTCCAGGAAGAAACCTTTTTCTTACAGAGCTATAATATTTGATGCCGCTTTCACTTTTTTTTTTTGTGCCTCTATATTTCCATGCTTTAATGTTCAAAAAGCTCTTTATTTTTCTCCTGTGCTGCAGCACCTCTTTTCACCCTCTGTCTGAAACCAGAGCCCAGTCTGCTCTGATTGGTTAGCTGGCCGGCTCAGTGGTGATTGGTTAACCGCTTAGAGATGTCCCGCCCCTTAGCCTATCAAGTACAATATGTGTTACATAGTGATGTCACTGCCTGCTTAGTTACTTACTGTTTGAATAGCAACATATTATGGCCAGAAAGAACAATGGTTTGACTGTTAGCATCTACAGTTTTCTAGAGATATACAGACCTCTGGGTCCAAATGTCAAAGCCATTGTGTGATTTCCATAAACTTGCATTATTTATAACGTTGGCTGACATCGCTTGTTTCAAAAATGTAAAATCGAAAAAAAAGTAGAAGCCAGCTCAACTTTGATTTGTAGTGCGTCACACATGAAGGTGCACCTAAACACTGCAAAGCTATTATCAGGATAAGAATCTGAATACTTAATATTGTCCTGAGGTGAAGTTGGGTTTTGTGACTTTTGCCTTTTGTGACATATAATAATAATAACATACAAATATCTATAAAAACCCAAGAATTTTAAATATACAATAAAAGATAAATAAATCAGAACTATTGATTATATACTATTTATATACACTAGTTAAAGTAAAAGAGTGCACACTGTACAATATATAACAACAATAAATATTTAAAAAAAAAATGTTTATTAAAATATACTCAGTGGTGAATTAGTAATAATACTAGTATTATTGTAATGTTATAAATATGATAGATATAGTATGTGCTATAAGTGTATATAAATGTGTGCTGATTTTACGCTGTCAATAATACTCCAAGTCATTTGACTTTAGTGACATCAAATGTGCAAAATCCCAAAATAATGTTTGGCTTTAAACTCTCACAGGCGTAATTAAAGATACTTTTCTTTGGGTGTGCAGTGTGGTTAATTCACGCATCTTTGACATCTATCCTAAGTGATGAAAGAGGGACTTTGACGTGACAGAAGCATTGGCTTTTCAAATGCGACACATTGATCAGGTTTCTGGGGTATTCCAGTGGCTGCTGTGTTAACTGAGTGATCGTCGTGCTGCTCACTGATCCAATCACTGGCTGGAATGTCCCCAAAACAGGACATCAGGTGAAAGCACACAGACACTTTGAAAAGTCAAATACCAAAATGGAACTTTGTTTATATGTCTCATCTTAACATGCACACTGTAACCATGTCCGTTTCTTAATTTGATCCTTCTTATTTTATGAATGTGTTAGTTTTAAACAAAAATGGATAACTGATGTTTGTGCTTTCTATTTGTTAGTATTTGTGAGTATTTGCGAGCAGAATGCATCTTTACGCACATGCTGATGGACAAGCTGTTTTAATGGTATGTCATGACGGGCAGCACATGACGGTTTTGTGGGCCCTCCACTGAAAATCTTCTTTGCAGATTTGCTTTGGTACCGGGTCTGAGTTAAGGCAACACAAATCAACTAGGATACAACTTTAGATTCATGATTTTTACTCGACAGGAAGGAGATCAAAATCATAATCTGAAATCTGTCAAATGAATGTAGTGGAGTAAAAAGTAAAATACTTCCCTCTAATATGTAGCACAGTCGCAGTATGAAGTAGCATCAAATGGAAATACTTCAAGAACAACTACCTTGAATTTGTACTTTAGTACATCAGTTGAGTGAATTACAGTACTTGGTTACATTCCACCACTAGCCATTTTGACTTCAGTATCTGAATGTCACTCATCAGAGATGGAAACCTGCTGTTTTTGTTGATTTCCCATCTGTTGTCCTGGTGGATGATCTGCTTTTGGATTTACCATACTAAAAATGTTAAACTGATGGCAATAGCTTTGAAGAACTCCGATCAAACCTACTGTGTCACACTTCCCTGAAATTGTACTTATTTATGCCTCAGAAATGCATCTACTGTCTGAAAATGGGATTAAACCTCCCCCACCTTTACCGTCTCCGTTAATTTGAGAACCTTTGCTCTTCCCTTATTTCCATTTTACAAACACATTCTCTTTCTGTATGTTCTTGGCACTAATGAAGCTCTGAAGCGTGTGGACTCGGCATTAGTGATTGACTTCACACCTGCTCTTTGCTCTCTGTAACTAGCTCAAGGACACTTCCAATTAGCATCCAGGCTTTGGTACGCTAGCTCGGCTCCCTAGGCCTACCAGGGCTTGGAGCATTTGATTGTCAGTAGCTTATGAACACACTGACTGCGTGGAGAGAAGCCTCAGTGCATTTCATTTTTCCTCCCTCCTTTTCTCCCGCTTGTAACTCTCATCTCTCCAATCTTTCGACAAACTGGCAAAGCCTTTAAACAAAGTTAGATCAGTTCCCCCATTCCAACATTATTCATGAATATTAAAACGAGGACGAGCGGAGATATACATAGAGCGTATTTCGGAACACAGTCACGCGCCGGTAGTCGTCAACGTGACTATCATTTATATTCAGATTTGTTATTCCTGGTGCACCCCTCGTGTCCTCTAACTCAACTGATAAGGAGCTGCTCAGTATCCGTCGGTATAACCTCGCCGTGATGCTCTTATCCCAAACAACATTGATGATTCAATGGCACTTTTTGAACCTGTCTTTCCATTCATTGTCTTTAAGTGTAGGATGAGACAAAGCAGTCAGGTCTTGAAGGGAAACGTCTTTGGAGACACCCTTGCGGTGACATTGATGATGAGTTTGCGAGAGGCAGCTCTTCCGGAACATCTTTTTTCTTTGACTTACAGGAGTTCATTCGTTTTTTCAGACGCTGTACCGTAAGCAAAAGTTCAGAAAAGTCAAACAAATAACTCTGTGTACCTTGTTTCACCCCGTCACAGGTCGGGGTCGTGCTGCACTACTCGTCTCTGTCGACCATGCTGTGGCTCGGGGTGACGGCCAGGAACATTTACAAGCAGGTGACCAAGAAACCTCCGCAGAGCCAGGATGGTGACCCGCCCCCACCCCCTAAACAACCCCTATTGAGGTAATGTCTTCACGACCCCTCTCAACCCTCACTGCCATGACACGGACATCATTTGCTGTATGCATGTGTTTTTTTATATTTCTTGATGCTTGTTGCGTGTGTCTTGAGAGGCCAAGGACTGGTTCACTGTGCAATTATTTGCTTCCCTATTTCCTTTAGTACATCACCTGGCTTATACTCTGAGATGCAGGTGCCAGATATGATGGGATATGGACTGCATTTATAAATATATAGCGCTTTTGCAGTCTTTGTGACACCTACAAGTCAACATTCACCCATTCACACACATTAAAGCAGAGGCTGCCATACAACTGGCCAGATAAACTAACATTCACACATCATGGGCCACTGAGAGCAATTTAGGGTTAGGGTTAGGCCATTGGAAGCAATTTGGGGTATCTAAGGACACAAAGACATGTGGGGATCGATACACTGACCTTTCAGTTGGTAGACCACCACTCTACCCCGGAGCCACAGCCGTCCTACAATCATTCCTGTCCCACCTTGTACTTATGATTCGAAGCATTGAGGAAATAAGTATTCAAATTAAAAAAAATACTCTATAAGCACACAACATTCTGAAAAGAAATGGCCACTGTGACCAATTATGTTTAAGCATATTTTATATTATTGAATTGTTGATGCATTAATGTAAGAATAGCATTTTGATCACGGTTTTGACTACCTAGTGGTTAGGGCCTTCTCCAATGATTCACCCTGGGGGGGTTACAAAATAATGAATGGGGGGAAGAAAAAGAAAAAATGATGCAATTAAAAATAATTAGCTACACCCTTCTTCCATGTTTTATGAAACTTGGGCCAGTAGTTATTTTATTTGTTATTTTGGGTTTTTTAATTGTTCCTGTTGACAGCCAAACCAGACAAACTTGTACCTATTTCATCAATCATACGTTAAATAAATATAATGAGTAATTGGTAATAAAAAAACTCATATAGATCATACTGTATGGGACCATTTTTGTATGGGGTCACAAGACAAGATCTTTAATAACAATGCAACTCATTTACAGATTACCGGTTCATATATTCATACCGATTAGTTTCGGTTTTAATAACACATTTTAAAATGGATGTGGTGTTAATTGAAGGTATTGTATTCAGTCATGTCGGTGTGTGCGTGTGTGTGTGTGTGTGTGTGAATACAGGTGTGTGTATTTGAGCATTTGCCTGTTGATTTATGCTACTTTCTCTATGTTAATGTGTTTTTCTTTGGTGTTTGCCTGCTCATGTTTTCTTTAGATGACAACAAAAGCTTTTCACAGATGAGTTATTGCATGCTTTATCTGGGGGGACATCCACAGCTAGTTTGCATTCTTTCAAGCCCGTGGCTTTGTTCACTTTGCAGTAAAAAGCTGTCAGGTCTTCCTATTTGTACCGCTTTGGCTCTCCTTGTGGATTTCCCCCACATTTGCTCATGTTAAGAAACAACATCTTTAATCTGAGTCACTGTCAGCCGTGAGGAAAGAAGTCTGTGCTGTTAAGGGTAATGATTCTCTTAATGTGAAAATGAGTCTGAGAAATGCCAGAGATAAGAGGAGCCAATTGAATTATTTTTAATCGCTTAAACGCATCATCTGTGGCATTCTAGCTCCATCTCACCTGTTGAAGGTTAATTTCAGGCTGAAAACAGCTACTATTTTAGGGTTCTCATTAAGTCCAATGAGTGTGGAAATCAAGACATTGACACAGTTAGGTTAGAAGTCTAACTAGCGACAGCTTAAATATCTTTTTTTTGCTCCTTTCCAGTCCCAAACAGCTGTGCTTGAACTTGGAGGTGTATGTAAGAAAATGACAATCAAGCTATGATATAAAAAGAAAAACAGGAATGTTGTCCCATGTAACACAAACCTTGCTTACTCTTTGTGTTTCTACTTGTATAGTTTACAGATAAGAAAAACCTGGGCATTTGTCTAGTTAAAAAGCTTTGGTTTAGATCACTGCTGTTCACAAAGAAGCTGAGGATTAAACTGGGTGCGCTGTACAGGATTGATAGATACCCTTTTGGGGGAAAACATTGAAATAATTACAGATGGTAATAAAAAATAGACAGATATGTGTCCGATCATTTTAAGTGCATGTTGGATGATGTGGTTGTTATACCGTTTTTCATTTAATTTATTTGTTTTTATTTTACATTTTCACATGTTTTTGCTGTTCCTTTTTGGCAAAGATGCAAATGAAGGCTTGAGTGCCAGCGTAATAGCTACAAGGTAGTTGTCAGGCTCCTCTAACAGAGCAACACACAAGATAGTTAACATATAAAATAAATAAGTACAAAACAGTGCAAATATATAAGTGAAAAGAAGGAAGTAACAAGTCAACTATGTAGATGGAAAATAAAATAAGATAAGCCAAAAATATAAAATGAAATACTGTACAGTGTAATAAAAGGAAGATTTTATGGATGACAATTATATTATTTTTTTAGTTTTAAAACATATTTAAACCATTCCCATTAGTAATGATACACATTTTTACACACATTTTTTTATTGTTTTATTAATTAATTCACTCATTTATTTATTTTAAAAATGTAACAGGGACAGTGCACATTAGTTAACATTGCTGCCAGAGCTTTTTCTATCTGTAGTCGCTGGACAGATGTTGCAAAGTCACTCAAAAACACATTTTAAAATTCTACAAATAAAAATGTCATAAAATAATTTAGAAACGTGCATTATAGAGGCTCACAATAAAGGACAAGTGAATACAAACAAAAAACAGTTACAGCAAAGAGAGTGAAGGGCAGATGAATGTCAGGATGAGGTGGAGGAGGAAGAAGGACGAAGAGGTGACTGACTTTAAACAACCTGTTACCATGGCGTCACCCCCATGCTATAACTAATTACCCCAATCACCCAGGAGGCTGCAGAGCCAGGGGCAATCACAAATCTAAATGCAGTTTGCCATTTGACCCGTTTTATTTCCTATTCGCTCAGACACACATCAGATTGAATTTGAGCTTTTTGTAATTTCCAACTCATTCTCCACCCTATTCCTTTTCTGCACCGTCACGACCTTTGGCATGTTTAAGAGGATCAGCTGTTGGAACCACACGGTGCTCTTCCTCTGCGGTGAAAGGTGCTGTGTGAGCTCTTCTCACTGCGGCTGCTGCAGAGCTGAACTCCAGAAGCTCCGAGCACAAATCCTTTTAAGGGACCGTTCGAGAGCCAAACTGAGGGCGTGGTGTGGCGAATGTCAGTTTGTCATTTTAAACCTTATATTTGTTTTGAAATGTAATTTCCTCAAAGCTATTGGAAGTTCCCTGTGCCCGTTAGGTTGCTTGATTCTTTTTTCTTGAATATTACGAAATATTTTGAAGCTGATTCAGCGAATGAACCAACATAAGAAAACGATTTAAACATGTGGAGTTACACTGCATATGAACCCCATATGGAATAATTGCTTTACGGTTTGCTTCCTTTTACGCTTATTCCATTGAATATCAGTTAGGTATGGGGGTTATTCCCTATCTGTATTCAAGAGCGTGGTCTTTACATTTGAGAGCATAGTTTATTGATTTCACAGTCAGATTATGTATTGCTTTCCCTCAAACCCTGTCCTCGCACTCAAATAGTGCCTGCTTGGACTTAGATTTGCTCTGCTTCTGCTCAAACTGTACGCTTACACTCAGATAAATTGCTGCTTGCACAGATTTCCCGTGTTCCAGCTTAAAACCTTCTCCTCGCACTCAGGCTGTTTCTGTGCGCTGGTCAAATGTCTGCTCTCAGATTTCTGCTCTGCGCACTTGGATTTTTTGTGCAACTACCCTGTCAAAATCTCTCAACCAATAGGAGGCCAGGTGTCCTTGCGGGTGCGTTCGCTTTACTTATTAGAGCGTCCCGTAAGGGCGGTTACTCTTTGGTTTATAAACTCCCGCCCTCCACGGCTTTATTACATGTACTTCACTTGATTCATTTACAACTTTTGGGGTAAAAAAGCACAGTTAATATATAAACTAAGCACAATCCGTCTAAAATAAGCCTATGTCTAAAATGGACAACATTGATTCTGCACTGCGGTCAACTCAGCCGTCTCTCTAGTTTTTTCTTTTCAAATCAGAAAAACATGCATTATGTAGGCTACTATGGGGGGACTTTGACAGAGGATTACTCACAAAGTACACAGTAAAAGTACTTCATTTTATTTCTGGTAGCAGTCAAACTAGTACCTACGGGACATGGAAAAAAGAAAAAAAAAAAAGAGAGAGAAAGAAACTTTCTCGTGCGCACGAGATACTAACCCGTTATCCCGACTTTTTTTTTTTTTGAGAAAGTTACCGTTGCGCCAAGGAGGAAGTGGAGCGCACAGGAGCAGCAAGTCCTCCAACTCATACGACCAAATAGGTTGATTGTTCAAGCACTTATTACGACCTATAATCACGTTTTAAAGTTTTCGACCTCTAGTGCTCCCGTCAGGGGCAGCGCCAGGCGGTAGCTTGCAGTTGCTACAGCAACACCAACAATTGGCCTAGCAACTGCTAAGCAACCCCAAGAAATGTATGTTTTTTTTTTATATATGTGAAATTCATCATTTGAAAAATGATTGATTCGAAAATGATATGCTACAGTACAGTACAAGTAGCCTACTTCTGGGTGTTTCATTCAAGCTCGGCTCCGTGTGTGTGGCAAGAGCGCACGAGTGAGCGAGCGAGAGAGAGAGAGAGCAAGATTGTTGTTGCTGCGCTAACGGATATTAGAAGCTGTTTCTACAACTAAGTGAAAGGAAAGTCCTCTCCTGTCAGATAACCTCAGCTCAGTGAGGTAAGGACTCTCTCAGTGTTTAGATAGTTAACTTTAGTCTAAGTTATCTCAGTGGGTCTCAAAACAGTTTGATCACCATTTATGTAAACAAGTATTTCCGAGGCACACCTTCATATGATCATTATAGTTAGGCTATAAAACAATAAGAGCATAAATGAAAAACCGGTATGAAATACTATATGACAGTAAAATAAGAATACAGTTTAAAAGGAGAGTGATTTGTAAAATATCCATAAAGAAATCTGCTTACAGTTCTGTTTCATATGGGTGTTGAGAGATGTATCCATAGATCTCTTAATTTTGCTCTCAAAGTGCACCAGATTGATGCTTTTAACTTCAATAATTTAACTTTAACTTCAGCCCTAGGAGGCTGGTCCGCCCCCCACTTATAAAAAATAGCACTTTACCCTTCCTATATGCCGTGAGCTGATTATCGAGCCTTCATTGTAACAGCCGCGGGTGTAGCCTACTGTATGTGCGTGTGGGGAGTGTTGCATAGAACATTTCACTGTAGCCCATATAGCTACCTTAATGGGAAACCCTACATGTTTGAGCACCCTCTATGAAGCGGCAAGCTACCCCACAGCACCCCCAACAGAAAATCTCTGGCGCCGCCCATGGCTCCCGTTGAATGCAAACGCTACGGAGGGTCGTATATTCACAAATAACCCTCTCTGGAGAATCCTAAAATGTAGGATAGTTAATTAAAATGCTTTTTGATTAGATTTCTAGCGGCTTTACAACAGGTTGTAAATATTCTATACAAGTAGGCAACACATTTATTTTCACATGAATGACTAGATATAACCTTCTCCAATCTAAAATGTAACTGACTGCACTAGTGTTCAGTTGGATTTGTATGTTTTTATAGCACTAAAGAATGAAGTGTATATGTTACTTAATTCTGATTCTAATAATTCTGTTTAAGAATACGAATATATGTAAAATGTTTATTTTGGAGACAGCTCCATCTTTGAACTCCTTTATAGTGTGAAAAGGAGATCACAACAGTAATAATGCTTTCATTATTTGAACACTTAGCAACAATGCCTTATAAAGAGCTCTAAAACATTCTCTTAATTGTATTTGATAGATGGTGAGCCTGAAACAAAACACAATGATGCCCAGAACAGTTCAGACTCAGAGATAGAAGAAAGGATAGAGACAGAATCTGAAAATGAGGAGAAAGAGACAGGAATTGAGAATGAAGAGATAGGAAGTGAGGACAAAGAGATAGGGATGAAGAGACAGGAATTGAGAATGAAGAGACAGGAACTGAGGACAAAGAGATGGAAGGGGAGGATATGAAGATTGAGAGGGAAGAGATGGAGAATGAGGCAGTAACATCAGAGTCCACAAGAGTGAAAGCACCTTCAGAATTTGTTTTTTGCCACAGCTACCAAACCCCATCCAGCCCATGTTCAGAAGAACAATATCAAGTACAATGAGGCCTTCGTCAAATGTTCAAACTCAATTGGACCCTGTCGTCCTCTGGTCCAGTTCCCAAAACATCAAGATGGGCGGTCTTTTCAGGGCCACTGGTATGATGAAAACACCTGGTTGGAGTATTCTCCACAGAATGATGCTATGTACTGCTTCAGCTGTCGCATTTTTATGAATGACGATAAGTACAAGAGTAGGTCTACAAGGAAGTCTGGAGGTGTAAACAGGTGGAGGCAGGCAAAAGTAAGAATGAAGGAGCACTGCTGCAGTGAATCGCACATGATTGGCATGACCAAGTGGAATAAATATAAGATAAATCCATTGAACATGGCTTTTGCAGTAGCAGATTTGCAGATGCAAGCAGCAAAAGAAAGAGAGAGGCAAAAAAACAGAGAGATCATCTTCCGGTTAATAGAGATCACATATCTTGCAAGACAAGGCCTTCAGGAGTAGAGATGAAAGGGGGGGGGGGTGCCTTTTTCCAGTTTAGAGCAATAGCCCCTCCAAATGTCTGTGCACGTCCCTTAATAACATTCGTTTTCTGGGCTCAATGTGTGTCGTGGCCGTTTTCGTTGCGTACAGTTTGAGCAGAAGCAGAGCAAATCTAAGTCCAAGCAGGCACTATTTGAGTGCGAGGAGAGGGTTTGAGGGAAAGCAATACATAATCTGAACGTGAAATCAATAAATTATGCTCTCAAATGTAAAGACCACGCTCTTGAATAAAGATAGGGAATAACCCCCATAGTTAGGTTCTAGTTCTAGGGAGACTGTTGCTCAGTGGGGTAGTGCACTGATCTTTGGATCAGGGGAGAGCAAGTTTGAGTCCCACTGCAGTCAGCATGTCGTTGTGTCCCTGGGCAAGACACTTCACCCCAAATTGCTCGCACGGGGATTGCGCACAGTATGTAAATCGCTTTGAATGAAAGTAAGGTGTAAGGTAATGTAATGAGGTTCCGTGCTGGTGCTAGTTTGGTACACAGTTGGTCCAACTTCCGAACCAATTTGCCAATCCACCGGCGTTCAGTACCGTCGCCACTGTCTGACTGTCACACACATATTTCCCTTTAAGTTAATATTTTTATGAGAAAATGATCCTACTTATTTATTCATTGCCTGAAACACCTCCATTGGACTCCTTTGTTTAGCTCTACAGTATAACATAGTGACATCACTATGTAACACTCGCACTTCTATTGGCTAGCGCTCCAACTACATTGCACGTGATAGGCTAAGTGCCGGGACATCTCTAAGCGGGTGACTTATGATCACAAGAGCCGGGGTCTGGACATAGCGCCGTTAATAAAGTTGATCTTGTATTAGGATGTTAGCATAGCCACCGATTATGTTAGCATAGCCACCGATGATGTTAGTGTAGCCACTGTGACTATTGGCATTTTTTATTGAATTTCTTTTCACAATTATCTTATTTTTCATAACAATTTGTAAAGCATGTAATGTGTTGATTGCACCTGATTACCAGTGTAAAAATCAACAGAAAAACTGTTATGCAGCTGTGTAAAATAGTCAATGTTAGCGAACGTGGTCATCAAAATATGGTGAAAAATAAATAGTATGTCACACATATGCCTGGCTCTACTGCTTCTATGAAAAATGTTGTACTCTTTGCCTTACTGGCGATGAGCTGCAATTGCTCAAAAAATGATATATATATATTCTTTTTTTATATATCACTATTCTGCAAAACAAGTACTTTTAGCTTTGGTACTCCGGTATGTTTTGATGCTAATACTTTTTTACTTTTTTTCAGTCAAATTTAGAATGCAGGACTAATATCTAAGTAGCATATGTCTGTCATTATTAAAACTGCAAACTGCTCAATAGCTCTTAAAGAATCAGTGAAAGTCGGAGAGGATAAGGATCTCTCAACTGTATAAGCAGCACTCTCATCGCAAAGCAAATCCTCAGACACCTTGGTGATTGGGGTTTTAAATATGGAACATTTTCGAGGCTCTCCCATCATGCACCGCTTGTGAATGAGATAATTTGTCTGGGTGCGGGCAGGGGGGGGGAGCCTGTGTGGCGCGGCAGGCGAGTTGATCCAGAGTGATTGACTGTAATGCTCCCTGTCAGACAGGCTCATGCAATGAGACTTAACAGCTGGAGACAAATCAATTTCCCCCCCCCCCCCCACTAACCAACCTCTTCCTCCTCATCCACCGCTCTGCCTGTCCCTCCTCTCCTGACAGCAACCAGTGTCGTATCCAGCAGACCATCACACTGACCTCTGTCAGAAAGTCTGCTCCACTGTGTTGGGCCAAACACCTTTAACACCTCTTAATGCTATTAACTGACAGTCATCTGGTGAGATTGCTGTGGATCATTCTTCTAAAGTAACACTTTCCTTGTATAAAATATCCAACATCTGTTGAATGCCAGCAGTTCCTGCCAGCTTTCAATATTGAAGAGGACATACAGTCCTTTCTACATTCTTTAATGTTCAAAACACTTTATTTTTCTCATACTGCCTGTGCTGCAGCACCTCTTTTCACCCTCTGTCTGAAACCAGAGCCCAGTCTGCTCTGTTGTAATTGGTTAACCGCTTAGACGATTTCAGTTGTATCCGCTAAAGTTCTTTATTGTATAGACAGTTCGTCCACACGAAGCCGAAACGGAGCCGCGGTTTCGGAGCCTGAAACCGATAAACCCAAAGTGGGTAAGTCTGGAGACGACACGCTTGCGGCTCCGTGTGTACGCCCTATACGATCTTTTCCTGAATCGACGACACCATAGCCCCGCCTCTCACCACCTCTGCCCATGCTCGGGGGGTCTTATTCGCTGCTTTTGGTGTATTTTGTGGCGGAAGTACAGCGCCACTTACAGGCCCGGCATATGCGTCTCCAGCGGTTTCGAGTGGTTTCGTTTGGACGGACACATTTCTTGAGCCGAATCCGTGTGGACGGAAGACTTTTTTGAAATCGACTTTGGTTCGAAATCGGTTTCGTCTCCGTGTGGACGGGGCCTTAGACTATCACGTACAATGTGATGAAGCACTAGCCAACTGAAGCCTGAACTCCCTCTGGAGGGAACACAGGGATTTAAGCCTTTGCAGACCATTTACATGCACACACACCTGTATAACACACTACAGGAAAGGGAAAACCCCACAAAGCATAATAGGGCCTTTTTAAGAATTCCAAACAGGCAAATTGACTGCCAAGAAGGCACAGTCTGAGAGACAGAATAAAATAATATTTCATCAGCTTTCCTCTGGCTGGGAAAGCTATGGAAAAGCTATTCTTAGATATATAAAAGGGAATTGGCTAGTATCAATGACTGCTGATGCATGAACTATGAGATATGTGTATTAAAAAATGAAAGGGTCTAGTGAAGTAGAATATCTCTCTGAAATTAGAAAATGACCCAAAGGAAAGAAGAACCTGAAATGAATGTAGCCCAATAGACACTTACATTTGCAGTTGAAGGGAAATGTTGTAGCTCAACCTTTTCGGAGAATAATCAAATTGGAAGACTGACGGCACTCTAATATGTGTCCGTCTGATAAAAGGCTACAGCTAGCAGCCAGTTAGCTTAGCTGGAAATAGGGGAAACAGCTAGCTTTGCTCAGTCAGGGAAACAATATTTGCCAGACCAAAAAATGGTGAGCTGCATAACTCCCCATAAAATCTTAACCTGTTTTTGATTGATTCAATTCAATATAATGTGTTATTAGTGCATTTGTAAAGTGCTGTTACCTTATGACGGAGCCAGGCTAACAGTTTTTCTTATTTTTGTATGCCAAAATAAGTTAGCCAGCTGCTAATGCTTTTATCATATCTATCTGCAATGGTTTCGATCTTCACAATGAACTCTCCGCAAGGAAGCAAATTAGTGTTTTTTGTAAAAGAGTCATTATCAATAGGCAGTGGGATGTCAATCGTTGATTTTTGGACTACAGCTTTGAAGCCATGAGTTTGGAATTTTGGCCAGAAATAACACAAAAGGGTGGAGCTTTGAGACATGTTTAGGCGACCAAACTTTTACAATTGACTTTAAATAACCAAACAAACACAATGAAAGGGTTAAAATTGTATTAAAAAAATGCGGACAAACACACAAACTGGACAACACTGTTTACCACCTGTCAATCCCAAAGTAGTATTATGATCTGAGTAAGACCCGGCTTTGTCATTGATTTTAGTCTAACTACGACTATAATTAGGAAAGTGAACATCATGCTGTATTGAAGAAGTCTAGAAATAACTGATTGACACCATAAACGTAACTGGAAAATGTTTAAGAGGACATATTATGATCATTTTCAGGTTTACTGTGACATGTCTCCATGCTTTAAAAGGGTGTTTATTTTTCTCAAACTGCCTGTGCTGCCGCACCTCTTTTCACCCTCTGTCTGAAACCAGAGCCCAGTCTGCTCTGATTGGTTAGCTGGCCGGCTCTTATGTGATTGGTCAACTGCCTAAAGACATATATATATATCACGTACAATGTGTTGGATCGCTAGCCGATAGAAGCAGTGGGTGTAGGAGAGAAACTCCCTCTGGAGGGAACACTTTTAGTCTTTGCAGACCTTAACTTGCATAGGAACCTATACACTGTAAAAACGGTTCCGATGGTGAAGTCAATAAAACTCTATTTTCTAATGTAATTTACTTGCCCTAAATTGATGTACATGTTTTAAGAACTCATTAATTTATAAATTAATAGTCACATTTTCTGAACTTTCTTATAAATACGTTTTGGAAATGCTTTTGTCAACGCCACGGTCATGCCACGCCCTCAAACGAGAATACCGCGGTGTGAGACTTCCTGTTCCTCTTTACAGCGATTCTTCGGCAGCTGTACATGTGTTTGCATCTGAACTACTTCAAATCATCGTAAAACAAGTAAGCACCACCTGAGTTATTAATTACTGCTTTTTAACTAGCAAGTGTTATTTACTTTTCTTGTATTCACTGTTTCGAACATTTTAATGCATGCCAGCGCCATTACTGCTGTTAAAGTTAGACTCAGCCCTGTCATGCTCATGTAGTCTATTTTTTCGCGCAAATGGTGTTGGGCAAAATGTTTGCATCAAGTGCTTACCTACACAATTCTGTTAAAAGTGGTTAAGTTAAGAGTACGTATTAAGAATCAACTCTGCAAACTGTTCCCCTATGCCGCTCTAAGCGTAGGCCGGGCTCCGTCATGCGGCCGCGGGGCTCAGAGGCTCTGCTTGATCATGTTGTGCGGTAAAATACCTCCGCTAAAACTATTCCCAACTACTTTATAACCCAGCGGTTATGTAAGAGTAAGCTAATAATGCGCCTTTTTGATATGAATTCCTCTGTATGTATTTCACCGTTTGTTTTACTGTGAGCTATTTATTATATTTCTACAATCTAGATGTGTACCCAATTTAAACTCATTGTCTGCAGTGACAGCATCGAGTTGTTATTATACAAAATGAAGTGCAAACTATATTTTTCATGCTTATGCATATAGAGTCAAATCCATGTTTGAATCTGCAGGAGAGTTTACGTTAGCTCTCAGTAGCCAGTGACGGAAGTGCCATATGACTTCAGTTAAGGTGCATTCAGACACAATTCAGTAAAAGTGTGTATTGGGCGAGGAGGCATGTTTAACGTCAGCAAGATGTGTTCAATGTAGTACAGTAAAATGCAGTCTTTAGCGAGAAATATCAATAAATACAGTTGTATTAAGGAGATGTTTTACTACAACATAAAGTAGATATTAGACAGTATGCAAACGAGATAAAGGAGTGTATATTGAAGTAATTAGGATCTGCTGTGTAGAGAATCATGGAATTTTACTGGTATCTACCAATACCATCCTTAATAAATGCCATCCTTATAAATGTATATAAATACAATACCGTTTTAAATTATACTTGTGTTTTAATGTTTGATTCCATTAATTGAATTAAAGATGTTTTAATGAATTCTACTGAAATGATTGTTACATTGTCATCATGTAACTATTTTGTTCTTTTATTTGCCTCCCCAGAAAACAGTCACACCTCCTCTTGAAGACATTTTGCCTCCTGCTATCGACTTCAGGTTCACATTAGGTAAGCCCTTGAGTGTGTCAGACTAAAGTTGTTGTTTCAGAGGTTAATTCAAGACGTGTTATGTTTACATTCTAATATAATGAGCATCAGGTAAACGTACCCATTTCTATTTTTTGAATCACAGATGGGATGGAGATGTAAACTATGCAGCACTAGTGTCACCACTAAAAGTGATATTTTAAAACATTATCGACTCCATCATGGAACCTTTGGACAGAAACGTGACTTGCCCTGCATTCATGTAGACTGGCCTGCGCTCTCACTTATCAAGATAAAAGTTGAAATAATCATCTGTTCTTATTTATTCTAGGACCCATGTGCCACTTTATATACATCTCTGAGCATGAGGTGGGGTTAAAAAGAAGTAGTTGGACATTTTATGAACTATATCAATATCATGACTATGTGGTTCATTTTCTTGCAAACCAGCCTTTTTTTTGATAGCTTGAACCCCTTGTAATGCATGTGAATAGCACCTCTGTTACCGTCTGTTAACAGCTAATGTAAACTGGATCGTTATGTTTTCAAGACAGATTTGATTTTTCTTGTTGAGGAAAACACATGGTGTGTCCTGATTTGTACTCAATTTAGTGTTTCGTTTGTATACAGGGAACAGCAGAGGTCGAAGTGCAACAGGCTCGTGATGCACAGCATGAAGTTATACATTGCCCACGAGCCAGATGCAGTTGGAATAACCATCAAGTAATAACCATGTGTCTCCATGTATGTTAATGTGTTGTGCTTTTAAACAAACTTGTTACTGTTTTATGAAAACTGTTTTGAAATAATCCAATTTTAATAAAATGTATTAACATGTCCATAACGTTCCCTTTTTTAAATCTATTTGTTTAATCTGCAATGTTTCAATGCTATCAAATATTTAACCTGTTAAGCCCGAGAGACCCCGGTACCGGGGCACTGCCGCAACATCTTGCAGGAAACAGTGTCTGAGGGCATGTTCATTTAATAAACTATGAATGTTTTATATCCATGTAATGGGAAGAAACTCATCTAACTGATCATTTTTTTTTTTTTTGTAAAAGAAAACCCACTATGCTAACACTGAGCCTCTGAATTAGCAACGAGCGAAAAATGCTAACACCTTACTGCACCGAAAATCACTCAAAAAACCTTATTATTTATCTCTTCTCTACATCCATGACATCGTTTCACATCGTGAGGTGACACAGAATCGATGGACACCCACATTATCACTGAATTATACGAATTTGCGACGTTATAAGCAAAAACAGACATCAAAACAGGTGACGCTAGGTAGCTAAAAATGCTAACATTTTTACCTTGGCTCTGTAGTCTCTCCAAAGTGGTCTTCAATGGCATTACAACGATAAAGATACTGCTGAAGTTAATCCATAGGTTAATCCAATGTGTCTGTGTCCCTTTGAAATGATTTCTGATAATCCATAAGCATTAAAACTGCTTTTCCGTTTCCAGATGTCAAAGCTAGAGATAGGTTCACTCTGATGCAAAATTACATGCGCAAAGCCCCCACCTTTTCTCTTCACAACGTGTGTGTGTGGGGGACTCCCCCTTCGATTCTATTGGCTCTAACGGTCAGAAAGAGGTGTCAACCATCAAAATCGAGCAAGGGGGGCCAGAGATATGGAAAATCCACCCAAATGACCCCAGAAGTGGTTTCTTTTTGCTAAATCTCTCTAAAGGTCAAATGTCACTTGTTTTGCATCAATCTTGATACAGGGTACTTATTATATGTTGTACTTTGGATTCCTAAAGCTTTTAGTCTACCTTACCATCATCCAAGGGTGGTTTTCACTATAAGTAAAAAAAAATTGTTGGACGGACACTATCATTTACAGTTTTTTACTATGTAAAATCTGAATTTTCTTTAAAATAAAAAACATCTATATTGATTCTGACTTTTCTACATCCAACTCACAGGTTTATCATTACTTTGAGAACAAAGATTATTAATTTAACCCTTTTAGAAGGGAAGACATGGTCATTTGCTCTGGGAATGTCATTTTCGAGCCTGAGACCTGAAAAACAGGCTCAGGGCTTAACAGGTTAAAGGGTTGGATTGGAATCAGGAAGAGTTTGTCGTATATAGGTTCCGGCAACTCAATTGTGTTTTATCATTTACTTTATTTATTCTTGTCTTATGTGGTTCTTAGCAGATTGTTATTTGCATTGGTTACACTTAATATCTTGGCTTTTAATTGTAGGCTCAACTCATCTTTTCACATGCAGAAAAAATCACATTAGTGTGTTTACCCAACTCCTATAATTGCTTGGAAACTGTTGACACATTGTTTTTAAGTTTTAGCAAAGTAACACATTCTTGAGTAGAGGAAAACTAAAAAAGTACGTTTCACCAACTCAAAAAATGCAAAAGTTGACTAAACTCTTAAAATTGCTGGGAAACTGTTGACACATTATATATATTTTTTTTACCAAAGCAACAGTTTGTACAGTGTATAACACACTAAAGGGTAAGGGAAAACCCCAAAAAGCAGCTTAGGTAATGAATGAATAAGTGGGATAATATTCTCATTGACTTCAATACAATCAGAGCTTTGGCATCGAGTTTAGTTGCCCCCTGCTGGTCATTATAAATAATGCATGTTAAAGGCCCTACAAATATGGTTTTAATTTCATGCATGGAGTTGTCTCGCCATTGCTTGGATACAAACTCACTATAGACTTTCTGTTAGTATATAGTCCAGCTTTAACCATACACCTCTGCTCTGTGCTGGAGCTATACGACCATCTGTTGTCCCCATCTGGGCTATATATATCCTGGAGCAGGAGAAAGAGAAAAGGACAGTGCAGAGGAACAGGGATGGGGGGGGGGGAGTCGCTGTGTAGCTGCTGGCTAAAAGGCACTTCAGGGTCTATTTATATCAGATGATTGCTGTTCCTAAACTCACTCAAACTCTGCATACACAGACATTTAGTTTGAAGGCCTTTTTCTAATAGAATGTCCAACAAAAATGACAAACTGTGTTCAACGTTGTTTTCCCACATAGTGAGTGCAATCATTTTAATGTGAATAGTTTGTTGCATAAAGGCAGAGCAGCATGTAGATGGTAATTTGATCACAGATGCTCTTTTCTTTTTATATGTGTGTGTGGTTTATTGGACATAGGCCTGCAGGAGAGACAAGCAGGCTTTCCTAGAGGGGATAAAGGAGAGCGAAGCTTATAAAGCGCAGGGTGCTTTAAAATCCACTAGTTCTTCTCATTTATGCTTATCTGGCTGACGGCTGTGTAAATGGCTTTCTGTTGAAGGAGAGTCCCCTGGGGGAACCGTTCCACTCAGAGACAGTGACAGGCCGGTAATGCCGCCTCGCCAAACCCCCCCCCTCCACACCTCCATCCACCCAAACACCCCTCGCCAAACCAGCCCAGACAAACATCTTGATTGTAATTGAATTTTTGGGACGGGTGCTGTGTGACGAGGACGGATTGGGAGAGAGAGACGGAGAGAGAAGGGAAACTGAGGAGGAAGATGGAGTGATGGAAAGGTTGGAGCAGTGACAGGGGTTGAGATTGAACTGGATGGAAGAGGAAATAGCATGTTGTATAGGAAAGAAAACGACAAGGACAGAGAGGGAGCTGCTGGGGAGAATCTTTGTTCCTGTGCTGAATTCCTAAAGCTCATGAAATGTACTACATACCTGCCCCTGTATTATTGAGTCATTCTTAAAGGCCCTATTGTGTTTTTTAGGGTTTTCTCGTTCCCGTAGTGTTTTCTATAGGTTTTTGTGCATGCAAATGGTCGGCAAAGGCTAAAATCCCAACTGTTACATTTACCTATGTTTTTTATGTTGTATAACTAAATGGGAAAGTCTCGTAGGCTTGTTAGGGACCTTATATCAGGCTTCAAACCAGAAACACCTTTAAAACCATTGAATTCTAGACTAAATGGTAAAATGCTTAGTCTCTAAGGCCATATGTACACGGGAACGTTTGCGTTTATGCACAGTATGCGCTTTCAAAAAAGTCTTCCGTTCACATGCATTCGTTTCATTTAACGTGTTTGTTCAAACGAGACCGCTGGAAACGCTGTAGTACATATGCCGGGACTGTAAGTGGCGCTGTACTTCCACACGAGACCGCTCGAAAGCGCTGGACACGCTGTAGTACATATGCCGGGACTGTAAGTGGCGCTGTAACTTACGCCACAAAATACACCAAAAGCAGCGAAGAAGACCCCGGAGCAGCCCCGCAGCAATGTTGCCATGGCTACCCTTCTGTTTATGCCCCGTGGTGGATTTAGCAACATGTAGTAGTTCATGTAATTCTCCATGTCCACTTGTTGCTGATGGTTGTGGTAGAGGAGCTGTAGATTTTGCACTAACACATGTAGCATGGTCGAGCTGTAGATGTTGTACTAACATCTGTAGCATGGTCAGTAGCAGTAGCACTAGCAGTAGCTACTGACAGTAGCTACTGGCCATGCTACAGCAGTGAGCAGCAGAGGCGGGGAGAGGTGGGGCTATCGTTATTTTTTCAGGAAATATTCGTATAGAGGCGATTACACGGACTCGTTTGACCCCCCAGAGCGTTTCGTTTGCAAATCTATCCACCTTGGGACCCGTTATCGTTTGTGGGGTCCGTTTGTTACGGCCTCGTGTAAATAATAGGGCTATACGTAAGAGAAACTATGCAGATACAAGTGTAAAGGGCCCCTAAGACTCTATGAGCAGCTTGTTGCAAATGAACCCTTACATTCATGTCTGAACACATTATGGAAAGGAACCTTAGGATAAAATACACGTTTTACTCTACCTTAGGCTTATTCCGTTCATGTGACTTGTGGGCGTAGGTAAAGGTCGGAAAGTGAATGACTTTTGTCAGAGTTTGTTGCATTGGCGTAAAGGAAGATTATACTTCTTCTCTAATAGAGTTTCAATGTTAGGGTTGAACATAGCTTGTTCAGACAAAGTGGAAGCACATGAGATTTGGTTAGATATAATAACAAACAGACAGGATCAAAATAAATGTAAAGAAACATTTTGTATTTCTCAGTAGGCTGCTTTCGATGTCTTCAGACACCTTTAATAACAATCTAAGACTGTCCGTGGCAAAAACAAGCACTTCCACTGGATATACATTGACGGTGCGCAATGGCCCAAAGCAATTACAATGCAGCCTGTTTAGCAGATGCCGTCTGCAGCGCTTTCCCTAAACACTGGACCAATTGTTTTAAAGAGTGGTGTCCCCATTAGTCACTTTGACACAGAACAAGGTAAAACAGGGCCCAGCTTGAAAAATACCTCAGTAACCCTTTGAGAGCATCTCAGAGAAATAGCCATTTTTCATCCAAACTTTCTGCCATTGTTCATTTATCATTTGTCAGTCTGCTGCTCACCTTACTTCACATTCTGATTCACTGCCCTTCCTTTTTATGTTTAATTTTATCTTGCAGATGTGCACTGTTGTCTGAAGATAATCACAACCAATGCATTAAAGGACAGTCACTTGCTCTACAGAACAAAATAAGCTTCCAATTGATCAAATGTAACACTTTACACTGAATCCAAGAGATGTTGTAACCGGTAATCAGGTGTCCTCCGATCCAGTGGTGGCTTGACGGTCAGTGCAGCTGTGAGTTTCCATGTGATACAAAAACTCCAAAGGGTTTATTTCATCCCACATTTACTAATAAAGGCCTTTTTTGTAATTCTTCAAAGCAAACATACAATGTGATTGGTCAATCACTCATATCCTCATTCATATAGCCTTGTTATTGTGCAACCATTAAATATGATGTCTTTCTCTCTATTTTCCCTATTTCATATATTATATTTAATTTGAAGGGAACCTCTTGTGCTTTTTGAGCTTTTCCCTTTCATTTAGTGTCTTATAAAAGTTTGTGTGCATGTAAATGGTCTGCAAAGGCCAAAATCCCAAAGTTCCCTTGAGTAATCTGTATAGGTCCTATGCATGTATGTATTTGTGTATGTGTGTGTAGACGAGTGGGAAACTACATTTCCCCTTGGGGATTAGTAAAGGATCATCTTACAGTATCTTATCTCTAAACAGTTGACCAATCACAACAGAGCTGGCCAGCTAACCAAGACATGTCACATCTTGTGAAAGTTCAAAACACATGCATATACAGTACATAAGCACTTTGACAAAATATGGCATAAGATGGAAAATGCTGAATTACCGTAATTTAAAGTGGACCTATCATGCTATATTTGAATAATATAGTGTAGGACCATACTTATACTTTTTTTTTTTCAAAATACCAAACAGATCATGCATTTTAGCCATGCCTCATTTCGCTCAATTTGAAAAATGTTAGCTCTGTTTTTGCAAGGGCTGATTCTGTGAGAACAGCACCATCTACAGGCCTCGCATATGTACTACAGCGTCTCCAGCGCTTTCGAACGGCAATGGCCGTGTCTGTCTCCTCCTGATTGGTGGAGTTGGCCCAATAGCCGTAGCGCCACTGTCCTGACGTCAGGACAGTGTTCAAATCTGGATCAGTTTTTATCAGATCCGTTGCAGCCCCTTTTTTAGAGATTTGGGTATGGAGGAAAATAGAGAGGGTTGTGTTTTCTGACACTTGGTGAGTTCCCTGGAACACCGGGGACACATATTCATGTATAAAAGACGTACAAAAGTGCATTTGGACATGTGATGCGCCGGTGAAGATGGCCGCATTGTCTTTGTGCTCCTCTCCAACTTTGCCCATTTTCGTATTTTGTACATATTTCTTTTACTTTTGCCGTTTTACTTTTAACATGGTTCGCAACATGCTAGCCGACCGCACCTACTCTGCCATACAATATAGCAGAGAGGAACTTTTCCAATTGCGAAACTTCGTGGACAATATTAACCCTCCGACAGACAATGGAGATTCACCATGGCTACCTGTTGCTGTTCTACCTGAGAGACGCAAGAAGAAGACAAAGCGAGGATGCCGGGCCGGGTTGCTGGTCAGACTAAGAAAACGTGAGAATCGGCCCCCTCTTCCGAGTATTCTTCTGGCTAATGTTCAATCCATTGAAAATAAGCTAGATGAACTCAGAAGCCGGATTGCTTTTCAACGGGACATTAAGAACTGTAACGTGTTAATTCTCACTGAGACTTGGCTCAACCCCGCTATCCCGGACTCCGCTATTGTCCCTGACGGATTCTCTATTTTTCGTCAGGACCGGACTGCAAACTCGGGGAAAAGTAAGGGAGGCGGTGTGTGTGTAATGACTAACAACAACTGGTGCTCAGATGTGAAGATTATTTCATCGGACTGTTCCGCACAGCTAGAGCACCTCATGATCTCATGTCGGGCCTTCCATCTGCCGAGGGAATTCACATCTGTTGTGATAACAGCAGTGTATATCCCGCCGCAGCCACTCGCCGACAACAACACGGCACTCGATCAGCTGTTTGGGTTTATTGATAAAACCGAGACTTCACGGCCAGATGCGGCGTTCGTTGTGGCCGGAGATTTCAACACCGCCAACATGAAGAAGGTTTTGCCAAAATATTACCAACACATCAACTTCCCGACGCGCGGGGGAAACATACTGGACCATGTTTATTCCCCTTTCCGGAATGGATATAAGGCTCTCCCTCGCCCTCCCTTCGGCAAATCAGACCATATCTCACTACTGTTGTTGCCTGCTTACAAGCAGAAACTTAAAAGGGACAGACCGATAACAAGGACAGTACAACGATGGAGCGAGGAGTCAGATTCAGCACTGCAGGATTGCTTTGCATCTACGGATTGGAGTGTGTTTGAGGACAATAACATCAACACACACACGGACACTGTCATCTGCTACATTGGGAAATGCATCGATGACGTGGTACCGAAGGTTTCTGTACGGACATTCCCAAATCAAAAGCCCTGGGTAAACGGTGAGGTGCGCGGCAAACTGAAAGCGCGCACTCTCGCGCACACAGCGGGAGATTTGGAGGAGTACAGGAAGTCTAGGTATGATCTCCGGAGAGCAATAAAAAATGCAAAGAGACAGTACAAAGAGAAGGTGGAATCTGACTTCAAAGGCTGTAACACTAGGAATATGTGGGCGGGACTAAGGACAATGACTGACTACAAAGGAGCAGCGGGGGGTGCTGCGGGAGTGTCTGCGTGCGCATCTCTCCCAGATGAGCTAAACAGTTTTTTTGCACGCTTTGAGAGCAGCCAGGCTGTGGAGGTACAGAGGGACCAGGAGCTACACTGCCCTTTTGTTTTAAATAGGGCAGATGTGTGTAAATCCTTTAAAAGGGTTAACCCACACAAGGCTCCTGGACCTGATGGCATCCCTGGCCGTGTTCTCAGGGTGTGTGCAGTTCAGCTGGCAGAGGTGTTCACAGACATCTTCAACAGGTCCCTGCTGCAGTCTGTAGTCCCCACATGTCTTAAACACTCCACCATCATTCCTGTCCCCAAAAAGACAATCATCACCTGCCCCAACGACTAACCGCCCAGTAGCACTCACCTCCATCATAATGAAGTGCTTTGAGCGGTTAGTCAAAATTATTCATCACCTCCTCCCTCCCTGAATCTCTGGACCCCCTGCAGTTTGCCTACAGAGCAAACAGGTCCACAGACGACGCCATAGCCCTCACCCTCCACACTGCCCTCTCACACCTGGACCCGAAGAACAGGAACACATATGTGAGAATGCTGTTCATTGACTACAGTTCAGCATTCAACACCATTGTGCCCTCCAAGCTGGCCATCAAGCTCAGAGACCTCGGGCTCAACAGCGCCCTCTGCGACTGGATCCTGAACTTCCTGACGGGCAGACCCCAGGCAGTGCGGGTGGGAAACATCACATCCTCCACCCTGATTCTTAACACCGGTGCCCCTCAAGGCTGCGTGCTCAGCCCTCTCCTCTACTCTCTGTTCACCCACGACTGCGTGGCCACACACAGCTCCAACACCATCGTGAAGTTTGCTGATGACACGACCGTCATCGGCCAGATCACAGACGATGACGAGACGGCATACAGAGAGGAGGACGAAAACCTGACATCTTGGTGCCAGGAGAACAACCTCCATCTCAACATCAGCAAAACAAAGGAGCTGATTGTGGATTACAGGAAGCAGCAGGGAGAGGGACACGCCCCCATCGCCATCAATGGGACTACGGTGGAGAGAGTCAAAAGCTTCAGGTTCCTTGGGGTCCACATCACTGAGGACCTGACATGGTCTCTTCACACCACCACCATCACCAAGAAAGCTCGACAGCGGCTCTTCTTCCTCCGCAGGCTGAGGAGGTTCAAAATGGATTCCAGGATACTCTGCAACTTCTACAGGTGCACGATAGAGAGTATCCTCACTGGCAGCATGACGGCCTGGTACGGCAGCTGCACCGACCTCGATCGTAAGGCTTTACAGAGGGTGGTGAAAACTGCACAGCACATCACCAGGACGGAGCTGCCATCCATGGAGGACCTTTACTCCCAGCGGCTCAGGAAGAAATCACTACGGATTATCAAAGCCCCCCATCACCCCAGCCACAAACTGTTCTTTCTGTTGCCGTCTGGCAGACGTTACCGCAGCATCCGGGCAAGGACAAGAAGATTCGGAGACAGTTTCTTCCCGCGGGCAGTGAGACTGTTAAACAATTGAACTGTTGAAACAACATCAAACATTCAACTGCTACTCAGTAGTATGTATCTAATACCTAATATATATATATCATTCCAATAACTTGTATATAGACTCATACTGCACTATTCCACATCATAACTTTATTTCATTTTTATAACTATTACTATTTTTGTATTGCTCTTGCTCTTATTGTTATTATGTTATGTTATTATGTTGCATTGTTGGAGAAGCCTGTGACATAAGATTTTCAACTGCATAATTACTCTGTAGCTATGTCAGATTGACAATAAAGAACCTTGAACCTTGATTTTGCATGATAGGTCCCCTTTAAGTGATCCACGTTTGGTTACGATTGGTTGTTTCGCAAAACGGCTGAATGGTGCATCACTTTAAATGCTGCGGCTGCAAAGAATAGTGACACAGCATTATCTCCTTTTCTCTCTTAAAGCATGATCATGGTGTATCCTTTTGCTTAGGATACACCAAAGGACACAACAAGGGAAGTATTGAAGCTCCTTTCCTACCTAGAATTTCAACAGCTCTTATCATGGCTGCCACTTTGGGGTCATGTCCCTCCATAAGGAACCTTCCTGAGTAAAAAATAAAAGACTATTCGCCACCCAGGTTTTCCTCACGTATCAGGAGCTGTTATGATCAGCAGATGGTGTAAATCGCAGCAATGAGTACTGACAAGTCCATCGTGATTAAATCGACAGGAAACAGATTTGTTTTCAGAGTACATTTCTCACTTTGGTTTGTGGCAAAGAAAACAAACCGTAGGTGTGATCGCACCAGGAGAGTGTGATCACAAACACGTTGACAAGTCATATTGGAGGAAAGTATAGGGAATGGATATCCTGAAAATATGTTTCTGTGCCTGTAGCTCAGTGTCATAGTGTGTTTGTTGTCTATAATCTTCTTTGTTTAAAGGGGTTTTGTGTTTTTCTGTTTGTCTAAAACAATTGTTCAGCTGACTGTAGTCCTGATGTGCGATATAGGATTTGCTATTGCCTTATTCACTCTAACATTCTTTTATTTTCTATTCTCTCTGTCACCTCACAGATTTTATTTAGTCAGCGGTGGAGTGCCCCTCATCATCTGCGGGGTCACGGCGGCCGTCAATATAGACAACTATGGCAGCGGGGAGCAGGCGCCGTAGTAAGTCCTCCATTTGCTTCTGCTCTCAAGGTTAAATTACACACTCTGCTGGCAGTGGTGAGAGAAACAAAGTACATGCACTCGTGTATTGTTCTATAGGGCTGTTTTGACATACTTGTGCTTGAGTATTTATTTTGTATGCTACTGTACATATACTTCTACTCCCAGGCAAATATTTAACTTTTTATTCCATTACAGTTTTTTAACACTTTGTACGTACAAAACACAAAATACTCAATATGATTTGAGGCAGTATTGTAATACCCAGTATTTAAAAAAGTATCTGAAATTGGCTTAACTTTGACAAACCACAACATTAATACTATATGACACTGTGAACAGAGCCGTTCTTCCTATTTAGTACTTTTGATACTTGAATTACATTTGAATGTAATTCATTCTGAACTTATACTAAAGTATAAAACTAAGATAAATATCTAAGAACTTCATGCACCTCTGTCTGTTGGTGCTTTTAAAAGAAGTTTCAAGCATGCTTGTACATGTGGTTGTATAAATGCTTTTGAAATGTGTGGGTAACGCTGCATTTTGGGGTCTTGTATGAGCATTTATTAACTAATAGGATAAGTGATAAGTAATAATACAAAAGGGTTGATGAACCTTAAGGTAGGGCATTGTTCTCACTTCAGAGCTGCAAAAAGAGGTGAATAGTCACGTAGTTATAAATACATAATAAAGTATGTATCACTCTAAGTAGATAAGAGTTAAGGTATGACATCATAGGTCTGTAAGTCAAACTAAATAAATGTGGTTTTATTTGCGATGTAAAAAATTATAAAACCTACAAATGTTTTATTAGCGGTTAGAAATACCTTATAATCCAACAATAAACATATTATCATACTATTATTTAGTATTTTTAACACATTATAATGTTAATAAGCATTGTGTAAGGACTTTTAAGGACCCTATTATATATTAACCACTATATAGGTATATTATGTTGTACTTACTATATTATGCTTGTAAGAAGTATCTTTATACAAAGCAAAACATGTAAACCTATGTTATTGAGTTTATATAATTCAGTTTATTAGTTCTTTTGAAAAATGTAAACATAAATCAAAGTATTAAAATGCACGGGTGTTCTTGTGTGTTGCAGCTGCTGGATGGCGTGGGAGCCCAGCCTGGGAGCCTTCTTTGGCCCCGTGAGCTTCATCATCCTGGTGACATGCATCTACTTCCTGTGCACCTTCATCCAGCTGCGGCGACACCCCGAGAAGAAGTACGAGCTGAAGCAGCTGACGGAGGAGCAGCAGAGGCTGGCCGCCGTCGACGTGCCCACCCACTGCCACCAGGGAGCCGAGCCGGGGGCCCTGGTGGCCCCGTCCGGTGGGGGCCACTGCCCCGCTGGCTGTCCGGGGGTTCCCATTAACCCTGCGCTGCTGGCCAATGAGCACTCCTTCAAGGCTCAGCTACGAACGGCGGCCTTTACCCTCTTCCTGTTCCTGGCCACCTGGACGTTCGGGGCCCTGGCCGTGTCGCAGGGGCCACTTCCTGGACATGATCTTCAGTTGCCTCTACGGTGCCTTCTCCGTCACCCTCGGCCTCTTCATCCTCATCCATCACTGTGCCAAGCGCGACGATGTTTGGCATTGCTGGTGTTCGTGTTGTCCCGGACGAAATGCCGAAGCCCAAGGGGCCCCTCAGGCGCGACCTAAAGTCAATGTGAATGGAGACACCCCCGGGCATGGCCACGGTCACAGCCACTGCCACCATGACTCTCCGTGTCACGGTAAAGCAGTGATAACCTGCAGTCATGGCGGTTTAGCTCACTGTAAACACGCCGCCCTCCCCTCCTTGCAGAACCATGTGACGTGCCTGGCGCCGGTGGCTCCGTGCTGCGCGGCGATGCACAGCCAGCAGCTGATGGATGAGGAGCCCGCGGCGACACACGTGCTGCTACACGCCGACCCGGAGGGGTACCGGCCGGGGATCCAGCTGCACCCCTGCCTAAAGAGCAGCACCAGGACTAAAAGCCGTCACTTCGGCCGCCGGGCCGGTGCTTGCGGGGCAGCAGGCGAAAAGGAGTACGCCTATCACATCCCCTCCAGCGTGGACGGAGGCAGCATGCACAGCTCACACACTGACAGCCCCCACAGCACACACGAGCGCCACGCCCACATCTGTCCACACCTGGCCCACGAAGGCCACCACGACGGGCATCACACGTGCCACTGCGCTGCCACCGCCGCCGCGCACGAGGCCCTGGTGTGCCATAATCCCTGCCACAGGCATATCTGCTGCGCCAAGGCTGACCTTTTCCCCTCCCTGTGCCCAGCAGAGGCGGGCGACACGGGCATCTTCCTGTGTGGTTGCGGCAAAGTGGCCGAGCCGGACCCGATGGCGACACATCACCATCTGGAGATGCACGCCCCGCGCAGACAATCGTTCCCTCAGAACCCGCCCAATCAGAATGGGATTCTAAAGGGGGGCCTGCAAGAAGGACTCCTGTACGGCTCGGACAGCACGGGGAATATACGCACGGGGCCCTGGAAGAATGAAACTACTGTGTAGTGTGGGAGATGGGCGACTCCATGCCCAGTCCTGCCTAAAATAAACCCTTTCTAGAATAAAAAAAAAAGGAATTTAACATTTTAAACATCACAATCAGCGTGGGATATTTTTATTTTAATGTCCTCATGTTTCTATGTGTGCTGTTTTACTGTACAGAAATCATGTAAATGCTCATTGAAGAGCCTCCATACACTGAACAGATTCTCCTCCATAACACCATCAGATTTAATTGAAGGTTGTTCAGTATCACTACAGATTTCTCTATCTCTATAAATATATATAGATATATAGATATATACAAGAAAATGAATGGTTGTATGTATGAATATGTGTGTTCGTGCTCAAAGGCAACACGCTGCAACATTTTCTTTTACACTTCCAATCTCAATCCATCGAATACTTTACGATGACAGTCCTCCAGTACTTTAAAGAGCTCTCCACATCCATGTTTTAGACGACAACTAAACCAGCAATTTTAGACTTCATGGGTATTTTTGAAATCCAGTCAAGCTACTGTGAACATACAAAGATACCGTTGCTTGTAAGAGATGTGTGGATGCTAGTTTAAGTTGTAAAGCAACAGAAAAAGAGAAGTGAAGTTAAGAATCCTTTTTAAAGCCGGTATTGATGTCAGTATGATGTCTTCACTGTTGTATTTATTTTTTCTCGAAAGAAGTAAATAACAGCAGTATCAAAAGGAACAGCGTCGGCCATTGTGAATAGAGAGTTGGTGTCATTGGATCCAGTGCCATCTTTTTAACACTGTGCCATAAAGAAAGGTCATTACAGAAAGTTCATTGCCAAACTAGTGTGCAGGTTTTTGTATCCTCTTTAGCTCAGCTTTCATATGCAATCTAACATTATAAATTTAAAAAATATGGTTCATTTAAAAAACAGTGTGAATGTGATCATAGAAGAAACAACAAGCTGCTTTGGGAAACTCCACTGTGACCAATGTCTATTATATTATAAAAACTAAGGAAACATTTACGGCAATGTCACCCTCTATTAGCGAAAGCCACAGAATAAAACATTTATATTTTATTTATTCGTAATTTGTCTCCTAAAAATCACAAAGCATGCATGCTTTGTTTTATGAGCCAAGTCTTAGATTTTGAATGCACATCCATTAAATTATTATTTGCCTTGCAGCTTGCCAATTATTATTTTTGACACGTATTGGATTAATCCTAGTCATCGAAAAATACTGTATTATTTTAATGCTGGAGATCTCTATTGAACAAGAATATAGCTGGGTTTCAACAACAGGAACACATGTTATCGAATTACTTGCTAAATTAAGAATCAATCTCCTTTTACTGAATCGAATTCTACCTACCCACACACAATAATAAATACATCAATGTACGTGCTGTCAGGACCTAGTAAGTAGGCTATAAAAGGTATGTGTGTTGGGGGGGGACCTTACTTTGTTTGCCAGCTAGCTAGCTAAACATTTCGTAAGCCAAGCTGCATTCACATGATACGCGATTGGCTCTTTGCTCAACCCAAGGTTAGACACAGAGTTTTGCGGTAAAGATAGCTAGTTAAGATTTGTTTGTATGGTTACCTCCTTTGCTGGCATAAATGTCATCTGATTGGTTGCATGTCGAAAGCGTTCTGCAAAAAATGTGGAGTGGTGCGCAACGCCAAGGCTAGGAGCTGCCCCTCTTATTCTTTAAACATGTGTTTGTTGTCTGACTTCTCTGTACGTCAGTAGTGTATGTAATGCCCAAAGAAGCTTGCTGACTCACCGGACAGCTGGTATTGTGAGAAAAAAAAAATCATTTACAAGACCTTATTTTGTTTGCTAGCTAGCTAGCTAAAAAGTTAGTCAGTTAGGCCTTGTTTGAACCCTTGCTAACTGCGAGGTTGGGCACAGAGTCTTGCAGTGAAAACAGTTAGTTAGGTTTCGTTTCAATGGTAACCTGCCCTGCTAGCTTGCGCTGCTACAGCTGACATCTTATTGGTTGCACGTCAAAAGTTCACTGGTAAAGGAGGTAAAAGTTAAAATAGTTTGAACTGCAATGTTAGCGCAATGTGAGCGCAGAGCCGTTACCGTGTATCATGTGAATGCAGCTTTGGCCTACGATTTCATTCATGATTTCATGATCCGCAAAGAAGTTCTAATTTCTCCTCCAACATAAAACTGAACTTGGGTTCAGTCTTCCCAGAAAATGTACTATTTTGCCAAACATTTCTCAAAAAGACAGCCATTTAAAAAGTTTTACCTTCCAAGGTTCAAGGTTAGTTTATTTGTATAGCACATTTTAAGACACAGAGGCAATTCAAAGTGCTTCACATAGGCATTCAACCTATAATAATTAAAAACAAAACAAACACACAATCAAAAACACCAAAAAGAAGACAGTTCATAAAAGCGACAAAATATTGGCTGCCAAGTTTAAAGTTAATACTAGATCACATTTACATTGGTGCAACAGATTTCAATTTCATTTAGGTTTGAATAGGCTAAATTCCTGTGCCATGACAATTTGCTGCGTGTCATCCCCTCTGTCTCCCCCTATCAACACTGTCACTTGAATAAAGGGACTAGTGGCCCAAAATATCTTTACAATTAATCTTTCTAAATTATTATTTTGTAAACTTGTTTAAAAATAATATTATATAATGGGTTTGAAAATTAATCATTGTTGGTGCAACCCAGAATAAGCATATGCTAATGAGGCCATGTTGAAGTATGGAATGTTTTTGTTTTTGTACCATGAAGGTCACAATCTCTTTGAACAATTGACGCTCAAAGAGAGGCCCTTTATTGAATTCAAAGCACTTGTCTTGAATGATGATATTAAGTATGATGCTGCAGACAAAACCCCACATAAACATATTGTCAGCTAAACTAAATCTATAAAAAAAAATGACATCCAAGCAGCGCATATAATCTCACAGCAAACTCGCGAAAAAACACTTGGCATGCACACCATCTCTTCATCCATCTCGTGCACTCTTGTCTGTGTATATTGAATCAGTTTCTGATTAATTATTTTATATGAGATTTAAGATATTTAAGATTAAAAAGTCTATATGTAATAGAAGTTGTATGGGGAAAAAAAAGTGACCTCTCAATGTTACTGCCTCAGTATCTGAGTTTAGAAATGTCCTTTTTGTTTTCTAATGCCTTTTTTTCTGTTGATCTCATAAAGTATGCAGACTCGCCATGTTGTTGTGAGTTTATCCTGTCATATCAGAAATAGAAAACTGCACTACCCATGATAACATTTGGCCTGCTAGATTATAATGTGTCACTTGCAGTGTGTTTATTATAGAAACGTTTGTTCAGACAGAAATATTTGAACAAAAAAAAGGGACAAAATTACTATTAATGTGATACTCCCTTAACTTTGGATGGCAGGAATATTGGAATAGGACCGAGGCACCTACGATAAACATCGATTATGATGCCCCCAAGGAACCTTCATAGCTTTGCCACAGGACCACAATTTATTTCCAAGGTCTGTGGGAACTTGTGGGAAAAATATGAATCTCCAGTAGTTATTATAAAACCATATTTGATCTCACAATATGGCTTCTTTGAGCCTCCATACACTTGGCAGTTACTGAAAAAAGGGATTTGTAACAGTATCACAACACAACATTTGAAATCACCTGCTTAACAAGAGAACATTAGGCTAGGTTAATTGCTGAGCTTGTGTATTTGCTGGTGGTGTGTCTTTAGGAGCAGCCCGAGCTTCTTACAGTCTGTAAGACGATGTGTTTGGTGTCCGACTTCTCTGTGCGTCAGTAGCAGATGTACTGCCCTAACAAGCTTGCTGACTCACCGGACGGCTGCTGGAATATTCACCTGTGGTACTGTGACAAAAAAAACAACCTAAAGCCAGTTTTCACTTTTTTCTACATTGACACAGATTCCAATAAATGTATTTTTTCACCATGCAATGGATGAGAGCATTTTTGGCTTGTGTTTGTGTGTGATTTATGTAATTATGAGTGAAAGAAAATGTACGGTGACCGTCAGGTGCAAACGTGCTGCAATGGCCTAAAACATTTCCATTATGAGAAATGCGCTGCAGTCTTAAAAACGATGCAAATATAAAAACACAAATGTGCCAAATGAAGAAACATCTTGACTAAAAGCGCTGCAAAAATCGAAACGCTGTATCACTAATAAGTGATCACCAATAAGTGATGCACACAGCTGGTAGCAGAACGCCTGACGTTAAAGTTTGGGGATTAAAAGTTAGTCAACTGTCACTGTTGGCACAGTTAGCCTCATTCATAATTGTACATTTTTTGTCAGTATATTTAAAATGACTATGCAATATGACTATGCAATAATATTGGAAGGAATCATGTGATCCCATTGTTTAAATAAGCCAATAAAATGTTTCAAGTGACAGAGATAGTTGGCTAACTTTATAATCCCTGAACGTCAACAAGCGCTCTGATCCCAGTTTTGTGCATCACTTTTTAGTGTCCCCTGGTTACCGTTGTGTTTTGAGCTTTTTGCAGCATTTCTTATTTGCAGCGTTTTGTTTTTGATGCACTTTATGTAAGGCTACTCATGTTTGGTCAAGTTGGTGAAGATGTATCTTCATTTTCATGTTTTTTGCCACATTTGTGTTTTTTTATTAGCATACAGTAGTTTTTGAAACTGCAGCGCGTTTATCCTAATGGAATTGTTTTGGGTCGTTGTGACAAGTTTGCACCTTTCGGCCAATGTAAAAAGAAATGCATTTTAGTTTTTTCTGTCTCAATTCTCGTCGTAATGTGTTTATTTCTTCTGACAGCGTGATGGAGATTGAGATGCCTTACAGAGCCACCACAGGGGAGGAATCCAAATGATAGTAGGCTTGACTGCTGCTGCTGCTGTGTGTGTGTGTGTGTGTGTGTGTGTGTGTGTGTGTGTGTGTGTGTGTGTGTGTGTGGGGTTGTGTGTGTGTTGTGTGGTGTGTGTGTGTGTGTGTTTGTGTGTGTGTGTGTGTGTGGTTGTGTCTGGTTGTGTGTGTGTGTGTGTGTGTGTGTGTGTGTGTACCTTGTATACATACAGGCACAGGTGTCCACACACATTACCCAGGAAGTGAGACATTGTGTTTTCCCTGCACCACAAATCACACCCAGGTTTGACAGGCCATAAAACGCCTGAGTACATTTAACATGCAGCTAGATTTTTTTGCTTTTTCAAGGCCACACGCCCACCCCCCCCTCCTCCCTTCCGACCATCAGATTACTCGTCTGACTGAAAGCTATGTGAAATGTCAGACCCCATCTCCCCCTCCCTATCTGATATGAAGACGCAGTACTACACGGTGACCATTAAAGGTGAGTCATGGACGTTTCTATAAATAAAATACAAAGGGATTTTGTGTGCTGCAGTGGTTATTATATAAAGTATAAGGCTATGATGACTTTAATTACCGAGGGTGTCTTTGAACCAATGAGTGTGTATTTTTTCCAGATAGTGATGTTGCTTTCAGCTTAAGCCCAGAGAGTCAGTATAAAGGAAAAGGCTGCTCCACCCTACGGTTGTAGGACTGCAGGCCGAGGTAGGTTGAAATTGGCCCAGGCTGGCATCTGTTTCATTAAAAATTAATCTGGTTTCAGTAACACAGATGTGTGTTTATGATACAATTAACTGTGTTTTAATTTTACTGCTGTAATTAATAGGTTTTTTAAACAGAGTAGTAGTAACAGCAGAGAGAGAGAGGGGGGAGACAAAATGAGAGCCGAAGAAAGAGGATGTGTGCTGCTGAGAAGGCAATCAACCTAGTGTAGCAACATCCTGGATTTGGATTTTGGAATATTGCAGAACATTTTTTGAAGCGTAAATGCCAGAAGTGAAAAGCAAACGTTAGGCTATAAACAAACAACGTCACGGTGGCATGACTTAGCGGAACCATTGCTAAGATAAAGGTGGCAAATTATCGGCATGATGACGTTTAGTTGTCTCAGCCACTTGATAACAATCGCTGTTTTTAGGACTTTTTGAAATGCTTCGGACATTAACCAGTGTACTGTTCACTGATGTATTTTAAGTCATAAAATGAAATGGAAAATCTGAAATTATTACGGAAATCTAACAAAAATCTCTCACAAAAAACCCATTGACTTCTAAACCAGGGAGCCCGGAAGTGCTAACTCATTGCTAACTTTTCCTGCACCAGTATAATACTTTGTAATGCATAAGAATTGGAGAATTGAAGTAGAACTGATAATATATAAGGCAAATAAGGTCTATGGTTTACAAAAGCCTGAGAGATTTTCACGTTTGTTATTTGAAATAAAATACGTCAGTTAATACTCCATTTGTGAATATCCAAAGCTTTTAAATGTCATAAAACCGGCGGTTGCTAAAAAGTGACTAAGTAAGGGATAATGTGCAGCAAGAGAACACCATTCAAGCTGATCAAGATCCCTCCGCTTCGTGTCGGGTTCCCTGATCAGCTGTCGGGTGTTCTTTTAACCATAATGACCGCCTCGCTGCACATTATCCCGCTTATTACAAGGCCACATTCTCAACAATGTAACGACATGACTCCCAATATTTATTGATTTAGAAAATGTTTTTATTGATTTAAAAAATAGTATTATTGATTTAAAAATAGTTTTATTGATTTAAAATGACATGCATCCGCTAGGAAAAATAGTCCGTTGTTACCGTTTGAACTACGTAGCAACGGCAGGAACTGCTTCTATAGCGTTTTTGCGGCGCTTTTTGATTACAGATTTGAAAACAGCGTTGCTTGCTTTAAAAGTAGCACAATTCATTATGTCAAACCTTGGAAAGTATCTAGATATCCCTGCCCTAATGCCAAAGTAACTGGCAACTGAATATGTTTTTACGTTTTGAGGGTTTCTGCCCCGTTGCTGTCAAACTCTGTTGGTTGTTTTTTTTCAATCAGCCAGTCTTTAAATAGTTTCATAGCCCATAATGTGGTCCGTCTTTTCGCCTCTCTTACTTCTCCGCTGCTTTCTTGTCCCTCTTGTCTTTTTATTTTCTTCACTGGGGACTCATCAGCCACCATTCATCCAAATGACTGTGCTCTCCAAATATATTAAAATTAATATTAAAATCATCCATGTTGCTCTCAGACGGTAGACAACGGAAAACTAAAGACAAGCAAACAGTTTGCTTTTCGACCAAACTGTATACAGTTAAATCGACCGGACTTATTTCTGCAGATGTGAGCGTCCCTAACAACAGTCAATAAATCCTTGACAGCGGTCTGTACTACTGGATTAACAACGTGTCACGTGTTCTGAATTGACCAATCAGAATCGAGTATTCAACTAAGCCATGTAATAAAATAGACTACTAATCAGGGCCGGTTTTTGGCATAGGTGACATAGGCGGATCTGGGGGGGCGCTGCGCTGGTAGCTCTAGGAGGGAAAAAAATAGTTTTGAATGTTTGCGCTCATCCTAATTTTTGGCCTTGATGTAACAACATTAATAATAATAATAATAAATGGAATTTATAAAGCGCCTTTCAAGGGACCCAAGGTCGCTGTATATGGTGGACAGACAAAACAAAACAGACAAAGAGGAGCAAACAAAACAAAAATAAAATAAAGGAGGCCGGGGGACCAGGAAAGGACTAGGGTCCGAAGGCCAGGGTGAACAGGTGCGTTTTCAGTGCGGATTTGAAGATGTCCAGTGAGGCAGCGTTCCGGATCTCAGCAGGAAGTGCATTCCAGAGGGTGGGGGCCGCAACACTGAACGCCCTGTCACCCACAGTACGAAGGCGTGAGCGGGGGATGGAGAGCAGGCCCGTGTCTGAGGACCGCAGACTCCGAGAGCGGGTGTAGGGATGTAGGAGGTCTGTTAGGTACTGGGGGGCGAGGGTATGGAGGGACTTGTACGTGAGGAGCAGTGGTGTCGCCTGGCCTGGGCATCCGGGGCTTTAGCCCCGAATGTTTTTTCTGTAGCCCCGGACAATTCTCCCTCAATAATATAATACATTAACCGTGGTTACGTGAACCTCATCATGACACAAGAGAGGACGGCAGCACTGTAATTTCCCGTGTTCAGTGAATGCAACAGAGGCATGACACCAGACCAATCAGAGAGTTGCATGGAAATAAACGTGTGCTTGTGTCATTCAAGCTCGGCTCTGTGTGTGTGTGTGGCAATAGCGCATTTAGTGTGATAGAGAGAGAGAGGGAGAGAGGGGGAGGGAGGGACCGGTGTCAGCATGGACCGTGTTGTTAGCATCTGGTTAGCTAGCTGCACTAACGGACATAAGGAGCTGTTTGTTCCACAAGAAGCTGGAGGAGAGTCCTCTCCTCTCAGACTGAGAGACCATGTTGGCGGATGATTTGACCAAGTGGGAGCATGTAGATGGTGAATAGGAGGGGTCCAAGCACAGAGCCTTGTGGTACACCTTGGTTAACTGGGGCCGGAGGGGAGCTGCAGTTACTGATGGTGACGAAGTGTGTCCTGTTAGAGAGGTAGGACTCGAACCAGGCAAGAGCTGTGTGACTGAGACCAAGGTAGTCTGACAGGCGGCTTCATTCATTATTAAGTAAAGGTAACACACTTTTCACCCCGGTTACACGTTACATTTGCCCTGTACGATGGGCGCTGTAAGTGATGAAAGTGGGGGATGTTGGCTTATCAGGCACCCGAAGCTCACAGCCAAAGTGCGAGTGAGCGTAGGAGTGAGCGAGCGAGGGAGAGAGAGGGCACAGCCGATTGTTGTTAGCATCTGGTGCTAGCTGCGCTAACGGATATAAGAAGATGTTTCTACAACAAGGTGGAGGAGTGCTCTCTCCTATCAGACTGAGAGGATCTGTGAGGTAAAGGACTCTGTTTGTTTAGATAGTTCACTTTAGTCTAAGTTATCTCAGTGGCTTTCAAACGTTTTGATCACAATTTATGTAAACAAATATTTTCAAGGCACACCTTTATAATTATTAGGATAAATAAAAACAGGTTTGAAATCATTCCAGTGAACCAAAAATATCGTTTAAAACTGGAGAGATTAAAAAAAAATGCATTACTATAATAAATGTTAACTAGGTCAAATAAGATATAAATGAACAACACAAATAAAATACGTTACATTTATTTGTTATTGGCTATGGTAGATTATTGGCTATGTTCACATACTTATTTGATTATTAAAATGTAAACCAATCTTTTTCATATGGGTGTTTAACACTAGAACCGCCAATCGGGTCAATTTGACCCAGAGCTGTTTTTTATTGTATGTCACTTTTTTTCAATAAAATATTAAAGTCTCCCAGTCCGTGACTTTTCCTGAAAGTGTGTTATGTAGCACCCTATTTTGTTAAAAATTGTCAATATGAAGTCAGATTGAAGAAATCGCCAACAAAATTGCCATTTATACCTATTTCCGCCCAGCGGGTCATATTGACCCCACCCCTTTTCATATAAACATGACGTGTTGCTATAGCAACGCCTTTTATCTACTGCGGTTCCTTATAGATTGAGAGAGAGAGAGATAGATGGATAGATATATTGATAGATAGTTATAGATAGAGAGAGAGAGATAGAGACAGTCTGTAGTGAAGGAGTGCGCTCCCGCTCACGGGAGACTGCTCGCGCTGCACTCCGCAGCTGTGGGGCGAGTTGAAAGTACGTTATGCTGGCTGGGGTGTCTAAATAATGCTTCCGGGCCAGCGGGCCATTTATAATGTTGAGCCCTGTATGAAAAGCTGAGAGTCCACAGATTCTATTGGTATACGTTTCATCCCTGTGCGATCAAAACTCACTGTTCAATAAAAGAACATTTTACCTTGAAAATCAATGCATTCTAATAGCGGGTCAATTTGACCCAGGTGGCGGTTTTAGGTATACAAAAACCTCTGGCGGTTCTAGTGTTAAAGTTGTACCCCCTAGATCGGGGGGATACGTATTGTAATCCTAGTTCTATAAGCACAGGCTCCGCCCTCTACTGGACTCTATGGGTACTCCCCTCATCAATGATACGCAAGCGTTCACACACTGAAGTTGTATAAACGTAGCCGGCCAATCAGGGCGAGCCTACCTGAATGCGCCCGCAGGCCAACAGTATATAAGGCGGCTACGCCTCCTGACTGTCATCCTACACCCTCTTCAGCGAGCGGCATAGGAAGACAGGGCCCCTAGGTAGAGGGCTTTTCACTTCTGGTGATTGCATTTACACTTAAAAAAAGTGGTGTTGAACAAAATGTGTTAAGTATCATGAATGTGTGTTTGCCACGAAGCTTATTTTCTACAATATGCCAAAATCCAATTGAAAATCACATTGTTTTGTGCCGAGGGACCCTTTGTGATGCTAAATTCCGGGTCGGCCTACAATAATTTGCCATCAATGAATCACCATATTGGACCAACAATTTGGAGAAAAAGACCATTGGTAAAATGTTCTCTAACCTTAAAGGGGACCTATCATGCAAAATGCACTTTTGTACGTCTTTTATACATGAATATGTGTCCCCGGTGTTCCAGGGAACTCACCAAGTGTCAGAAAACACAACCCTCTCTATTTTCCTCCATACCCAAATCTCTAAAAAAGGGGCTGCAACGGATCTGATAAAAACTGATCCAGATTTGAACACTGTCCTGATGTCAGGACAGTGGCGCTACGGCTATTGGGCCAACTCCACCAATCAGGAGGAGACAGCCACGGCCATTGCCGTTCGAAAGCGCTGGAGACGCTGTAGTACATATGCCAGGCCTGTAGATGGTGCTGTTCTCACTGAATCTGCCCTTGCTAAAACAGATCTAAAAAATGTCAATTTGAGCAAAATGAGGCATGGCTAAAATGCATGATCTGTTTGGTATTTTGAAAAAAAAAAAGTATAAATATGCCTTATATCGGTATGGTCCTACACTATATTATTCAAATATAGCATGATAGGTCCACTTTAAAAAAGCATCAAAAGGCATTAGTGAATCCCCCAAATCTGTGGCTAAGAGGACATTCATTTGAGTTTATCTTCCTGCATTGGCCAAATGAATTGTATGCATTTTTTCCTGTAGGCACGAATGATTTGGAATAACAAGCAGGGATTCACACACACAGTCTGATCTGATTTAACTGAAGGGTTTCATGTCATGGCGCAGGAGCTGCACATACTGTATGATCTGGGGCATGATTCTACAGTCTCTTTGTTGGCCCATCTCTTGAGATAAATGCTTTTGTCTTTCATGGACAGGGAGGAGAGGCCTTTCTTAGAGTTTATAGATCAACCAGACAACACGAGGCACGCTAACGGCATATGTTGTGCTTTAATGTAGATGCTTGTCTTACGTTATCACAAATCATCTTCAATTTCTCATGGTATCCTGTCCCTAAATGCCTTCGGTTCCCTCTCATATTTTAAATTTCTCATGTTTCGTAGTTCTCAATCCAGCTCCAGCCTCGCAGACAGGACTTGTGATAGCAGGCTGTGATTGTCATGCTAATGCCGTCCTTGACTTAAATAACATGCTGGAGAGACTCGTAGGGTGTGAGAAAGAGAGAGGCAGGCGGAGCTGCAGAGAGACAGAGAGGGGGGATTTGAGATGGATAGTTCGAGGCTTATGGGAAAAAAAGAAACAGAAGGAGTCAGGGGGAGAGATCAAAGAGGGAGAGGAGACAGAAAGAGGTGGGCAAAACTTCTTATTAGATATCATCACCTGGGTTCTTGGAAGCTACATTTTTAATGGGGCCTTTGTGTGAAAGTGTGTAGAGATTTGTGTCTAAAGGCCCTGACATACCAGGCAGTCACCAGAGAACTCGCCGACACCCGACACCGACAGTTCCATCGACGAGTTCTCCTGCGTCTTGGCCGTGTGTCGCACTGGAAATCACCGCAAAGACTTCAGCCGAGCACGTACGAACTGAGTGAGTGGCAATAACTCTCCTTACCAGCAGGCGGCGGTAGTGTGTATTCGTCATTCAAAATAGGCAACAACCGGAAGACAGAGAAGAAGAACAGACTGATATAAACAAACAAATAGCGTGTGCGTTCCATTTTCACTCTCGTCCATCGAAAACATGTTTTAGAATATAAAAATACATGAATGATGAAATGAGCACATAAAGTGCAGACATAGTATAAAATCACAGTTAATAGACCTGCATCTGATGATTGCAGTGTTCTGGCGGGTGTGTAGTTTATTGAGTCAGCAATGTAATAATGGCCACTTCTTGCTAAATTTACGATGAGATGAAAAACCGGACTTGACCAAACAAATCACGGAGCTCTCAGCAGAGGACAGCCGATATCAGAGATGTCCCTGCTATGTGTGGGAGGTAAGAGAGGACATTTAAGGGCTATGTTTGATGTCTTTTAAGTATCACCTGCTGGGGTTTAGCTGCTGTCCTGTGCCTTCTTAAATCGTTTGTTTACGTCCCTCACTTCCGTTTCGCTTCTCATTTGCTAGCTGAACAGCTGATCAGAGTGGTTTCTTGGCCCGATAGCTTGTGTCCGACAAATGGCCGATTCAACATGTTGAATCGGCCGGGTGTCGACCGTGAAAGGCCAAATAAGGCGTGTCACGGCCGAGGGTTCGGGACACACAAAATTGACTTTGGGCGACAAGGAACCCGTTGTCGCCAGACAACGCAAGACGGCCGAATTCGGCCTGGTGTGTCAGGGGCAGTGGCGAGCCGTGAGCTTTATACCTAGGCCCTCTGACCCCCACCCCTTCCCTCGACAAAAGAAAAAAAAAATAGTTATTACGTCACAGCGTATACTTCAGCGGAATATCAAAACAACGGCCCAGGGTGCAAAACGCATCAATGACAGCGACCCTCTACCACACAAAACAACACCTGTGAACCCAATTTGTGTTCTTTGACATTGAAAATGATATTGCATTGTGTTTCTTACTTTCGTTGCCGTTGTATGTCTTAAGTGTAATTTGGCATGCTTTTATTTTGAAGGCGAGTTCACGCTGTTGACAGGAAGTTGTTGTTGCTATGGAAACAAGAAAAGTTTCACAGCGGGCGGAACTTGTCATAATGTCCGCGATAATAAAACCCACCCATTTAGAGGGAAGATATGATTGGTCAATTGTACTGTCATTTGACATTACTCTCTCGTTCAGTTACTATAGCGGGCCCTCTGTGAATCGCAGAGAGGGCCAGGCGAGCTTCTTTCATGTAACCCCTACATTCAAACAGAGAATGAACAGGCAGATTCGAAGGATTTATTTCTTTGGAAATGTTATTTTAAATACAATTAAATCAAGTTTTTTTTCGGTAAAACTAATGAAAAATATAACAAAAATAATATTAAAAAGATATATATTTAAAAAAAATATTATTTTTTTTAATGTTTTTAAATATTATTTTTTGGAATATCTTAGGCCCTCACAGAGGGCCTAGAGGGCCCTGACGGCTCGCCACTGGTCAGGGGCTTTAAGACTACTGCAGTGGTGCAAGGAACTTAGTACAATTGGACATCAATTGTACCCACTAATGTTCATTTACTGCAAACCCTGTGTAAACTGTAGTATAATATATAATATAACTTCTGATGTCATAATGATGTAATTAGGGTTATCTCTTATTTAAGGTAAAGCCTATTTTACAAATTGGTGTCGTATATGTTTAAAGATAGGCATTTGCATGGGTCTAATGAAAAACACTACTGCATTAAGGGAATGTGTTGAAGTTATTTAACTTTGCAGAATTACATAACAAATTTGAAGGACATTTTGTACACAAAATCTGAATCAGAAACAGGTTTACTGAGAGTTAGATGCATACATAGACACAGGGAGGGAAACTCAATTGTAAGAAAAGCACAAAAAACATAACTATTATGAAAAGATTATACCATTTATAAATCTAGAGAAATATATACATAACATATAAATATAACAAAAAACTAAGTATAGTGAATATTATCTATGGAGGGGGTCAGGACAGTCAGGGGGTCCCGGGCCTTGGTGGTGAGGCCAGTAGCTGAAAGGGAGGAACTGATATTTTTTCGAGAGGATTTTGTCCTGATGGAGGGGGTCCAAAAGAATCTGTCCAGGGTGGGAGGGGTCAGTCACAATCTTACCTACCTGTCTCAGGCTCCTTGAGGTGTACAGGTCCTCGAGGGCTTCTCCGATCAGCAAATGCCACATTGCAACTACATCCAAGGAAAAGGGCAGGCTGCAGGGTAGACCCAGCTGACCGGAGGAGTACCAGATGGTGATGGAGGAGGAGATGATGGACTTGATAATGGCGGTGTAAAAGTTCTCCATCAACTGTTTTGACGGGTTAAACTTCTTTGGCTGTCGCAGGAAGAACATCCTCTGCTAGGCTTTTTTGATGAGGGAGCAGAAGTTCTGCTCACACTTGAGGTCCTGGCTGATGATGATGCCCGGGAAGAGGGAAGACTCCACAGTGACTGGGGACTGGGGAGTCACTCTGATCCAGGTAGCAGGGAGCAGATTCCTGATAGGATGCGGGAGGAGGCGGTGTGAGCCTAGAGCTTTATTTGGTGTCACAACTGTCCCGTTGATCTTAAAAGTGACAGTAAAATTGGTTTGGCGTTTAAGTTGTTGGTCATTCATGCAGCAGGGGCCCTTATACCCCATTCACACCAACGGTGTTTCAGGGCCGGTTCTGAGCTGGAGCTTGAAAAGCACCGGGTTTTCCTGTTCACACCGCAGCGGAGCAGCCTCTAAGCTCCGGAATCCGGTTCGTTTCGAGCACCAAAAAGTTGTCCGTCTAGAAGCAAGAACCGCATACGTCGCGCTTACGTCGGAGGGGGGCGAGATTAACCTGAGCTAACAGTTAAGGCGAGTACGGCAAATAAAAGTTGTAACAAGCAGTAGTGCTGAGCAAAGGGACTAGAACGCAACCACACACTTGTAAAAAAAAAAAAACACGCTTTATAAAGTCAGGCAACACTAATCAGGCTTCGTGTGATTCTGTTTATTTGTACCTTACTTTGACCATCCGTTCGCTGTTATTGGTCATTGTGGAGAGCAGGCAGACGTTTTGTTTGTTATTATAGCAGCTATCGGATGGAATCAATACATGGGCTGCACAGGTTGTCATGTCCGACTATCACAAGTAGAATCATAATGAAAAATACGCCGGTAAAAAGTGCCTGTAGAAAACGGCTTAGCAAGTAGTCAGTTTAGCTTTGGCTGCTATGCTAACATCACCCATGTTATACCAGAGAAACAGCGTTGTGATGCCAAACAGCGTCAATTCAGACTGACACACATTCACTTAAGGGGAACTGGGGATATGTATCAGCTGCTTGTGTGACAGTCAGACAGTGAATACTTTAGAGCCGTGTGAGCTAACCCGGAGTTAACGGGAGAATACACTCCCGTGGAAGGGCAGCCAGCACTGCAGCGGTCGGTAAATGCCGCTGAAACACATTAATAAACAATGAACCACGGCACCCTGGAGAAAAGTATAAGGTTGGAGAAGTCGTTATTTAATTTAATCTGGCTTCGTATGATTAAAAGCAACACGATCATCGACCCGACGCAGTCCCCGGCCCGTTGTTGTTGTGAGCTCCGTTGGGGAGAAAATCAGCGACGTAAACTGTGACGTCATGACGCAGCAGCGGCAGCACCAGTCGGGCTCTGAGCGGTGTGAAAAGAGCCGGAGCTAAACCGAAGTACCGGTTCTGAACCTGAAAAGCTCTAGCACGGAGCTTGAACCGGAGTTGCGTTGGTGTGAAAGGGGTATTAGTCTTGTTGCTGGTTAGCTGAGAACTGGTGCTGGTGCTGGAGTTTCTCAGAGTACAGTCACATCTCTCACTGTCTTTATCCCTTTAACTGCCAGCGCCACCATTTGGTAGAGCACATGTTGTGTCTTGATATCTTGTTGGAAAAAAAAGAAAAAAGTTGAACTCCATCTGATTCAGCCAGCTCTACCATTTGGTTGACATGTTATGCACAAAACAACCTCTAGATGTCACTGTGGTTTGAACAGAAAGCCCTTCAGCTAGCTTCTTCTGAGAAAGTTGGCATGCTAAAAATCACTGCTGAAGAAATCACTCTTTTTGGTCAACTGACTGAACATAATTAGATAACTTGATGCACAAAAAAAAGTTTTAACAAGGGTGTAATTCTTTTTTTGAAAATATGCTCAACCAACCGGTCGAATTGGCCTTTTATGGTAAACTAGCAATATGACTTTTTCAGAGTTTCAGAGATGTTTTTCAATAAAATATGGTAAATAAATAGCTAGATTCATGGTAATATTACTAAATCTAGTACTGCCTTATGAGTCTCAGAGTGAAAGAGTGATAATAATTTATATAGCACCTTTCATGCATGGCATTCAGCCCAAAGTTGCACACAGATGAGCAAGTTAGACCAACACAGGATATAGACATTTGCTGTTAGGTCAGTGGTTTCCTGTTAGGCCAATTCAGCATATACAGTAAGATGAGCAAGTCTTTTTTTATTATGAAAAACACTTAACATTACTTTTTTCCTTTTTTTACAATTATAATTTATTATCTTTTATGAATATATCTGGTTCTATATATTGCTAATTATATTGCTAATTTTCCATAAAAGAAACAAATGTATTTGAGTTTGTGTTTTATTTGAGTTTGATGCATACAAATACTGTACTGTATATGATGATTGTTGAAAATGCACTTTTACCATAGAAGGCCAGCTCGACCAGTTGGTAGAGGCTCATAAAAACAAAACTGTGTGGTCAGTCAAAAAAAAAAAAATTGTTTGTGGTTATTTGTGGCCCATGCATTTGATAAAAAAATGCAAACAAATAATTTTTCCATAGCTTTTTTCTTGGTCTGGCAGTTAAAGGGTTAAACCTTGCCTAGTCCCCACTCCTCAACATCCCTTCCTTTTCCCACCTTAGCTATCTCAGAGACTTGAACCAGCAACCTTTTGGTTCCCAGGACAGGTCCCTATACGGACTCATTCACCATTGCCTCACAAAAGCTTTCCTATAAATCAAGCTCACATTATTTCGGAGGGAAATATTGCGCTGTAGTTTTTTTGTAATTTAGGATAACAAAAGCTAAATATAAGTTAGATATAATGAATAGTATAAACAACGCAACATTGTATGTGTAAAGTTATTTAAATCTATTAAAATGTTGGTAATACTTTAATGCATCTGTTATATGAACCCAGTGATATTTTTTTGTATGTGTCTTTTTTACTATCATTTTGAATTCACTCTGACCTGTAATGGAGAATTTTACAGCATATATTATGACATGTCACAGCAGGAGAAACATTGCTAGTGACTAATCTTATTCAGCTGTTTCAGTTTCAAGGTTCTGGTATTGTGTTTGCTGACTCACTTTTGACTTGAATAGAAAGGAGCCATTGTTAATGTTCTAAGTTACATCAGCTGTGGCTAACGTGTTTGCTAACACCTGTCCATTTGCACATCGAGCCGACATGATTCACGGCCCGGTTCTCCCATACAACTGCATTATCAATTAACCATCATTATCAATTACATTTAAGTTTTTTGACATATAACAATGTGTTTCTAATTCTAATATATTCCTTGTATGTAAGTTGATGTATGGGTCATCAAACAAACATACACATTTTAAACCAAACTATGATCCATTACAAAACTAAACCATAACGGCCCCTACACACGGCGGTGTGCGTTGAAGCTTCAACGCTTCTGCCCATTCACTTTGAATGGGGTGACGTCACGCTTCGCCGAACTGCATTGTGGGAGCAAAGCGTAGCTTTCGACGGAAGCATCAGCCAATCGAATCATATGCCAGTACAAGCTCTAGCCTCTCAAACCGCTGCTTGTGTGTCTGGGGCGGGAGATTCATGTGATTGGTTGTTGGTCGAGCATCAAACATGCCCGCCGGCAAGCTTCAACGCACGCCGCCGTGTGTAGGGGCCGTAAGTGTTGTTGCCTAAATATAACTAAGGAGTATTCTTTTTTTTCGACTCCAATCCATCGATCAATCAAAATACTTTATTGAGCACAGGGAGGAATTGTTGAATTGAACAGTTGAACCATATTAGAATCAAATAAATAAATAATTTATATAAACATACGTTGAATTAAAAATGTGCAACAATTCATTGTAGCCACAGGGACACAGCTCAATGGCAACATTGTTGTCTGGTATATCGTGGTGCAGCCATGTTTCTGTAAAGCACACTAAACTAAACTCCATATATTCCGTCTGACTCCTAGCTAATACTGTTAGCTTATTCATCTTAAGTTGCCCATGATGAGAGGGGAGGGGAGCGGAGATATCTCCTTTTCTCCATACATCTGGACCCAGCTCTCCTCCTTCGTCTCCACCGATAGCCCTTGTACAGATCACAATGCTAGCCAGCTTTAGCTTTATTAGCTTGGTGTAAGCAAGGCAGCCATGCAGTGGCATGGATGCACAACAGCAGCAACTCAACTGCGAAAATCTCTTTACAAGAAAGTTAAGAGAGGGTACAGCTTAATGAGTTACTAACAAAAGTTATGAACAGAAATCAAGTAAGACTAAGTATGAAGGCCAGAAGTTTAAAATAGTAAAGGAACAACTGCACACGCTTAGTCGCGTTCGTGGCCAGTCGATTAATGTAAGTCCAATATTCACTCTCCTTTTTGGTCTGTTTTGGTCTCCACCAACAATAAATAACTATAATGCTTAATTCTTCACTTTATCTTTAGCTTGATGGAAACTGCTGTCTGCGGTGGAAAGAAACAATAAGAATGAATTGATTGGTGTCGCTATTCGAAAAAAAATGTGAACCCTTCAATCACTCTTCTGTTGCAGCAGAAGCAAACCAGTAATTGATGGAGACATATACTGTATGCTAAATAAGCATGTTGCTCCGTCAACCTACATAATCGCTGGGAAGGCACTGCCTGTTTTTCCTTACACAGACTTCTACTGTAGTTTGCCTTGCGGGCAAAGCATAGGATGTATGCTAATGCAGTGTACAGGGGCTGGAGACATTGGAAAACAAAAACAGCTTTATTGGTTTCTTGTCATCACTGTGTTTCTCTTCAGTATAAGTCTCCCTTTGCAGAGGTTGCCTTCCAGCCAATTGTTATCTCTGAAGACCTGTGAAGACTTACATCGGCTGTCAAAACACATGAAAGTAATGAAGAAAAACCCCAACCTTTTTTACAGAGCTCAACCCCATTCTGCTACTACACAGTGGCTTACTGTCAACACAACCGCACCTGATTTTCACTCTATGATTTGACAGTGCAAGGTAGCTTTTCAGTCTGGGAGAAAAGACGTCTCGGTGAGTGACACGTCTGAATATTTCCTTTAGCTTGTTTTCTTGTCACAGCCATCGGCCCCTGCTGCGCGGCTGCGCTGCTAAATTTCCTAATGCATCAAATATTTTGCGAGTATTGTGATGCATGCCAAAGAGTCAAATCAGGTAATTGTGAATATAACGGCGCTGTCTATCTCAAAGCTTTGTGTCGGGTTCCAATACCTGCCAATCTGTGAAGATCCAATCCCACCCTCTCCCCCGTATCCCCTCTTAGTTATTTATAGCTTCCTCAATATGTGACGCAACACGATACAAGAGAGAGAAGCATCATGTGACGGTTTTAATGCAACAATCCACTGGATTATGGGGGCCTAAGAGGCTGCTACAGCAGTCTGCAAACATCAAGAAGCGTACATGACAGCCAAGCAGGCAGGGTTGAAGCCGGCCAGCTCTCCCTTCCCTCCCCTCCTCCTCCTAGAGAGAGAGCAGGACAGCTGGGGAGCGCATGGTGTGCAAAGGACCAGGATGGGAACTGAGAGGATGGAAAGGGAGGAATTAATCCAACAATAACCGGTGTGCAACTCCTCTATACCCACAAATTGAAGGTTTGTCTTCTAAACAGAAGAATCAATATCACTCTCAATTACACACATTTCTAAGACTCACCATCAGCAGCAATACTCATACTGTGCAATTAATTCAGCATTCATTTCTTGATTAATATCACTGAATATATACTTGTTTTATATTGGAGTAAAATGTGCACATGATACTTTAAAGGGGCCCTTTTTCCCTTTCCTGTAGTGTGTTCTATAGGTTTTTGTGCATGTAAACGGTCTGCAAAGGCTAAAATGTACCCTCCAGAGGGAGTTTCTCTCCCACAAACTCCACCCCCCCCTGCCTGAAACGCCTCCATTGGACTCCTTTGTTTACTTCTGTAACATAGTGACATCACTATGTAACACTTGCGCTTCTATTGGCTAGTGCTCCAACACATGATAGGCTAAGGGGGCGGGACATCTATAAGCGGTTGACCAATCACAACAGAGCCGGCCAGCTAACCAATCAGAGCAGACTTGGCTCTGGTTTCATACAGAGGGTGAAAAGAGGTGCTGCAGCACAGGCAGTATGAGCAAAATAAAGAGCTTTTAGAACATTAAAGCATGGAGACATGTCCCAGTAGAGACACTAATATGAACCTGAAAATGGGCAGAATACGTCTTCTTTAACTGTAGAGAGAGGTTGTTGCCCCCCAAACACAAACTGAAAACTGCTTCTGGAAAGTTCCAAGGGGTGAAGTTTCCAGCCATGAAAGCATACATGTTATTGTCTAATATAAAGGAATACATTCCAAAAAGAAAAAATATGGTTTATAGTAGGGCTGTGCAATTAATCGTATTTTAATCGCAATTACGATTTTGGCCTGCCACAATTACGAAAACAACATAATCGAAAAAAACGATTATTTTGCTTTGCTTGGTTGTGACAGTGCACTGCAACATATTTGATCTAATTTATTTTAGTCTAATATATTTGTATTTATCATATTTACATATGTTTAGTAGCTTGTTGAAGTGCGCTCCAAAATATTTGTTGATCTTGTTTATTGGTATTTATTATTTTTGATATTATTTATTTAAATCTAAATATAAATGTATCTATTTTATTTATTTTTGTATTGGTTTTTCAGTTGAATTATACGTTCAGGGTAATCAACAGTTACAAAGATACTGTTCAAATTATTATTTGTATTTGTTTTAAAGTTCAATAAATGGATGTTTTCAAAGTCAATGAATAATCGTATTTAATAATCGTGATATCAATTATTGACCAAAATAATCGTGATTATGATTTTTGCCATAATCGCACAGCCCTAGTTTATAGACTCAATTATGAGTGGTCCTCAGCATTTCTAAAATCATGTCTGCAACCCTGGGTGCAATTTTTCAGTATTCATAGTACTGACTGTACTTCATGAGCTCTGGGAATATCATGTTGCAAATGTGCACTGGCTTTAAGCATGTGGGCAAATGTCAGTTGTAACATGGGAAAGCCTTTCTTCCTCTCACTGTGATGGAAATCAAGTCCTCACTTAAATACAAGCTGTGAAAAGAGCTACTAGCGGTCACCCTCCATATAAGAACAGACACTGATGTTAATTCATGATGTAATGTAGCTGGTGGTAGCTTCAGATGTCAACAAGGAAAACACATTGAAACCTCTAATGCCAGGCCTTTTCTGCTTTTTTTTTTTTTTTAAACCTGTAGAGGAATGCCATCTAGTGGTAAAAACCGCTAACTTGAGGTGTTGGAGGACACAAGAAGGTGTCAGTGAATCGTTTTTATTTACAGCATGTGTGTAAAATTTATGCTATATACAGTGTGCACATTTACAATTCTTGTGTTTATGATGTTTTTATTCTATGGTATTTTATCTTTTATTGGCCTTTAACTTTATATAAATATGTTTATTTAATTGTTAAAGCACATTCTTACATAAAATTCTTGGGTTTCTTTTTATTGCACATTCTTACGTTGTTATTATTAGTATGTTATTTAAACATCTTTACTTTATTTTTCCTTTTATTGCTTACTTTAAAGCTCACCTATTATGCTATATTTGAACAATATATAGAGTGGTGCAGGGATGACGTATTTTTGTAGGCCGACCAGGAAGTAAGCTGTGCATGGGTTCCCTCGACAAAAGAGCAATGGGATTTCTCCATTGGATTTTGGAATATTGTAAACAATAAGATCTGTGGAAAACGAACCTGTTTGATAAATGCACGTTTTGTTCAGCCGGATAATCTCCATTGCTTTTTTGTCGAGGGGACCCATGCGCAGCTTACTTCCGGGTCAGCCTACAAAAATACGTCATCACTGCACCACTCTATTATAGGGCCATATCTATACAAAATATGTGACCTGCTCCATCGAAATCAGTCGCATTGACCCGAAGACACATTTTGAGTTGTATACACTGTTGGAAAGAGGAGAGTCCTAGCTTTCTAATGATATCAGGATTGTTTTTGTACTCCAAATATTAAGCAAAATATGTCACATTATATAATGACTGTCACCGAGTCATCATTTTGAGAAAAAGGCCTTCAAAGTTTGGAATCCATCAATCTGATTGATTATTAGCGGAGCAAATGATCAAAATACTATACGGAGAGAAGATATTTTCGTTTGGATTACTGGTCTGGGGGAAGCTCGCGAGTGTGAGTGTATACGTGTGTGTGTGTTTGTGTATGTTTGCGTTTGTGTGTATTGTGTTTGTTTCCCGGGGAAAACACTCACGAGAAACACCGGCTGTTGTTATGCCTGCTGTGACGTCAAGTTACTCCGTTCTCCGCTTGTAATTATGCCGTTACAAGCTTCAAAGTTGTATTTAATCTGAATTTGCCGAAAAAAGTTTAATATTCTGAAAGCCAAGACTTTGTTTAATTGAAATCAGATGAAAACAAACTGTAACGGACCCTGCCGTGTTATCTATGATTACTTTATGCCTTACATTCATAATTTCAGCCGGAGGGAGGGGAAGCGGCGCTGCGGAACAGCAGTGGCGAGTGAGAGGTGTCATCTTCCCTTTACAAGCTTCAAAAATGTATTTATCGTGTGATTTTGGAAATAACAGTTTCATATTCTGAAAGCCAAGAGTTTGTTTATTTAAAATCAAACAAAACACCCGAACCCCGAAAAACTATTTTTTTACGCAAATCCACGTTTATTTTGAAATTAGCCGTTGCGACTTCCGACTGATTTCAATAGAGCGGGTCACATATGTCTCGGAAGTGTTTTGCTGAAAATACCAAACAGATCACCCATTGTAGCTTGCCTCATACACCTCTATTTCTGGGTCTGGCCCTTTAAATGGAAATTAGCTGCTGCTGGCCCTTTAAATGGAAATTAGCTGCTGCTGGCCACGCCCCTTTTGAGTGTCCGCATGCAAGCAGTGAGCTCTGTGAAGAGAAGGCTGTCTACTGGCAGAAACTCAGCTAAACGCTGCCGTGATTAAACTCAATATTATGTTCCGAACCACATCAAGGATTATTTCTGAAACAATATGGAGCTCAAACGCTTTCTCGCTCACGAGTTTACCACAAGGACAGTACTTTTTATATCAGGCTTCTTTACACATATTCTCTCCAGTACAGCGTTAGCTCTGAGTGTTAGCGATGCTTGCTAATGTAAACACAGACCATATTACTTCCAAAACACGTCGCACATTAGCTGTGTCTCAATTCAGGGGCTGCATCCTTCGGAGGCTGCATTCGTAGTCTGCATACGTCACTTCCACCCAGTGGCGGTTCTAGAACATTTTACATGGGGTGGCAAAGGGGGGGGCAAGAGGTCATGCCAGGGTGGCATGGGAGGGCGGACAGTACGTGGTATTTTATACTGTATATATAACCTATTTATTGTTAAATCATGCCCTAACACAAGTGTTCTTAATGCACAAGAGAAACAAGGTGTTCAGACAAACAAACTAAAATATAGTATAAAACAGCAGAACATACTCATGATACCCTAGAATTACCTAGAATTCTGTTTACTGTAGTTATAATTAAGTACACAAATGACATCACCCATCTCTTCAGAGAGCTAAACTCACCTGTGCAGCAACACATTTCAATAAATATTTGTCAATACTAAGAGCCGCTAGATTGTGCTGCTGTAATGGAATATGTATGCAAGGACAATAAAAACATACCATGTGGTCCAGCTGGAGTCTCATCTGCCTCCTGATCCCTGCCTCTGTCCCTCTTTCTGACACTTCATCTTTATTCCGCACATACATTTCTTCTTCTTCACTAATGTCTTCATCTCCTCCTGGCTTCCTCCTGCTCTGACCCTCCTGGTCTCTTCATCTCCTCCTCTTCCTCCTGCTCTGACCCTCCTGGTCTCTTCAGTGTACTCTCTTTTCCTCTCCCTCTTCCTCTTCGTCCTCATCACTTCTCAGATATGTCTTTGTGTTGTTGTTGAATCACTCCAGCTACTCTGGCCTGCAAGAGTCTACTTGTGAAAAGCACTGGTACAAATGCTTGTATAACTTTACACTTTAGGGCCATGTAGCTAATAAGTAGCATAGCCTAATAAATATAAAATCAGAAAGTATTTATCAAACGCACACAGGCAGCTGTGTTTAGATCCAGTTTGACGGTAAAGGATGTATGGTATAATTTATCTGATGATTAGTTTCAGAATTAGATTTTTTCTTTGTCCTTTCTTTTAATAGATATTTCATGATTATAGCTTGAGTCTGTCTGATTCCCCAAACAGCTGCTTCTATATACTTGCTGCACATATAATACAAATAAACAACTCGATAAACACACTTTTGCTGATATTTGTTTTACTGCTGTTGATGTTAAATTACATGATTGATTTCCTCTGTCTTAATGATGAAAGTTCTCATAATAGAAGACATGAAGCTGCAGAGAGAGGATGGATATATTCTTACCTCTACTTTGTGATTAGATGAAAATACAAAATAGAATTAAAATAGTAATTGTTAAACACATTGTTTATTTCATTTACTGAGGTTTTAACCATTATTTACAACATATGTACATAAGCAGTGGAATAATAGGATATCTCTAGGTCATTAACCAGTTAAGCCCTGAGCCTGTTTTTCAGGCCTCAGGCTCGAAAATGACATTCACAAATGACTATAACTTCACTTCTAAAAGGGGTAAATTAATCATCTTTTTTCTCAAAGCAATGATAAACCTGTGATTTGGATGTAGAAAAGTCAGAATCAATATAGAATTTTTTTATTTTAAAGTAAATTCAGATTGAACATAGTAAAAAAATGTAAATGATAGTGTCCGTCCAAAAGACCCCTATAATCTGTGGAATCTCAGTTTGCTAGCTGATATCTTGTTTGTGCAGTCCGATAAGTAATAAGGTATCTTTACCGTGAGTTCTGTGCTAAGTGCGTTAATTTTTTTCCGCTCAGGGCTCATTTAGACTCTTCTTGTGAGACTTGTGTTTTGTTTCAGTAAAAATGGTTCGTATCGTCAGTTAGCTGAGTTTCTTCCCGTTAAGTGGGTATGACACATTAATAGGTTTTTAAATGTTAAGAAGCCCTGAGCCCTCCGGGTTTAACAGGTTAAACTGTCTTAAATTCAGTTAAATTATATTAATACAAAAAATAGGCCATAGAAAATGTTTAATTGTGTATTTCAGCAGAGCAGGGGGTCATGGTGCTGCTGGAACTTGAGGTTCTGACCTGGGTTGCAGTCAAACAGTCCGTTTTGCTTAGGAACCTTCCTAACGGAGTGAAATGACCCGGAAGTACCTCAGTGGCAGCCATGATAAGAGCCGTTCGAATTCTCTAGAGCATGGGTCGGCAACAGGCGGCCCGCGGGCCATTGTTGGCCCGCCAGCAATAATATTTGGCCCGTAATTTTGAGAATAAAAAATAAAAAAATATTTTGAGATTCTTTTTTTTTTTTCTTTTTTTTTTACAACATCGGACCGACAGTCGCACATATAGGCTATAATGTCCGAATAGAGAATCTACCTACACCTGAAGAATGCTTATTGTACTTTTATCTATGTTGAGAATGAATGACATACAGCACAGGCATAATCAGGCAGCGGGGTACACTGACGTCAATTAAAGTACTTATTTAAAGGACACCTATCATGCTATATTTAAATGATATATTGTAGGGCCATACCTATATAAGGTATATTTATACGTTTCTGTTTTCAAAATACCAAACAGATCATGCATTTTAGCCATGCCTCATTTCACTCTATTTGCTGTTCTCCAGCCCTGTTTTTGCAGGGGGCTGATTCTGTGAGCTGCAGCTGACCACGCCCCCCCCGCAGGAGAGGGGAGCGTGCTCTGATCAAGTCAGAAGAGGGGGAGAAAAAGAGATCTCCGTCCTCCGTGTTTTATTCTTATATTATTATATAGAGTCGTTATTCATTTGTTTTAAAGCTCAATAAATAACAAAGAAGACCTTGACCGGCACTTTTCTAATTTTGTCCGGAAGATTTAAACTTTAACGGACATCTTGACCGGCGAAAGAAACTGAAACTGAAACTCTGCCGCACGGTCCCCTCGTTCCTTGGAAGAGGCGGAGAGGTGGGTGTTTGTCATCTGCTGGTGGACTAACCGGAGAGAATTACAGTGCTTGCCTCGGGGAGGGAGAACAAAAGCCACAGCGGAGAATAAACAGAAGGGTAACCATGGCAACCATGCGTGGGAAGTCTTCTTCGCTGCTTTTGTGGCAGACTACAGCGCCACTTACAGGCCTGGCATATGTACTACAGCGTCTCCAGCGCTTTCGAGCGGCAATGGCCGGCCGTGGCCCAACCCCACATTCCCCTGATAGGTGGAGAGTTGGCCCAATAGCCGTAGCGCCACCGTCCTGACGTCAGGACAGTGTTCAAATCTGGATCAGTTTTTATCAGATCCGTTGCAGCCCCGTTTTTAGAGATTTGGGTATGGAGGAAAATAGAGAGGGTTGTGTTTTCTGACACTTGGTGAGTTCCCTGGAACACCGGGGACACATATTCATGTATAAAAGACGTACAAAAGTGCATTTTGCATGATAGGTCCCCTTTAACTATTAAATACATTGAGTTTGAGTAAAATACTTGGTTACTGATTAATTTAGGTTATAATATATTAAATAAATTGCAAAGCAAAACATGCTGTAATTTATTTATTTAGTATTTTTTTAAAGGTTTTCAACCTGAAAGAATCCTAATGTGTCCTTGGAAAGTTGAAATAAAGAAAAGGAAAAAGGATTCCAGTTGTCCATGCGTCCTCTGTTGCCCCTCAAGCCTCTCAAATGTGGGCAAACATTCAAATAAATGCCAAAAACCCAGAGAACTTGACAATACTTATCAGAATAAAAGTATGTTAAATAACACTGCTACCTAGTTAATAACTCACTCAGTGGAGGCTCGTCCATTGAAGAAAGGGAGGACCATCCTCCCTAAAATTTCAGAAAAAAATAAACTTTGAAGAGAACAATAAATACACCTCAATTTAAAAGATAAGTCTGTTAAAATACAGATAATAGCCCTGACTTTTAACATGGGACTGAAATGGGGCTAGAGACGACGAGCCTCCCTTTGGGCGGGTCTATCCAGAGGCTCTGGATTGGGCGCCTATATCATCAGTGAACCAATCAGCGGATCTGACTGGGCATCAGAGTGTTGATGGGGAGGGTTATCAGCGATATCAGAGTTTTTTCTGAACCAGGGAACAGGGGCGCTGCGCCCTCTTACCAAAATCAATTCCTTGAATTAGGCTTTGATTATGTTCTGGCCCGCCATCTTGTGGCTCAGCAAAAAAATGGCCCACGGCCAAACTTACTTGCCTACCCCTGCTCTAGAGTCTACATAAAGTAACTCGTTACTTTACTCGTTACTTTACTCGTTACTTTACTCGTTACTTTACTCGTTACTTTACTCGCAGGGCCGGCCCGCCCCTCCCTACAGGCAGATCACGCAGACTGCTAAAGTTTCAAATGTTCTCTTTAGTTCAGTTTCCATTGTCGCATAAGACTGATCCAGATAGCTCTGACTATGGCTGTCCTCTGTCTCCTGCTATCTGTATTTTGCGCAGTATATCTCTGAACGATGCAATGGTGATTCCACTGTGCAAATGGGCAACATTACCTCTACTATGAAGGATGCTACAAGCCTGTCCATCTCTGCTTTGGTTACCGGTCCTCCAAATTCTAATTTGTGCTGCTTCGGAGTCGGCGGCGGCAACTCACAACATCCTCACTCTGGGTTCGGGGGTCCGGTCCTTAGCTATTAGCTTCACCTTAGCATGTGTTCTTTGCAGGTGTTTGTTGAGGTTTGACGTGGTGTTTACAGCAGTGTATAACAGCTTCTGGCCTGGACACAGTTTGCACCTCACCGTCACATTCCTGTCTATTCTTCGGACGAACTCAAAATAATGGGCATACCTCCACCCCTCAAAAGTTATCGCTGACTCTGCCATGTTTATGCAGCACTGCACGTGGATATGTGGACGCGCAAGTCGCGCAGATTACGTACATATATGCGGCGGAAACCCCTCTTGTCTGTCAGTGTGATTATGACTGATTTTATAAAAGTAACGAAGTAACGCGTGTCGGGGCAATGTTAATAACTGTAGTGTGATTACTGAATTATAAAAGTAACGCGTTACACTACTCCGTTACCGACAAAAGTAATATTATTACAGTAACGCGTTACACCCAACTCTGATTGGGACCATTTGTATTAATGTGGACCGGAGGGAGAGGGTGACGAGCATAAGTTTCACTTTCCTTTTTTATTTCAATTCCATCTTTGGTCATGAAGAATATGTTTCTCTTTTGTACACGTTCATAAAGCATAAAACAACACCATCAGAGCACGGTGCAGAGTCTCTAGATGAGTTTACAGTAGTCCGTCGTTCTTATTATACATCTATGTAGTCCGCTGTATAGAAAACTGTAGTTTCCCCACAGCAGCAGACGCACATTCATGACGTCCGCTGGCACATCATAAATACGCCATTATATGTATTATATATATAACAACTTTTCTCTAACATCCTGCTGAATACACAGACACACAGCTGGGGAGGGGATTCAGCTAGCCGACTGTATATGGAGACGATAGGTTGGTCCGTGGGCGGAACATTGCCAGGAGTTCAACGTAAAGCCAGCCCACACATTAGTAATGTCGTCATGACTGCAGCAACGCGTTTTTAGAGATTTGGGTACGGAGGAAAAGAGAGAGGGTTGTATTTTCCGAGACTTTGTGAGTCTCCTTACACACCGGGGACACATATTTAAGTATAAAATACATCCTAAAATGCATTTTATGCATAATAGGTGACCTTTAACTGCTTCTGTCTCAATATACATTAAACAAATATTTATAGCACATTTTGACTTTAACTTCTTATGTTTATATACATTTTATTATTAGGGTCTGAGACCAGAGGTCGGTGAAGACCCTTTTGTACGTAATCGCTCGTAGCCCTGAGCGAAAAAATGCTAACACACTTAGCACAGAACTCACGTTAAAATACCCTTATTACTTATCGTATCTGCACAAACAAGATAACGATTAGCAAGCTGAGATTCCACAGATTAGACAGGTATTAGTATCATTACTGACCGATCCGAACTCGCGACATGAGAAGCTAAAACAGACATCACACCACGTAGCATTAGGTAGCCAACACGGCAATATGTCTTACCTTTGTTGTTTTCTGATCAAAAGTTGTCTTCAATGGCATAAAAACGATAAAAACGCTGCTATAGGTTAATCCATAGGTTAATCCAATGTGTCTGTGTCACTTTGAAATGATTTCTGATAATCAATCAGCCATAAACCTAGTTTTCAGTTTTCAGATTTCAGCATGGGAGCCTGCCTGCAGGCGCCAGTCTCAGGACACCTCCACTCTCAGGACAGGAAGTGCATGCACGCTAAGAATTACAATATAAAATCGCCACTATCAGTACAGCACCACTTTCTGAACAGGAAATGCACGCAAATACAAAATAAAATCGTACTGACACTTATTATATACATATATATATATATATATATATATATATATATATATATATATATATATATAAATAGGGACACCTTGTATTGTTTACTCTCAGTACAGCACCACTTTCTGAACAGGAAATGCACGCTAATACAAAATAAAATCGCACTGACACTTATTATATCTATATATATAGATATATATATTTATATATATAAATAACGACATCTTGTATTTTAGTTACACCCGCTAGACAACAGTGGAGGGTTCGAGAAACAACCGTGTTTGCCGGGTGCACCGCGGCGGAGGTGGGGAGGTTCCAGCCGGGAACCTCCACCCCGCTGCGGGACCCGTGGTGGGACCCCTGAGTCAGACGGTGCGTCTTGGTCGCGCTTCATATCGGCCGTGGGGGGACACCCGAGACCGGGCAGTGTCCCCGGTAGAAGGAACCGGGTGAAATAGCCAAAAAAAGAACAATTAATAAAACCGGGGAAAATAGGGGGAAAAGTGAAAAAAAGTGTCCGAAAATAGGCACTCGTGAGGCGGGCAGAGTCCCCTGTCAACTCCCGTTACATTCCTCCATGGTGTCATTTGAGTGAAAAATGGCTAAGTCAACTTTTACGAGAACCAGGCTGGGGGGTCAAAAGGGCTTGACCAAGGCCGACCCAAAGTGCATGCGGACCATTAAGATTTGAAATCTTCCATCAGACGAGTCCTTCGGGGGGCGGGGAAAAAAACGTGTTTGTCAGAATTGTCACTTCCTGTACTGAGAGTGGAGGTGTCCTGACAGTGGAGCCTACACCGGAACTATCCTGAGAGTGGAGGCCTGCAGGCAGACCCCTCTCGATTTCAGAGCGTAAGATTTCGCTTTGGGCAAACTGCGTGCGCATAGCATGTCATGGAGACATTAAGAGAAAAAAAACAAGCTTATGCAAATGATAAAGGTCCAACATCAGTCACTTTGAAATGTCCACATGTTTGTTTGTTTGTTTGTTTAATTGCAATCTGCTTTAAGCACAATATATTGTCTTAGCCAAGGGCAACAGAATGATTTGGCCATTGATCGAGGCTGTCTAAAATGTGTTCTGCTTATACCAGGATAGGCTTATTTAAAGTGGACCTATCATGCTATATTTAAATGATATATTGTAGGGCCATACCTATATAAGGTATATTTATACGTTTCTGTTTTCAAAATACCAAACAGATCATGATTTTAGCCATGCCTCATTTCGCTCTATGTGCTGTTTGCTGTCTACGGGTCTGATTCTGCTGACCACGCCCCCCTGCAGGAGAGGTGAGCCATGCTCTGATCAGCTGCTGGGCTGAACCCAGAAGAGGGGGAGAAAAAGAGATCTCCGTCCTCCGTGTTTTATTATATAGAGTCGTTATTCATTTGTTTTAAAGCTCAATAAATAACAAAGAAGACCTTTGACCGGCACTTTTCTAATTTTGTCCGGAAGATTTAAACTTTAACGGACATCTTGACCGGCGAAAGTAACTGAAACTGAAACTCTGCCGCACGGTCCCCTCGTTTCTTGGAAGAGGCGGAGAGCAGTGGCGAGCCGTCAGGGCCCTCTAGGCCCTCTGTGAGGGCCTAAGATATTCTAAAAAATAATATTTAAAAACATTTAAAAAAAATATTTTTTTTTTAAATATATATTTTTTTAATATTATTTTTGTTATATTTTTCATTAGTTTTACCGAAAAAAAACTTAATTTAATTGTATTTAAAATAACATTTCCAAAGAAATAAATCCTTCGAATCTGCCTGTTCTGTCTCTGCGATTCACAGAGAGTAATGTCAAATGACAGTACAATTGACCAATCATATCTTCCCTCTAAATGGGTGGGTTTTATTATCGCGGACTTTATGACAAGTTCCGCCCGCTGTGAAACTTTTCTTGTTTCCATAGCAACAACAACTTCCTGTCAACAGCGTGAACTCGCCTTCAAAATAAAAGCATGCCAAATTACACTTAAGACATACAACTGCAACGAAAGTAACAAACACAATGCAATATCATTTTCAATGTCAAAGAACACAAATTGGGTTCACAGGTGTTGTTTTGTGTGGTAGAGGGTCGCTGTCATTGATGCGTTTTGCACCCTGGGCCGTTGTTTTGATATTCCGCTGAAGTATACGCTGTGACGTAATAACGTCTTTTTTTTTCTTTTTTTCGAGGGAATTGGTGGGGGTCAGAGGGCCTAGGTATAAAGCTCACGGCTCGCCACTGGCGGAGAGGTGGGTGTTTGTCATCTGCTGGTGGACTAACCGGAGAGAATTACAGTGCTTGCCTCGACGGGGAGGGATTGCATTGAATTAAAGCAGCGGGAGCAAACGCTTGCCTCGGGAGGGAGAAAAAAAGCCACAGCGGAGAATAAACAGAAGGGTAACCATGGTAACTATGGGCGGGAAGTCTTCTTCGCTGCTTTTGTGGCAGACTACAGCGCCACTTACAGGCCTGGCATATGTACTACAGCGTCTCCAGCGCTTTCGAGCGGCAATGGCCGGCCGTGGCCCAACCCCACATTCCCCTGATAGGTGGAGAGTTGGCCCAATAGCCGTAGCGCCACTTCTGTGACGACATAGAAGTGTTCAAATCTGGATCAGTCTGTATCAGATCCGTTGCAGCCCCTTTTTTAGAGATTTGGGTATGGAGGAAAATAGAGAGGGTTGTGTTTTCTGACACTTGGTGAGTTCCCTGTAACACCGGGGACACATATTCATGTATAAAAGACGTACAAAAGTGCATTTTGCATGATAGGTCCCCTTTAATGGGGTTTTTTAAAGTGAAAGATTAGCCAGCTCCTGCAATTAAGTGTTCAGATGGAGGTGAAAAATGAGGGGCCCTACTGAACTCCCCCCTGCAGCCAAATGCAAACGTATGCAGGGACAAACTCAACTGCTTCTTTTCTCCCTTCCTGTGAAGCATTATCATGTGGCAAGTTTATTCTACTGCAACATATCAAGTCTGCAGCTGTTTAACCTGCACGATTGTGCCACAACCTTGTTTTCTTTGCAAACCCTGATCAATATGCACTGACACATTTGGGGCGCAACACCAATCCACATATAATGTTTACACAGAGCTTCATGACAGACATGTCATGTATACAGTGTGTGCTTTGTTTGGGACACATTTTTATTTAAGAGGAGAAGAGGTGACGGTTTCTGCAGGTGAGGTCCAATGATTTAGCTGCTGCTGGAATAAATACGAGATGTCATGTTAAAGGCAATGTGGAATTCAACATTTGCATTAGCCTAGCATAACATTTATTCAGCAGGCTACCCAGTGTGCTTTCGTGGTTCAATACACTGTTCTTGCTTTCTTTAAAATACAACACATCAAAGCCTGCATAACTCAGCATCCCAAAGCCTTGCTCAGTCAGATATTCTCCCAGGAGTTCCCCCCCGCTGAGACACAACCCTGAGCTGCACTTTAAAATACTGGAACTGTCGACTCTAGGAACTTTTGACACATCACAGGTTTTTTTGTGGGGCACATCTGCCAGTATTCTCTGTTCCCAAAGGGCTGTCGATGGTCCACATGCTTGACCTTCCAGCTTCTTCATTGTTCGGCCTTGTAACAATACTGTTCAGCCTGCATAGGTCAGCCAGCCTGGAATAAACACAGGAATCCAATAGAGTGGTGCAGTGATCAGGGCCGTCCCTGGCCAACTTGTGGCCCCACGCAAAGTTATGTGATGAGGCCCTCTGTGTCACGATCGTCGTCGTCGACGACGGGGGGGTGCTAGTGGAGCGCGCCGGATCCTCGCAGCGGCGAAACTGTGGCGCGCTTACAGTAGGTACGCCGCATTTGCGCTTGGGATGAGGCTGCCTCCGCTAGATGAGGCCCCCTCCACGAGGTGAGGCCCCACGCAGTCTGCGTGATCTGCGTGTAGGGAGGGGCGGCCCTGGCAGTGATGACTAATTTAGTTGGCGGACACAGAATTTAGCATTGCAAGGGCTCCCTCAACAAAAAGCCAAGGGATTTTTCAATTGGATTTTGGAATATTGCAAAAAATGATGTTTTAATGGCACACGTTATAATACTGGCATGTTTTATTGACTGATTAATCAATTGACTGATTGATTGCTTGACTTGAATTCAAAACCACTGAGCTAAAGGCGGACTTGTTTGGCATGATGATGTTTAGTAGTCTCGCTTAGCCACAGAAACCACAGTTTTTAGGACACTTAGGAGCATTAAATAATTAACTGACATATTTTATCTCGTAGGACAAAATGTAAAAATCTCTTCAGCTTGTGTTAACTTCCAACCTTAATTCAGGCATCTAACTGAGGGGCTCCTCCCATCAGCTGTGAAAGACAAACCAAATGCTGAGACATCATTGATCGTGGGCTGTGGTATCAAGTCGAACACTGCTGAAATGTTAAAAAAATATATATGACAACAGATTGAGTGGTCTTAATACAATCACTTAACTTCAGATACTATTGGCTTCTCCCTCACTGTAAATGATTGAGCAGCGAGGAGCTGTGCAGTGTTTCCACATTAGGAACTAATCCTTTTGAAGATGGAATTGCCTTCTGAATGAATGTCTCAGTTGGCTACTGTACAATGCCAACTAAAATAAATAGACTGCCTTGTCATTGAGGGGAAATGCCAGCATATGTATGATGAGATTAATCGCCCGGCTGCTGAAGTAAAAGTATTTCTGTCTATTACCTCAACATGTCGGAACAGTGCGCAGTCAACAAATCTAACAGTGGTTCCCCTCTGTCTGGCCGGAGAGGCCTCTCTATCATTGCTCAGCAACCTCAGCGCATAATAGCAATCTCTATTCCTGCCCCCCCCCCCCCCCCCCCCGGGCTCAGCTGGCTCCCAGACAGGCTTTCCATCATCTCTAGCACGCAGCACAAGATGATATTCAAATGGGGTGTGCAATTCAGATGGATCAGAGTTTGAACAAATAACATTGATCCAGAGCAAGTGTGCAAGAGTGTGATTGCATTAGTAATATTAAAGCAAGGGCTGCATCGCTGAGGATCTCACATTAATCAGTCAGGAGAGTTGACATGCTTGTACCACAGCAGTAACATCAACTACATCTGCAGGATGCTACCAGGTACTATGGAACTAGCTTGGAGTACAATTCTCCAGCATACAGTAGGTTACCATGTAACACAGTCACAAATGTAAGGGTGGATATGGTTTAGACTAGGGCTGACAACATAAACAACCACAATGAATCTGGAAACATTAACGCTTAAATAAATCTCATAAGCAAATTCGACCCTAACTTGCTCCCGTAATTCCATTCCGAATGTGTACCATGAAAACACACGGCCTGTGTATTGCACATTATACAGAGGGTGATCACAACGGCTCTGCATGACGGTGGCGGATTTGTCTATACTTAACTGAGTGTTGGTACATTTTCAGATTTGAGGCCAAAAAAAGAGTGGTGCAGTAAAGAGTCCTAAAACCTCGAAAAACATTGTACCACTTCCGATTCCCTAATCTCAAAGTCAGTGGTTTGTTGATCCTGTTTGTGAGTAGAAGCCTGAAATAAGGTCTGTGGTTAACACAAGCTTACAAGATGTTTAAGTTTTAAAATACGCCAGTGAATATTCGACTTGTGAATATCCAAAGGTTCTATATGACGTACCATGCGACTATAATTTAGTTTGTTTATAGCAACACCTTAGTTTTTTATTTCTGCTGATTGCATTTAAGTTTAAAAAACCATAAAGAAGTGTTAATATGTGGATATTATCCTGCTTAACAAAACGTATAGGTATCATAAACGTGTATGCAATATACTAAAATCCAATGGGAAAATCCCATTGCTTCTTGTCGAGGGAGCCTTTGAGATGCTTACTTCCGTGTTGCCCTATACAAAATACGACCTCACTCCCCCACTCTAAACAGAAATCATGATATATGAATCAAAAAATACCTCTGATCTCTCTAACGAGTTTGTCATGCATTTTTAATACTAACACAATTTAATACTAGTATTTAACCTTGGAATCAATCATGAATAATCAAAGATTATTATTGCGATTAACACTGTAGGAGCCATTTCCTTAGTTTATATTATTTTATATTTTTAGAGTACATAGCCTGAGATTCTGTGGTGTATATTATTTCTTATTTAATTTGAGTGTGTTACTCGGGCAGGTCGAGGTGCTGCAGCATAAAAGGAGAGGTACTGCAGCCTACTGGTGTGGCTGACTGAAGCAAACAGTTTTTAGATCTTGCTGGTTGGGAGCGTCACAGCTTGGTTTAGTATTGAAGTATCCGTTTATATGATAAGTAGTTTGTTTAAAAACATTTATTTATTTGTGCCTTTTTTGGAATAAACCATTTTACTTTTCAATCGCATCTGGACATTTCTTTAATTTTTTCTCTCAAACTACAAGCGTCTACTCCTCGGTCAGGCCCACGAGTGAATCACAAACAAAGGACAAAAACAAATGGATACCGTGGTCACTACAACGGTCTAAGAACTTGCTTTTGGATGAAAAACCGGAGGAACATTTTGTGAAGGAGCAGCGGCATCCAGACAAAGGAACAATGGAGACTGCGCGAACCAGGAAACATTCAGAAGTCTCAAAAGTGTACAAATAGTGGAAAAAACTGGATGGATTTGAATTATTCCGTTAAGGAAGACATATCTTAATTAAGGAGCACTTTTGGAGCGACTTTGATGGACATTGAAATGCAATTATTTAATTTGGATGCCCGCTGTTTAATATAATTAATGAACGGCGCAAGCAGACACACTACAGCATTGAACTATTTGAAAATAACTTTCTAAAGTGTGCCGATTCATAAATGCTGATATAAAAGTGAAAAATAATCAGCAAAATAAACTGATTGGAGCAGCTGTGGAAAATCTGAGTCCAACTGAAACCCAAATGGAGGGAGATGATGTTTCAAGCCTGCGTTTATCCAGACAAGCCAGATTGGGACACCTTACGCGCAGAAGAAACATTATTAAGGAGCTAACGGAGGACCGCTTGAATGCAGAGGAAGTGCAGGAGAATATGGTCAAATATAATGCTTTGACGGAAAGTTTGAAAGACTCACACTTGTCATATCACATACTTTTAAACGAGGAAGAAGAAAAACGTGAGAGTGAAGCTTGGTTTCAATCTAAATTGACTAGCATTGAAGAGTTTATTATTTTTGTGACAAGATGGCTGTCTGAGTGCGCAACAGGAAAGGAGGATTCTCTTTGGGAAAGTGCGTCTGGAGTCTCCAAAAGATCTCAAAGAAGTGAACAAAGAAGTGAACGTTCATCAAGTTCATCTGCTCGCATCTGCAGAAGCAGAGGAAGCTGCGCTAATGGCAAAACTAACTTCATTAAGGACCAGGCATGCTTTGGAGGAGGAGGAGCAGGAGCTAAGTAGAAGAAGGAGCTGCAATCCCAGTTAGAAGCTACTGATGCTAAAATCTCTGTATTCAACATTCTGGAAACTCAAGACAAACAGCCAACAATGGATGGAATGAACGAATATTATGAACAAAAGAGAGAAAAAAGGATGTAATCTCAGCAAAGGAAGAGGAGTACACAAAGGATAAAAGAGTGGATATACAAGGTGTGCGACCAAAGGAAGGACTCCAGTATGGATACTCACTGCACCATCCTGCTCCAGTGAAGTCAAAGGCATCACAAAACCCCACTTTGAAACAAACACAATCCCATGGAAAAGGTGAGCCAACAACTCAAGAAAACTCCATAAGAGACACAACTCTGTACAGCATATTAGAAAAACAGAATGACATGACTGCCTCTCTAGTTCTGCAACAACACCATTCCTTGTTACCCCAAAAGGACATAAAGGTCTTTGAAGGAGATCCAGTTGAATACCGATCCTTTCTAAGGGCCTTTGAGCATGCCATTGAAGCTAAGACTGTCTGTGGTAAAGACCGGCTGTATTTGGAACAGTACACCAGGGGCAGTGTCGTGAACTGGTCAGAACCTGCCTATACATGGATCCAGAAAGGGGATACCAAAAGGCTAAAGAACTTCTTCAAGAACACTATGGCAATGAGTTTAAAATTGCTAACGCATACATTGAAAAAGCCCTGTCATGGTCTCAAATTAAACCTGAGGACCCCAAGGCTTTACAGGCCTTTGCATTGTACTTAAGAGGATGCTGTAATGCAATGGAGGAAATCACCTACATGGAGGAATTGGATCTTTCTTCAAATCTTAAATCCTTGATTACAAAGTTACCATACAAACTCAGAGAGAGGTGGCGATCAGAAGTCTAAAGGCTAATGGAAAGGCGGCACAGCAAGGTCAAATTCAGCGACCTTGACAGGTTTGTTGAGCATCATGTAAAGATATTAACAGACCCTGTCTTTGGCTGTATACAGGACCAAACGGTCAACACATCAAAGCTGGGCTTCAATGCAAGTATTAACAGGAGGCCAAAATCCACTAGCAGCAGCTTTGCCACCAGTATTACAAACATTGACTGCCAGTCCACATCTCCCCAGCCTCACAGCAGCACCTCGCAAGCTTCCTGTTTGTTGTGTTCAGGTGGACATACAATGGATGCATGTTTCCCACTCAAAAGGAAAATGCACAAAGAAAAGATAAGCTTCCTAAAGGAAATAGGAATCTGCTTTGGTTGTCTTGTACTAGGTCACATGAGCAAAAACTGCAATAACCGCTTAACATGTAAAGTGTGCAACCAATCTCACCCTACTGTGCTCCATATAGGAAAAGAAAAGGAAAGAAAATTGGAAGCAGGTGAAAGGTCTGAAACCTCAAGGACCGGAGAGAAGGCTATTCTAAAAGCATGTGGGCATATTGGGGCCGGTGAAATGGAAGAGGAGTGTGTGCTATCTATTGTGCCTGTTAAAGTAACATCTAACAAAGGAAATCATATGCATTCCTTGACCCTGGAAGTACTACTTCATTCTGCACAAGCAAGCTCATGAACCAGCTCAACATGTCAGGAAAGGAAACAAACATCATTCTTCGCACCATGGGCCAAGAAAAGACTGTGAGCAGTCATATCATCACAGGACTGGAAGTGAGTGAGCTACATGGCAACAGGTTCACCCCTCTCCCAGAAATCTACACCCAGAAAATCATGCCTGTCACCAAACATAACATTCCCAATCAAAAGGATCTATCAAAGTGGCCATACCTCAGTCAAATCAAACTCCCATTGATGAATAAATCGGCATGTTGATTGGTACCAATGCACCCAAAGTTATGGAACCGCTAGAAATTATGAATAGCCAAGGAGAAGGCCCATACGCATGCAGGACTTTACCGGGATGGGTGGTCAATGACCCGTTGAGAGGAGGAATCGCAAAGGACAGCAATACCGTCTCCGTGAACAGAATTTCTTTGGTCAATTTACAGGAGTTACTGATCACACAATACAACACAGACTTCAGTGAAAAGGCCTATCAGGACACAAAAGAAATGTCAGCTGGACAAGCAATTCATGCAAATAGCAAAAGACTCATCAAACATTGTGGATGGACCCTACAGTATAAGATTACCTTTCAGGAGGAACGATGTCTCAATGCCAGATAATTGTCTCTCCAGCCTGCAAAGAAAGCTTTGTAGGAATGCATCATTTCATGAGGAATATACCAGATTTCTCAGTGATGTAATTGACAAAGGTTATGCTGAAGAAGTGCCACAGGGGCAGCTGAAGCAAAAGGAGGGTAAAGTCTGGTACCTCATCATGGGGTCTACCACCCCAAGAAAAGAAAACTCAGAGTGGTTTTTAACTGTGGAGCATCATTCAAAGGCACATCCTTAAACTCAGAACTGCTGCAGGGTCCTGATCTCACTAAAAGCCTTTTAGGAGTACTACCCAGATTCCGCCAGGAGCCAATAGGAATGATGGGGGACATCCAAGCGATGTCTCACCAAGTCAAGGTGCCCGAAAAGGATACAGACTTTTTAAGGTTCTTTTGGTGGCCTGGTGGCGACATAAGCCTTCCCCCTTCTGAGTACCGCATGACTGTGCATCTCTTTGGTGCTGTGTCATCACCCAGCTGCGCTAGCTACGCATTAAGAAGAACAGCAATGGATAATGGGGAGCAAGTGATTGACACAATACAGAAAAACATCTATGTGGATGACTGCCTAATGTATGTTGCTACAGAGGAAGAAGCTATCCTGCTGGCCAAAGAGCTCACAACTGCATGTCAGAGGGGAGGTTTCCACTTCTCTAAATGGATAAGCAACAGTCGCAGGGTGCTGTCCTAGCGGAGCACGCTCAGGTACTGCGGACCGCATAAAGCAGCAGACTCTTCACGCTAACGAATGATCACTTCTAGGCAGGGTTGGGAGGGTTACTTTGTAAATGTAATCAGTTACTGAATACTGAATACATGCTCTGAAAGTAATCAGAATACAGTTACAGTTACGTGTCTTAAAAAAGTAACGTATTGAGATTACTTTTGGAATACTTTCTTTTTCCATAACAGATGGGTATGTTTTGGTGCACAGGAGACACTTATTTTACTGTTTTAATGGCTTATCAAGAGCACAAACACAACATCTTGGGCGGCTGTGGCTCAGTGGATAGAGTGCTGGACTTCGAATCAGGGGGTACCAAGTTCGAGTCCCACTGCAGTCAGCATGTCGTTGTGTCCCTGGGCAAGACACTTCACCCCAAATTGCTCCCGTGGGGATTGTCCACAGTACTGAATGTATGTAAGTCGCTTTGGATAAAAGCGTCTAACAAATGACATGTAATCTTGGTGTCATTCTGGACAGCTCCCTCTCATCTGCACCCCACATAAAAAACATCACCCGGACTGCATTCTTTGTACTGTCTTAAAACCTGTTTCACGCCTTCCCCCCGGTACCGGGCGGATAAACGCGTCATTTGCAGGAAACAACGTCTAAGGAATCTTAATATTGAATAAAACTATGAATGTGTTATATCCATGTAACGGGAAGAAACTCAGCTAACTGATCTTTTTAATTTTTTTTTTCAAAAAAAACCCACAATGCTAGCACTCAGCCTCTGAATTAGCCTCGACGAAAAAACGTAACCTACAAAGGCACATAAACTCACTCAGAACTCCCTTATTACTTATCCTAGATGCACAACCAAACACTATTTTTTGGTGTCCTGGAGACACTGAATCTAACGGTGCCCACCTCAACACTCAGTGATAAACATTCGCGACGCTATCAACGAAAGCGTACATCATCACATGTGGAGCCAAGAAGCTAAACATGTAAATATGGCTTACCTTGGTCAAAAGTGGTCTTCAATGGCATTAAAACGATAAAAAAACGATGCTGCAGTTAATCCATAGGTTCATCCTATGTGTCTGTGCCTTCTTTGAAATTATTTCTGATAATCCATAAGCAATACAACTGCGTTTTAGTTTCCAAACTCCAGAAGGAGACATTCCTCCAGTTTAGTTTCGCTTTCCACACGCGAAGCGGCAACATTTTTTCTTTACAATGTGTGTCTATGTGAGTCTCCTCCTTCGATTCTATTGGCTCTAACGGTCACAAGGGTATGTCAACCAACCAGATCGAGCAAGGGGGGCCAGAGATAGGTAAAATCCACCCAAATGACCCCAGATGGCCCAGTTTTTGGCTAAATCTCTCTAAAAAGGTCAAATTTCACTTGTTTTGCATCAATCTTGATACAGGGTACTTATTATATGTTGTACTTTGGATTCCTAAAGCTTTTAGTCTACTAACCCATCATCCAAGGGTAGTTTTCACTATCTGTAAAAAATAATTTTTGGACGGACACTATAATTTACAGTTTTTTACTATGTAAAATCTGAATTTTCTTTAAAATAAAAAACATTTATATTGATTCTGACACTTCTACATCCAACTCACAGGTTTATCATTACTTTGAGAAAAGATTATTAATTTAACCCTTTTAGAAGGGAAGATATGGTCATTTGTTCTGGGAATGTCATTTTCGAGCCTGAGACCTGAAAAACAGGCTCAGAGTGGAACAGGACCTTTCCTTGGAATATGTTATGAATTGTAAGGTGTCCTTGGGTGCTTTGAAAGGCGCCCCTAAATAGAATGAATTATCATTATTATTTATTATCTGAAACGATGTAATAACTTTTAAAACTTTTTCCAGTCACTTGCCCCATGCATTCAGCAGCAGCAGGCCATTCACTTTGATTTGATCCCGTTATGAAATGTCATCATTTCGACAATAAATAAATGCTACATAAACGTTATCTTGCACATTTTATCGAACCATCTCCGTTTCTAACTTTCAATATATTTTAAAAGAGATCTCTCTCTCTCATCTGCGTGCGGGGGCGGGGCCTCACAGACACGCTGCATCTCTCTCTCGCTCATAGACATGCTGCAGCGCTGTGCAGGGTGCACACAGTTCTGCCGGTAATGAATATTACATTTTGTGAGGAAATCTTCCCACCAATAATTCCAATAAGTAATCCAAAATGTATTCACTTCAGGTTTTCGAAAGTAACTGTAATCAGATTACTCGTTTTTCAAATGTAACACCAGCTGAATACAGTTAGCCTACTTGATTTTTGTATTCTGATTACGTAACGCTGTTACATGTATTCCGTTACAACCCAACCCTGCTTCTAGGCTACTGTCCCGCAGCTCCTGCCTCTCTGTTGGACTCTGTCGCAGCGGAGCTACTGCTGTGGTGCGGAGCGCACAAAGCAGACTCTTCACAACGAAGGATCACTTCTTCTTCAAGGCAGGGAAGGTTTCGCAGTACGCAGTCTACTGTCCCGCAGCTGCTGCCTCTCTGTTGGACTCCGGTACTGCAAATTACTCACGAGACGTTGTAAAAAACAAAATGGGTGGGGGGCGAACGCAGTAACCACTCCGCCAACGCCACAGTCACCCCCGTCGTGCGGGCCGGATGAGAATGTCTGGCGGGCCGGATGTGGCCCGCGGGCCGCCAGTTGGTGGTCACTGATGTACAGTATGTCTGGTACTACTGTATAGCGGATCTTTGTTAAGATCCATATGTCACGGATAGGATCATACTCTGTGCTAAATAAGAGACATGTAATAATTTACAAAACATCACCATGTTGTTATTTAACAAAATAATGTTGTTTAGTCGAAAATGCAGCCCGGCTCTCGATTTTTAATCCTAATTTAATCATCTTCACCACGATCATTTATGTTTATGTTTGCCGAATTGACATGAAATCACTGACAAATATGAATATACTGTATTCAACTTCATTAAAACGTTTTTAACGTGCCTAAACACAGTAATTCACTGAAAATATTTATATTTTAATGGAGCCTCGTCAGGCAGATCAGGATCCCGACGGGTGTTATTTTCCCCATAATGACCAAGTCGCTGCAAATTATCCCGCTTATTACATGGCCACATTCTCAACAAAGTAACGACATGACTCCCAATATTAATTTAAATGCTTTTATGGATTTAGAAAATGTTTTTATTGATTTAAAAAATAGTTGTATGTATTGATTTAAATTGACATGCATCCGCTAAAAAAAATAGTCACTAGACACTTGACACAGTGGCTTTTGGCAAAGCAGAAAAAGAACACTCAAACCGAGAGATGAGTTATTGTTATTACAACGTGACTTCACTATTATTTAACAACTCTTTTTATTGGGTTCTTTTATTTGGGGTTAAGTAGGGTGAATTGCCCTAATGTGGGAAATGTTTTGCATTTCAGACTTCTGGAATATATTGTGATATGAAGCCAATAGAATAAATCAACACCCAGTACCATTCTGAAATCCCCAGGATGTGTCCTAATCAAACCAAAAGAGAAAATGCAAATATTACACTCATAAAATAAATGGTAGACATATCAGTACTCTTAGTGCCAAGTTGTCTCAGACAATCTGCTTTTCCTAATGTGGGACAGTTCTGTGCAAAATGTGGGACACTGACATTTTGAAAAGCCTCAGTCACCTTAATTCATGTAATAAAAACATCTCAGGTCAGTAACACTCAAAGCTAAATGTGCAATACCATGTTCAGCTATTTTACTATTTATAATGTTATTGTTGTTACAACATTTAGGCTTATACTGTAGGTGTGGATGTTACATGGAGAATCAAACATCATCAAACAATAGATTCTAATAGTTTTCAAAAATCATTGAAATGTATTTCACAGGGAACACATACAACTGCAGGTGTATTTGAAGGCAACATATCAAACATTGAGGCAACACATAAAACCTAAACCTGCGTAAAAAAATTGCTTACTGTATAACATGGCAAAACACATAGCATAACACACACTTCAAGTCAGATCATCACCCTTAGCTATTTTAATTACCTCTCAAACTACCTAAACTAATTATAAATGTTTATTTTTACTGTCGGCCGGGTCACTCATTACTGGATCAGCTGCTGCATGAGATAGACACTGACGCTGTCAGAAGAGAGGGAGGAAAAAGAGAGGCCAGGCTCCGTGTATTTTATTATTATATAGTCGTTATTCATTTGTTTTAAAGCTCAATAAATAACAAAGAAGACCTTTGACCGGCACTTTTATAATTTTGTCCGGAAGATTTAAACTTTAACACACGTTGACCGGCGAAAAACTCTGCCCGGTTCCCTCGGCCCCCACCACGGTGAATAAACAGAAGGGCAACCATGACAACCATGCTTCTTCACTGCTTTTGTGGAGGAAGTTACAGCACTACGTACAGGCTCGGCATATGTACTGCAGCTTTTTCCAGCGGTTGGAACTAAACGGAGCTGTCTCGTGTGAACACCATAAATCTCTTAATTTTGCCCTCAAAGTACACCAGATTGATGCATTTAACTTCAATTTAAAGAAAAACATCTTCTGTTGTAACAACAATATTACATTACATAACATTTCATTTAGCTGACACTTTTATCCAAAGCTGTTAATTAAACCCATTGTAAGTTCAGCCTCACCTTTCCCCACCACAGCAGCCACACACCTTTGTTAATCTGCCAAAAAGGCCACATTATTAACCCGAAAGTACACAAAAAGTACACTTCAGATGCTCAAGTTCCTTGACATGCTTCACGCTTTGAAATTTCACCGATATCTGTTACGGTTCTTCAACAAAACGTTCACATGTAAGAGGTTTATCTCTCATTCCGAACAATGAAAATGCTCTCCTCTAACTGATTACTGCACATCACCATGGAAACCTTTGATCTCTGGACACGTCGTTAGCTCAAATATGAACACCTGTGTCATGGAACACGATGATGTCATAACTCCAACTGACATGCTCAGAGCACCAGACTTCAGATAATGGTTAACGGTCCTGCCCTCAACAGCTCTACGTCAATTATGGGGTGTCATCATATGCCGTTTCCATGGAAACGCATCCCTCGCCATAAAAGACGATGTCGCTATAACTCCTATGAAAATGTTCAAAAAGTGCTCAAACTTCACGTGTGCTAACAGTCCAGCCGTGAAGACATCTACGGGACAGTTTTGAGATTTCTTCAAATGCCGTTGCCATGGCAACACAATGCTCACCATGAAACATGGTTTTCTCATAACTTCAGTGAAAATGCTCCAAACGGCCCAAAACTTCACAGGTTTGGTAACGATGCAGCCATCAACGCATCTAAGCGTATTATGGGATGTCATCAAATGCCGTTGGCATGGCGACAGATCATTCGCCATCAAGTCAGTTCAAAAGTTTGCAGTTCAAATATTCTGCTGCTTTTCCAAGCCTTTTTACTTTATTTGCTTCTCTTATCACACATTCAAGCCCCCAGTGTTCACGTATCATTTCAATCTAAATTATTCACTTTCTTCTTACACATTACATTTCAGCATAGCAATTTAGCGTCAGCTTTTCAGCATAATGCATTCCCACTAGCAATTTCTTCAGGAATTGCATTCTCTAGTTGTTTTTGTGGTACTAGTTTATATTATTTTATCTTTTTAGAGTACATAGCCTGAGATTCTGTGGTGTATATTATTTATTAACCGTTTTTAGACCTTGCTGGTTGGGAGCGTCACAGCTTGGTTTAGTATTGAAGTATCCGTTTATATAAGTAGTTTGTTTAAAAACGTTTATTTATTTTTGCCTTTTTTGGAATAAACCATTTTACTTTTTAATCGAGTGGTACCAGTCTTTCCTGCTGCTTTAACTTGCCGCCTCACTAGGTACTGATCAGGTGTGCTGTTCAAGACAGATGTAAGGGGGCCTGGGTAACCAAGGGGAGAGGGAATAGTTTGGAAAGAGGGAGTTCTTTTAGTTTTGTTTTGAGACAGAGAAGAAAGCACTAAGCCTGCCAGCTTGCTAGAGGGAATTTAAGAAGCAGTTAGATCTTGGTATGCTGATACCTCCGGCTGCAGGAATATTGTGAAAAGATGAGTCTGAGAAAAAAGTTTGAGTTTTTTTTTAATAAGCATTGTGAGATTTAATTCTGACTTAAATCTGCAGAACTCAAAAAGAAAAATCACTTTCGGTCAAATCAACAACAAAATAATCAAGTGAGTGTGGCTCTAATCGTCTTCCGTAGCTTGATAACATTATATGATTACATTTTTTTCATGTAGTAACTGTAACAGAATACATTCTTCAAGTCACCCTCCCAATGCTGGCTATATCAGAATGGAGTCATGTGATGGAATTGACAGCAGTACATAACATTTATAAAAGGAATAGCATTCAGTCGAAGCCAGATCACCATCTGAGAACAGATAACACGGGCTAAGTGTTGAACGTGAGTCACTCAAACGTCACTAGTGGGCGGAGGCGTGGAGCCAACTGTAGCATGCAGGCAGCCCCCCCACTCTGAGTGACAACCAGTGGCAAAGCCCTGAATGTTTTTTCTGTAGCCCCGGACAATTCTCCCTCAATAATATAATACATTAACTGTGCTTTACCTGAACCTCATCATGACACTAGAGAGGACGGCAGGATTGTAATTTCCCGTGTTCAGTGAATGCAACAGAGGCAAGACACCTGACCAACCAGAGAGTTGAATGGAAATATGTCTTATTGGCTGACAGGTACCTATCCTGTGAGCTGTGACAATGTTTAAACTGTCAGTCAGACTCTGAGTTTTTGAAGATGGACATAAGAAAAACATTTCTTAAAAATTACGACAATTCTCAAGTGGTGGCTCACACAACAACCCCAGAGCCACCACTTGAGCCAGGTAAACAAGGTATGTAAATATCAGTAAACTTCCAAGTTATGCAAACATGTAAGCAAAGCATAAATTACAGCTCCGTTGACGTTACTTTGAATCACGGGGGTAAGCTAAACCGTTAGCAAGTAGCTATAGCTAGCCAGATATATTAAATAAACATTTTGTCATACAATCTAAATGTTATGTTTTTTAGCGTTACCTGGTGATTTCAAAGAAAGCTCTCTGGAAAATGTTGACTGACATGAAGCTAGAATCTACCTTACAGTTGATCCTGTCTATGGCAAGCCATTTGAGTATGTATTCCATATCCTTGATATCAGACGGCAGCTGCCTACACTAGTTGGCTCTTTGATTGCACTTGTTAGATATATGGTCACAATAGTTTGGCACTCTGCTTTACTAGTTAAATAAAACATTATACTAGTCACTCTTTTTCAGCAACCAGTGGCACTTTTGTCTGACTAGTTACCACATATGCCTTACTAGTGACGCCAGGAGCTAGTGAGATACATTGAAATTCAACTAGTGAACTAAGTGAGGTTTAAAATGTCCACTAGTAGTACTAGTGGATCCCAAATGCGCACTAGTCACACTAGTTGCACAGAATGCGGAGGAGGGGGAAAGAATGCATCGAGGTCTCCTATTGGCCCTAAACTATAGAGCGACACCCAGCCCAAATAGTTTCTTTAAGAGCTTAAAGGTGGGGTAGGTAATTTTGGAGAAACCAGCTGGAGTGTGCTAGAATTTGAAAATACACAGCCGGAACAAATCTGCCACTTCCTTACAGAGCCCCTCCTCCAACACACACGAACGCGCACATGACCAATGAGGGCACGAGATAAGTTTGTGCCCAGATGGAAGGCTGATAGGCAGGTAGGCCTTCCAGTTATTTTAGCCGGGCCGGCTCAGATGATTGGTCGTGCTTTTTACAGTATTACGGCTTCCACAGATGACATTTTTTTATGGATTTTTTGTCAAAGCACTTTGCTTTCGGGATGTTAAGAGCATTCCATGGAATATAACAAAAAGTGTATCTCGAGCCGGTTTCTCAAACTTACCTACCCCACCTTTAAATACACTGTGTTTTAAAATACAGTCATATGAAAATATTTACAAAAATATAAAACAAAAGTATTTTTGTAATTATGATCATATGACTGTATATCAAATTAGGTAAGAACATTGAAGACTTTGTTCAAATGTGAAAGTTGCCTTAGGACTGCAGACAGGAATATAGATCCTGTTTAAAACCTTTTATTAAGCTGCCATTTGAAAGGTGCTTGTATTAGAATAGCACTGTGATAACAGAGGGACATTATTAGTGATGGATAGAAATATGGAATAACCCTCTTCGGATCACAGCTTTCCTGAGAGGCTGAGAGATCGCCGTGACCTCTGTAAATATTAGTCTAAGGCAAATTTGGAGAGGTTGTTTATCTTCATAGTGCACATTTGGGACCCACTAGTACTACTAGTGAACATTTTAACCCTCACTAGTTCACTAGTGGAATTTAAATGTATCTCACTAGTTAACTAGTAAAGGGTTCACTAGTTAACGTGTAGACATTTTGAGCCCCACTAGTTAACTAGTAAGGTCAAAACAGGTGTCAACTAGTTAACTAGTGACATTTTGCCTTTATTAGTTAACTAGTGAGTGATTCTGAGTGCTACTAGTTAACTAGTGCAGAAAAATGTATGCCACTAGTTAACTAGTTCTGCTTCTTTTTTGTAACTAGTTAACATGTCAGAGCTTTTGCAGCGCACTAGTTAACTTGTAAGACTTTTAGTGTCACTAGTACGGTCAGAAGGTCACTAGTTCATCAAAAAGCTTACATGTTGATACTTTGGTGCTACGGGTGCTGCTCCTGGCGTCACTAATAAGGCTTATGTGGTAACTAGTCGGACAAAAGTGCCACTAGTTGCTGAAAAAGAGTGACTAGTATAATGTTTTATTGAACTAGTAAAGCAGAGTGCCAAACTAGTGTGACCATATATCTAACAAGTGAAATCAAAGAGCCAACTAGTGTAGGCAGCTGTCGTCTGATATCAAGGATATGGAATAAATACTCAAATGGCTTGCCATACCTGTCAGTTAGTGTTTCATAGTTAGCTTAGCTAAGCATCAACCTAGCACTGAAATATATGGATGTTATGTGACCATGGGCGTCGCAGCCATTATATGAGGGTGGGACAAGTCCCCCCCACCTTTTAAAATGATTAGTTTAGACCCCCCCACTTTTACTATGCGGAAAGTCCGTGAATCGGTCTATCCACTCGCCACTCTTTGTAGAGCGCTGTGTCAGTGCTTCATTATCAAATCCATTCCACTTGCTTATTGAGAGAATGCCCAAATCAATGATATTCCGTGCCATGTTTTCACTGCTACTTTGTACCAATGGCGCAGATTCTCAGAGCCATACACATGAGCCGTACACATGCTGCGTTTTTTGTGTAGCTGTGTCTTTAGTTGTAAAATCATTTCCACGCTGCGAGGCTCCGGTGCTAACAGTTCACGAGCGTGCTCCACTAGCACCCGGATATAAGGCGCTGTTATTAAAGAGGTGGAGGGAGAGTCCTCTCCTGTCAGACTGAGAGGCTGATAACTACAGCTCAGTGAGGTAAAGGACTCTCTGAGAGGTGGAGGGAGAGTCCTCTCCTGTCAGACTGAGAGGCTGATAACTACAGCTCAGTGAGGTAAAGGACTCTCTGAGAGGTGGAGGGAGAGTCCTCTCCTGTCAGACTGAGAGGCTGATAACTACAGCTCAATGAGGGAAAGGACTCTCTGAGGATTTAGATCAGGGGTCGGCAACCCCTGGCACGCGTGCCAGCATTGGCACGCGGCACCGTAACCAGTGGCACCCTAGGAATAAGTGGAATAAGTGTGCAAAATATTTAAATTGTATTTTCGGATCCTGAACGAGACCGCCGCCAGAGCGCGTCTCCCCGCACGCAGCGCAGCCCCGCTCTCTTTAACTCCAGGTGACTTTCTGCCGCTTTCCTCCGTGGTGCAGGGCTGATCGTTTCACCACAGAGGAAAGCACTTCACAAATTGCAGTACCCATAAGGAGCTTTACAAATGCCGCAGTTTTTGCGTGGCTGTGTCTTTAGTTGAAAGACCAGTGGCGATCTGCTCATCTCTCATTGAAATAATATGCTACAAAGGGGCGGACTGGCCATCTGTGTGTTGAACTTTCCTGTCGGCTCCCAGACCGTAGTCGAGGAGGGCAGAAGCAACAAGCTTCAGGTTCAATAACCCACTTTAGCTTAAATGACTGGAGAGAGGCGAGCTCTTCTTGGGAGGCCGTTGCATTTATTTAGCTGTTCTTCTGTTTCACAAAATACATCACAGACCTGTTTTTCTGCTGCCTCGTTTCACTTCCAGAAACATACACACGCTCGCTCACTCTCGCTCTACCATCCACACACACACATGCACACGCCACACCCCTCTCTCTCTCTCTTAAAGGGACAGCAATCTCATCTCACTCTGCATGACCCTAATATCATAACATGTGTGTTCTGGAGAATCACAGAACGGACGATCGTCCTTATTATTATGCCGTTTAAACCAGGTCCACACACTGCTTCCCCGCAGCGAGGCCCCCCCGCCCTCCTGTTGATAGTTCATGAGCGTCAAGCTCCTCAACCCCCCCCCCCCCGTTGATAATTCTCGATCGTTGGCACGCTGATAACAATCTTTTTTTTTAATGGCACTTCATATCAAAAAGGTTGCCGACCCCTGGTTTAGATAGTTCACTTTAGTCTAAGCAGTGGGTCTCAAACGGTTTGGTAATCATTTATGTAAATAAGTATTTCCAAGGCATACCTTTATATGATCATTAATAATAGTTATAAAAAATAAGAGAATAACAGGTATGAAATAATTCCAACTCATACTATAGGACAGTAAAACAAAAATACAGTTTAAAAGGGGAGTGATTTGTAAAATATGCATAAAGAAAAAGTAAATCTGTTTACAGTTCTGTTTCATATGGGTGTTGTTGAGAGATGTATCCATAGATTTAGTCCCTAAATTTGCTCTGAAAGTGCACCAGATTGATGCTTTTAACTTCATATTTAAAAAAAAAATCTTCCCAGGGGAGCTTGCTCCCGGACCCCCCTAGAGGAGGTGAAGTCCACCCCCCAATTATAAAAAATTGCACTTTACCCCTGCTTACACCTATATGCCGTGAGATGATCACGAGCCTTCATTGTAAGAGTCGCGGGTACACTGTGTGTGTGCGTGTGGGGAGTGTTGCAATAGAAAATTCAACTGTAGCGCCCGGTACCTTAATGGGAAACCCTACATGTTTGAGCACCCTCTATGAAACGTCAAGCACCCCCAAAAGAAAATCTCTGGCGCCGCAACTGTGGGCTAAGCCCCTGTTTGTTTCCAGGTCCAGGAAACGCCCCTGGTGACAACACTGAAGAATCACACATCTGTAGCTGAGGATCGCCTTCTGTCTGTTTCTGTTTCTGTGTAGCAGCTATGACAGCCTCCAACAGCGGCCAGCACCACCCACCTGCCGTCTCCTCCACCCCCCCAGCCTGCGGTAGACTCGGCGCATTGCTGTGAGCCCGCTGTTTCTCCGGTGTTGTTTTGGACCCGCAGTGACCATCGGCTGCAGGAAGTAGTCGGGCCCCGCTTGTCCTCGGGCTGCAGGGAGATTACAGGCATGCCATCCGTCTCCACTGGAAACACCGCTGCCTGCTCCCACACCATGCTCAGCACCTGAAGGAACCACAGCTGCTGCAATGGACACTTCGGGGAGCGATGCTGCGTTCACATACTTCGGGAAAGCTGAGGAAAGGTTTTATGATCTGGAGCATCTGCCTCCACTGCTGGAGGACGAGGTGAGGCGAGGCTGTTTGAGATAATAGCGTATAGAAAATTGTTTCTTGTGTTTTATGTTTAAAAGGTAACTCAACAGGTGTTAGAATAGGCTACACCTCAATACACACCTTATGTTTCTATGGTATTCAGAGGAGGAAGTACTCAGATCTTTATTTAAAGTAGAACTAGCCCACTGTGGACTTAAAATACTCTATTACAGGAAAAATGCTGAATTCAAATGTTACCTAAATAGAAGTAGGCTACAGTTCGTATTATCAACAAAAAGGAAAGTAGAACGGCTCTGTTATGGCATTTATTTGGTCTCTTTTTATCATAACAAACAATGGATGTCATTTTTTGTTGTTGAATTCATTATAAAAAAAATGAATGTCAACAAATGTAAGCATTGTATGTCAATGTGGATTATAACGCTTGGTAGATTGTTAGTAGGCCTACAGTTTCATATCATATGCATGTGTTTTACATTTTTATATGTAAATAGTAACTATGAGTATTATCTAAACTAAAGTAAATTATTGGCGTCTGAAATGTGGTGCAGTAGACGTGTAGCATTTAATGAAAAATAATGTAGCCTACTATAAGTTTGTCAAAATAGTACTAAGTAGTAGGCCTACTCGGTAAATGTACTATGTTATGCACAACTGGTGGTATTACATTACTGTAACTAAGTTTAAGTTAGATAATGTGAGGCCACTGAGGATTGTTTTCCTCCTTCAGGAACAATGATTCAATCTGCAAAGTGATTCTTTCAGTTTGAATTATTCAAATGTTAGATTTTAGGACTAAATTATCAAGACTGGAGCAATTGTGTTCATGTCTGCACCAAATCTGGAGAGGCTCCAAGATGATTATTTAAGTAGAGCAGAAGAAAGATTCTGCTACATGTCTTTGCTTTTTTTGGTGAAATAGTCGATAATTAAACAGCTATCTTGATACCATCTGAGACATTTAAAGAGGACAATATGATACTCCTTTTCAGTTTCATATTTGTTTTTAGTGTCTATACTGTGACATGTCTCCATGCTTTAATGTTCAAAAAGCTCTTTATTTTTCTCATACTGCCTGCATCACCTCTTTTCACCCTCTGTCTTAAACCTGAGCCCAGTCTGTTCTGATTGGTTAGCTGGCCGGCTCTGTTGTGATTGGTCAACCGCTTAGAGATGTCCCGCCCCTTAGCCTACCACTTACAATGGGTAATAGCCGTTGCCAATAGAAGTGTCAGTGTTACGTAGTTATGATACTATGTTACAGAAGTAAACAAAGGAGTCCAATGGAGGCGTTTCAGGCAGGGGGGGGGGGGAGAGAAACTCCCTCTGGAAGGAACACAGGGATTTTAGCCTTTGCAGACCATTTACATGCACACAAACCTATAGAATACACTACAGGAGAGGGAAAACCATTAATTAAAAGAATAATAGGGCCTCTTTAAGTCCTTCTTTATTGTGACTTCTTACAACTCGTAGAGGTCTAACGTGTTCAAATTCAATTAATATTTGTATTATATTTTTTACAAGACGGTCACAACAAGAAAAACAGCAGCACACTACTAGGACAATGTTTACGCACAAACAAGAAAAGTGGGGTGCAGTGTTTCCCCTAGGATGGAATCATAGCAGCGGTGCTAAGGCACGCGGGCCCAGCAAAATGTGAGAACAGCTTTTAGTGTGTGCGCGTGCGAAGTGCGCCCTGCCAATATGTTTCTATGTGTTTGCCAGCACAAAAAAGGCTCTTGAGGCCTAGTGCCAGAGCCGGACTGGGACAATAAATCAGGCCGGGAATTATATACCCAGCCAGGCCACTACCAGTTTTGTTTTGTGCCATTTTGCTGGATTTATTTGTGAATATTTACAGCGTTGCTGCCCATAGTGATAGCCCTATAGTTTAAATATACTACCCAATAATAAACATATGGACAGGGGTTACTATTTTAAAAAATGTGCAAATGTTTTGGGAACCTATCCATGTGAACATATTTTGGGGGTGGACCTCAAATCGTCTAGGGGTGTCCGGGGCCATGCCCCCCCGGTAAGATTATTTTTTTACATTTTGGAGTTAAATGCATCAATCTGGTGCATTTTGAGGGGAAAATAAAGAGACTAGAACTATGGAAACACCCATATGAAACAGAACTGTATACATTTAAATAATCATAAAATCATAAGAACATGGCCATAACCAATAACATACCATAGCCAATATAAAACAAAATTGAAAGTTGTTTATTTATTTATTTTTGGTTCATTTATAGTTGTGAGTGTGTCTGGGCTCCTGAATCAGCCTCTCCTGTCTCCCCCCTCTCCCCCCTTCTCCTCTTTGAGGCAGCAGCAAAGACAAGTTTTAGCTCTCAACAAGTTTTTAAAGTTTATCTTACCTTTTTTCACCTATTTAACATTTTCTTTCTTTTTATTCATGCATATTTTTCTGATCACTCCCCCCTCAAATGGAAATATGTGTTTACATAAATGGTGACCAAACCGTTTGAGACCTACTGAGATAATTTAGACTAAGTTAACTATCTAAACACTCAGAGAGTCCTTAACTTCACCTGAGCTGTTTATCTCTCTCAGTCTCACAGCAGAGGACTCTCCCTCTCCCTCGTTGTTGAAACAGCTCCTTATGTCTTTTATGCGCTCTCTCTCTCTCTCTCTCTCTCTCTCTCTCTCTCTCTCTCTCTCTCTCTCTCTCTCTCTCTCTCTCTCTCTCTCTCTCTCCCTCTCCCTCTCTCTCCCTCGTGCCATACATACACACACCCTCCCGAGCTTGAATGACACACACAGACCAATCGAGGGCTTTGATTTATGATTGGTATGGAAGTGGCCATGTCGGCAGGACATATCATGTAGACTTAAGCCCAATCCCAAACCACTCCCTCGACCCTACCCCTCCGTGACGGAGTGAACTCCGTCTGTAGCCACACTCGCAGCTCAACGAGGCTCCCTCCTGTCAGATGGAGGGAGTAAATACAGCGGCAAGCTTTGGGACAAACTCCCCTCTCTCCGGCAGAAACAGGAAATGCCGTAACTGTATGTAACAACGGTTTCAAATCAGCATCTCTTTGACAAAAAATGTAAATTAATAACTCAAATAAAACTCCAAATATCTTTAATTAAAGAACTGGTATGATCCTAAGTTAAAAAAATATATGAGGTTATCATGAGGTTGTTAACATCGCAATTTATCAGTGGATGTTTGCTGGAACTACTTGTAAACAGCGTGTTTCCTGACGATGTTTTTTTGGAATATGAGGAAATGAACTGCGGTATGTCACTCCCAGCTTACACGCCGTTTGATTGGCTAGAGCTTGAACGGTCAGATTTACGTACACAGGATTTGATTGGCTGACGCTTCCACCTCAGCCTCAAAAGTTGAACATTGTTCAACTTTGAATCCTGAAAATCCTGAAAATCTCCGCTCGCCTGCCCACAATGCAGTTCGGCGAAAAGTGAGGGAAAGTGACGTCACCCCATTCAAAGTGAATGGGCAGAAGCGTTTCAAGATTTTTTAACGCTGCTGTGTGGACGGTCCGTAACACAAATACTACAAATCCACATAACAAACAATCAAAAAGGGTCGGCGCTTATTATTATTTATAAAAAAAAAAAGAAATGTAATTATTATTATTTTTTTTGGTACCTGGCTGGCGCCCCCTATCAGCGGCTATATATTTGTATATAGGGGAAACACTGGGGGTGGGGGAGGGATTGCAGTGTTTATTTTATTCATGTGTTTCGATTTAACAAACAGTGTAGCCATAGAAACACACTCCAAAACATAAATCGGCTTCCATCTTATTACACTTTTTCCCTTACCCCTGATGAATGGATCTGAAATGTAACTTCAGACAACCATAGTCAAGTTAAACGCACAATATATCCCTATATAAAGTAACTTAGAAAGTACATATTTAAGTGTATGCACTAAAATATAAACACATTGACTACTGACACTTTATTTTACTGTCCTCGTATCAGAACCTTGGAGCTCAGAGGCAAACTTATGTAGGACAGCATTTTTAACTTGGGGGGGGGGGGGACTTCCAGCTTTCCTCTGCACTGTTCTCGGGGGAAGCTTTCTATTTATGGGGCTGCTGCTGCTTGAAGTGGCATTTTCTCCCCTATAATTGTGCTCTACCCAGAAGATCACATCGATACGCTTTGTTCGCAATCTGCTGCAACTGAAAAGAGCAGTGCAGCACTCACAATGTTTTGGCTTATTGATAACTAATTTACCGGCAGGATTTTAGCTTTTTTAGTTTGTTTTGTAATTTTTGAAAGCACTCAGTGTAAGTCACTTTGGATAAAAGCATCAGCATTAAGAATCATTTGAAATGGCCACTTTTGTCCCCACCAATGTTCCGGAAAAGAGTGTGCCCAAAGAGATGTAATAAATGAGAAAAAATTGGAAAAGGTTTATTTGCACAAGATGTACAATATAGAGAACAGTTTGTTTGTTCACACTTGGTGGGAGTATTTCTGGGAACTCAAGTTGGTGTAATTTGGACATGTGACACTTTTTATATTAGTTAACTTTGAAAAGAAAACTAAACTAAATGAAACGTAAAAAAATTAAAGAAATTAAAAGATAGGTGGAATGACCCCCAGCCTAGGGAAGAGGATTAGGGCCACATGTAAAAACTTTTTTCAAGATCTGACAAAAACTCAGAACTCTGAGACAAAAGTCAGAATTTTTGAGAAAATTAATCTGAATCTTGACTTAAATCTCAGAATTCTGAGAAATAGGGGAGGTTGTGGCTCAGTGGGATAGCAAGTTCAAGTCCCACTGCAGTCAGCATGTCGTTGTGTCCCTGGGCAAGACACTTCTCCCCAAAATTGCTCCTGTGGGGATTGTCCACAGTACTGAATGTATGTATGTCGCTTTGGATAAAAGCGTCTAACAAATGACATGTAATGTAAAAATAAATCAGAAAATGCAGAATTATTCTAAGAATTCAGAGATTAAACTCAGAATTCTGACTCTAATCTCATAATGTTGACTTTAATCTCAAAAATAAAAATGTACTTTTGGTCAGATCATACAAAAAAATCACATGGGCCTTAATCTTCTTCCGTACCAGCCCCTGCAGTCAACATGTTGATGTTGGGAAAGACACCTATCCCTAAGTTTCACCCAATGGTACAGCTAACGGTGTGTGAATGTGTGTGAATGTAAGTTTTCAAACACAGGTGGCATTTTAGCCTCTGCCTCTAAAACACTTTAAGGGGTCGGAAAAACTGGAGAAGGTCTATAATGCATTCCATTTACTTTGTGGTAAAAATTATGTAATGGAAAAGAAAGAAGTTCATGGTAATGGAAGAACTGGACATAGTGTTTGACAGATGCTGCTTTGTGATGCCTCTCACTCCCCACTTGTCTAATTTAGGGCAGGCTTTTGTGTCCTTGTAGAACGAACAGAGGATCCTGTAATGATCCGAGCGCAGCATTAGACTGTGTGGAATCTCTGAGATCACCGCATCTGACACAGTAAACAGGGCCACTTCGTACGCTGTGTACTATGTGTTCCAAATACCCTTGCAACTAAGGAGAACTCAGGGTTTTCTGCAACTTTGTGAAAATTAGGGCACTTTTCAAGGTGATATTTAAAACAGTTTACCTAGGCAGCTGTTTTCACAGTTTCTAAAATTAAGATTTATTTAATAACTTAGCTCTCAGCGCTACAAGCTGTCATGTTCCTCTGAAGAAATGATTTTCACCAATATAAGACCTCTAGCAGTGATGCTGTGCTTTTGATAAGATAAGATAAAACAAGACTAGGGCTGCACGATTTGGGGAAATAATCTAATTGCGATTTTTGACAGATATTGCGATTGTGATTCAATTTGCGATATATATATTTTTTTAAAGCGACCCAACGGAAGTTTATTGTAAAATGCGGCCACATCTCCGGCTAGGAAGGTCGTATCAACGTGCAGTTTGTTTGTACGTGTTCAGGGGACGTAGGAGCACAAATTGGCTACTGTCTCTAGAACCCCCACAGCCCGAGCTACGAGTGAAAGAACTAAACTTACATGAAACTTCCGTTGGGTTGCTATAAAGTCGAGCTTCAGTTTAAGATTCACCGTGTAATAGATGTAAAACATGTGATGGAGCATTACTAACCTGACTCAGATGGTTTGTTTCACCAAACCATCTAGGAAAGCTCCATTGGAAGCCATTTGGAAAAGGGCAGGCACTTTCAAAGATCCTTGGCAGGTGATTGGATGAATCTGTCTATCACCTTCTATCATGGGCTAATTTCAGAGAGCCTTACCACATGATACCATCAAACTATTATCTGCTCTAATTCTAATGCAAGGATGAGAACTTAAAAGATATGGAACAACATATTTATTTGGAATAACATATTTATTGGAACAACATATTTGGAACAACATATTTATTTATGTTTTTTTTTCAGCTGCCATTTTGTTTCTCTCAACAAGTCTTAGACACAACTTTAAATACACACAAATTCACAAAGATTGAACAATTCCAATATAAAAATAAAATAGGACCTTTCTGCATAAAGGTTATTCAAGTGTGGCTCAGGAGCAGCATCTAAATATTGCACATACTGCAATCAAGTTAAGTAAAGTGATAATACAAATTGAATTCAAATAGATAAAGTGCAGAACAAATAAAATAGTAATTGCCACTTCCCTGAAATCTACTTCTCAAAACTAATTTAGATCTTTTCAGATTTTTTGTCAAGAAAACCAGCATTTCAACCTTTGCTGGTTTCAGACATGAACGCTGACATGTGACCACGTTGCCTCCAGCACAAAACACTCTTTCTGATGGGGAACTCGTGGCTGGTATACACAAGAATTTGCGAGCCAGCTTGCTCAGCATCAGAACGTTAACACGGTGTACCTTCCACCAGGCCAGGGGATCCTCCTCTCCATCGATGGTGGGAGTCATTAGGTAGGTGTTCACCTCAGCTTCTATGGCACCCTCCAACTGCACAGCAGTTGAAGCAGGGGGCACAGCAGCGCAGCTCTTAAAGAAGCTGCCCAATGACCGCTTTGCCTTCTTCGAAGTGGATGGCTCTGCCTCTCCTGCACTCGGAAGCACGGCGTCTGTGGTGCTGGCTTGAGCCCTCTTCTCCTGCAAAACACAGATGAGCATAGAGATGAGAACTGTTAAGTTTTGCATCAATGTAATTCTGAGAAATTGGGCATTTTATGTAAACATAAAAAAATTGCCAATCAATTAAATCAAAATACAATATCATTGCATGTGGCATCTTGTGTTCACTAAACTGCACATAAATACAAGTTACCTTTCGTGCCACCTGTTCCATTTCAATCTTCACTCTTGCTTTGATGTCTGGGACATTCTCTGCGCTCATGTAGTCTGTCTTGAATCTTGGATCAACGAACAAAGTGATGTCCAAAAGCTCCTGTGTGTAGAATTATTAGAGAATAGTTAACTCAGAGAATCTACATTGTATGCCTCCAAGCTTATCGATTCCTTTCATCAATGCAGGCATGTTTTTCCTAATTGCAAAACAATGATCTCAGATACAATAAAACAGTTGAAACCTTATCAATTCCCATCCCTACCTGTGTGGCCGGGTCGCTGTATTTATTCTCCATGTAGCCAAGGACCAGTGACTTTATTTCCTTGGTAAGGGCAGTGTCCTCGTCCTTTGCAGCCAGAGTTGATGTTTTCAGGAGATGCAGGACTGGCTTCAGGTACGCACTTACATAAGCTTCACCAGAGAGGGCATCTGTGAACTCCTGGAGAGGACGCAGGGCGTTGTTGATGGATTCAAGGACTTCTGTGTCCTGCCAACTGGGGACCAGGTGACCCGTCTTCCTGTCTTCAGAGAGAACCTGAGACAAGGCCTTTCTCTGCTCCAACACCCTCCCGATCATTGTGTGTGATCGGGAGGGTGCTCCGGCAGATGCAACTCTCGCTGGGCCTCACTCAGTGCGGCCTTCTTTTCCAACTGTGCGAGAAATGGCAAACCAAAGACTTACAAACTCCTGTTGCCCGATTTATACGGTCTTTCATGATCTTCTCTTTCAGAGCATTTTCTGAAAATGAAAATCATGAATTAATTAATTAATTAACCTCTTAAGGACGACGGTCCCCCCAGTGAACCCCCCCCACCGTTTCTTTTCGAGACTGTGTCTCAGGGCTTCTTAACATTTATGAAACTATTAATGTGTAGCACCAGATTAACGGGAAGAATCTCAGCTAACTGAAGATATGAACCATTTTTACCAAAACAAAACACAAGGGTAATACCAAGCCTCTGAATTAGCACTAAGCGAAAAAATGCTAACGCACTTAGCACAGAACTCAAGATAAAGATACCCTTATTACTTATCGTAGCTGCACATACAATATATCCGATTAAAGCTGAGACTCCACAGATTATATAGGTATAGTATCATCACTGAGCGATCCGAACTCGCGACAGGGGAAGCAAACACAGACATCACAACACGTACCTTTACGGAGCATTTACGGCAGATCGTCTCACCGTAGCTGTCAATTAGGTCAAAAGACGTGTTCAATGGCATTACAACGAGAAAAAACGTGGCTGAATCGATTGATCCATAGGTTAATAATGTATCTGTGGCTTTGAGGGTATTTATAATCCATAATTCCATTTTAATGTAAAATACGGAGAGAAAAAGTTAGCTGCTATTGGTAGCCAACAGCTTCCGGTTTTGGCCACGCGTCACTCTCACTACTTATTTGTTAACGTGTTGGGGTGTGTAGGAGTTTCTTTCGATTCCATTGGCTCTAGCGGTTATAAAGAGATTTCATTCATCAAAATCGAGCAAGGGGGGCCAGAGATATGGAAAAAAATGACCCCAGAAGTGTTTGTTTTTTTGCTAAATCTCTCTAAAAAGGTCAAATTTAACTTGTTTTGCATCAATCTTGATACAGGGTACTTATTATATGTTGTACTTTGGATTCCTAAAGCTTTTAGTCTACTAACCCATCATCCAAGGGTAGTTTTCACTATAAGTAAAACATAATATTTGGACGGACACTATAATTTACAGTTTTTTACTATGTTCAATCTGAATTTTCTTTCAAATAAAAAACATCTATATTGATTCTGACTTTTCTACATCCAACTCACAGGTTTATCATTACTTTGAGAACAAAGATTATTAATTTAACCCTTATAGAAGGGAAGATATGGTCATTTGTTCTGGGAATGTCATTTTCGAGCCTGAGACCTGAAAAACAGGCTCAGGGTGGAACAGGTTAATGGTTTGGTTTATTTTCGGTCATACTCATACAAATGTGTGTAAAAATACAGTAAGAAAAGAATCTAACATATCAAAAACCATTTCACACAATAAAACTCAAACAATTTTAAGACCGAAAAAAGGAATATGCTGAAGCCAAGGCTTATTTTTGCCTATCCTTTACAATAGAATCTAAAAGAAAACCCAGAAAATCTCAAAGTAAGAAAGAAAGAAAGAAAAAAAAGACAAACCAAGCATTTACGCTAAATTATAATGCTGCATTATTTTACTCTTTAAGAATTTTAAGAACTACACCATTTTAAATCATCACATCACAAGATTATTCCATATTTTTACTCCCAAAACTGAAACACAACAAGACTTAACATGGATTCTTGCTTTACATGCTTTAAAAACACATAACCCTCTTAAATTATAATCTCCTTCTCTTCATTTAAACATATTTAGAATACAAACAGGCAGGCTTTTGCTCCCAACACGAAAAACAATTTCTAAAGTTTTACTATAAACCATATCTGTGAATTTTAAGGTGCAAGACTTTATGAATAATGGATTGGTCGATTGATTGGTCGATTCAATTCAATGTTCAATCAAAACATTATTTGTGTAAGGTACAGTATTGCATTTTTCTGATAGAAAATGTAATAACAATAATTATGAAACTGAGAGGGGTGTGAGAGGGAGAGAGGGAGAGGGAGAGGGAGACACACTTAGCAATCGCAAGATGCAGCCTGTGTCCAAAGCACTGAAGCCTTGTCCAGTGATTCAGTTCCACAGCTTTTACAACATTGGATCCGTTATCAGTGGTGATGCACGTCTGATCCTCTTCCTTCAGACTCCGGTTGGACAAGGACTCTCTTAGTCCATGGGCAATATTCTCTCCCGTGTGGTCAGCAGGAAAGTATACCGTTTGCAGGCAATGATTCTTCAACTCAAAATCGTAATTTATGAAGTGCACGATGAGACTGAGACCAGCTCGACCACATTCCGTGTACATTTCTGGGATGGCCACATGACTAAAGTACGTGTGGGAGGGAATGGCATATCTTTTATCCAGCGTTCGGATGAGTTTTTTAAACCCTTCGTTGCTCACAGTGTTAATAGACACCATGTCTTTAGCGAGGTAGTGCGTTATGGAATTGGTTATCTCACAGTGCCTTCGTGAGCCCTTTTCATACGGCGTAACAGCCGCAAACGACTCTAAAACACTAGTTTGCTTAACGTTAGATTCGGCTACGGGACTTTCACTTAACACTTAGTTTCTGACCGTACACTCGTCATAGAGCTGCCTGTGGTGCTTTTTCAAGTGCTGATACAGGTTTGTGGTGTTGCCTCGGGATGTAGCGACTTTTCCACGACAGGTCGTGCACAACACCTGCTTTTGTTGCACATCTGTCGTCCTAAACCCGAAATATTTCCATACAACCGAAGTGTTGCTTTTCTTCGGGACTAAATTGTCCAACGTTGCTTCTGGCTCGGCTGAAGCCATTTATCCACAGCATGAATGTTGCTAGAAACGTCTTCACACATGGGCGTTTCCCGTGCAGTGTTGTTGTTGGGCGTATGCGTCGTTACCTTGGGCCACTTCTGATTGGTTAACAATGGCTGGTACATGTGGAGCACAGCACTTCTGATTGGTGTGGATGACTGTCTGACACACAAGAAAAACATTGAATCCGACGCGCTGTATAACGTGTATCCCAAATCGCAGGCTTTGCGATTTGCTAATTGCATCATTTCAAATCGCAATTTCGATTTAAAATCGATTAATCGTGCAGCCCTAAACAAGACAAGATTAGCTAATTCATTAATCCTTGGAAGAAAATACCTTGTTCCTGCCTGACTAAATAAAGGTTTAAATAGTGGCTGTTCGGCTGTTTTAATTGGTCCATTTCAATTTGTGACATACCTAATCTTTCTTTCCCAGGGTACGTTGGAATCTCCGATTTTAGGGAATAGAGAAATGTGAAAACAACTCTCTATTGACGAACCCTGCACAGAGGAGACATACACATCATAAAAACACATGCCTGATTAGAGCTGTTTTATGATTATGGAAATTGGGGCTACACGCAATGCTTTTTGGTGATCAACACCAAATTATCATGCAGTTTATTTCCAAAAAATCTCCATAGGGCACCTTCAACTTGCTGGATTAGTAAAGCAATTGCAATTTTGGTTACTTTTATCTCTTTGTAAGAAGGCACTTTAAATAAGTTGCTACACTGCTGCTGCTGCTGATAACATTGCATTATCAGAGTGTTATGCATCCCAGAATCCACCTGTAGGAGTGTAACTCCAGGCTTTAGAGAGAATTGTATCTCTCGCCAATGTCACGCCAAACTGTCACTTTGCACACTCTGTATTTACATTTTAATGAAGCCGTTCCACACGAGTTGTCTGCCTGAAGTTAAGAGCAGGGACTGTTTTGAAACCTCTTGTTTGGTGGTGCGTTTAGGTGCTGGTGTGAAGGGAAACGTGAGCGCTTTGCTTCTCTCCTCTATTGCTCTGCATTAACATGTATGATATGCTCTGCAGAGATTCCATACAACACTAAAAGCATTTATTAAAAGCAAAGTAGTTTTAAAGCCTTTTTTCCACAGGATAAAAAAAACCACTAATAACATCTGGGGCCTCATTTATAAAGGGATATACGCTCAAAAAATGGCGTACGGCAGTTTCTACGCAATGTTTGCGATTTATAAAATACTAACTTGACGGGAAAATGTGCTGTCCTCCACGCAAACTCTAACCCATGCGTACGCACTAAGCACAACAACGGGAGAGACGAGAAACTGCGACACCGTTGGCAGAAGGAAGAATGGAGAGAAATATGTGGAAATAATACCATAAATAAAATGTTACCTCTCATTTATCAAATATGAAGAATTCATTTTCAAACATTGATTAAAGCCAATCTTAAAATGATTAAACAAACGCCTGTTTGAGACTCCTCAGTGCACACAAAAACATAACTTGGAGAAATAAATAAATACGGATATGTTATTTAAAACCACCTCGAATATGTTGTGTTAATGTTATGAAATGTTTTCTCATAAATGATGCGGTAAGCAGGAGGACAGAACTAAGTCTAAACTGACGCCGTTTTGCATTTCTATAATGCGTTATACGAGCATGGTTTTATATACTATCACGTTTAATCGTGTTTTATGCCGTTTGCCAAGACTTGATAAGTCGCTCATAAAACACAGGAGGTATGGAAACTAAGAACACCATATGTGGTAAATTGTACAGCTAATATAACACAATCCATTAGTTGTATTTCCTTTAACTGGTGGATTATGGATATATAGTTGCTGATCGACAGCTGGAACACAAACCACCAAATACAACAAAATAATTCAGATCCAGTCGTCATGACTCCACTCCGGAGGGATTCCCCGATCATTTCTTAGTTTCTCATCAAGGGGGTGTCTCCTGTCCCCGGTACAAACACACTGCCTGAGGAAGGTTATGTGTATTTTTTTTGTCATTAACTTTTTTCGGACCACTTATTTATTTATTTTGGTGACGATCCGACCTCCATGCTGCTACTCTGGTTCAAACTGCATCCACCAAACAATATGATTTATCTCGACCTCCCCAAAATAACCAAAATCAGACACGGTGTGAGATGTCTTTTTTAGCTGTTCGGTTGTAATTTCCTGCGATCTTCTTCATGCAGTCAGTCAAAATGAATGAATGAATGGGCGTTTCTTTGGGCGTTACGAGTCGATTGTGATTTATAAAGGGAAACAGGCGTAGGAAGTGCCGTACGCACTTCCCTCACCGGTACGCAATGTTTTGTGAATCGGAAAATGTCGTAACATTTCTGTACCTATTTTTTTGCTTTGTACTACGTAAGCAACCTTCCCACGTCAATCCTACGCAAGGCGTTATAAATGAGGCCCCTGACCTTTTTTGCGTAAGAAATGTTAAAATAGGCACTCATTTCCAGGACTTGGAACCTGGGTGTATTTGGCGCTAGTTGAAATAAATATATAATATTCGAATCAAACGGGATTTTGACGATTGTAATACTTTATTAACATAAGGAAACATACAATTAATATTCGTCCTTAAAGCAACCACATTCCATTGACAGAAACAGTCATCATAACATTTCGACATAAAACACAAATTCGACAGGAGAAAATAAAATTCACAAAAAAAACCTCTTTCCACTGTTCCAGAGAAACTGAATAAGTCAAACAACCACCGTAAAAATGTTCTCTGTTTACTTTTTCAGATGTAACTAAAGTCTGATTTAAAGTCTGAACTGGCTCCTCTCCAGCTACCAGCTCATTCCATATTCTTGGTCTGATAGGGACTTGAACCGGCAACCTTTTGGTTCCAAGACCAAGTCCCTACAGACTGAGCCACTGCCGCCTTTACTTGAGCATTTCCATTTAATGCTACTTTCAAGATTCAAGAGTGTAGTTATGACAATGAAAATCTTAGCCTGTGACCTAAAATTTTCATTGTCATAACTACACTGTAGCTATATACAAATGACAATAAAATGAATTTTAAGAGATGATTATATTTCACATAATTTTTCCAAATCTGTAAAGTAAATAAAGGTATTACATAAATGTGGTGGAGTAAAAGTACACCATTTACCTCTGAATTGTAGTAGAGTACAAAGTAGCATTACATGGAAATACTCAAGTAAAGGCGGCAGTGGCTCAGTCTGTAGGGACTTGGTCTTGGAACCGAAGGGTTGCCGGTTCGTTCCCCGATCGGACCAAAAATATGGAATGAGAGAGGTGCCAGTTCACCTTCTCGGCCACTGCCGATGTGCCCTTGAGCAAGGCACCTAACCTTGAAAACTACTCCCTTGGTGCCGTGTACCTGGCAGCCTCTCTGCTCTGCCACCTCTCCTCTGCATGTGGTTGTGTGTGTGCATGTATATCATCTGTGTTTGTGCATGTGTATCCTCCCCTGTGTGTAAAAACACAACAGAGTGGATAAAGAAATTAATAAAGTATGTCTTCTTCTTCTAAAGTACATGTAGTATCTCATAATTTAACTTAAGTACAGTACTTGAGTAAATGTACTTAGTTACTTCCCACCTCTGCTTATATGTAGCAAGTTATTTCATGCATAAAAAACACATATATCATTTGGGTTGCAAAGGGGTGTTTATGTAAGTTAGCCCTAATTAGTTATTGCATTCTGCCTCTTTCTGCCCTACACAACATGAATTGGTCCAACTAGCCTATCCTATCCACAACCTAATGGACATCTTGACAAGGAGTTCCTCATTAACAGTTGCCCTTACACAAGCATTGGATCGAGCAATGATGCTGATCAGATTTGATTAAATACATAAAAAGTTAATTATTATCTAACATAGGGATTAACTTGTGTCTACTCAGTGTATATATAGTATACTATATCATAATAATAATAATAATAATACATTGGATTTAAATAGTGCTTTTCCTAATGCTCAAAGACGCTTTACATCAAATCAGAACAGAAACAGTACAAAGAAAACAAAAAAACATAAACAGTAGTCCTTATCTAAGTGTGAGTAAAGTGGGGGGGGGTAGACCTCAGGCGACAGGTAGGGGTGTGTGGTTGGATAAGGTCACTGAGGTGGTTAGTGAGGCAAGGTTGTTGATAGTTTTGTAGGTGAGAAGTAATATTTTATTTTATTATATATTATATTATTATTTAGATGAGTTTGTTTATTTCAAGAAATGAAATGTCAACTTCACAAATGTATTCATGTGAACTGGTTGCATACAACTAGTTTGAATAATTGGAGAAAAGACCAGAAGAATGTATGATTTCCTCCTGCATTAAAGCTAATCTCTCAAAACCGTCTTAATTCAATGGAATTTACATTTTCTTGTATTTTCTAAACACAAACTAGTTGTAGCCTACTTATGTTGTTTTAGTTTTTTATGCTAAACATAGCTTTTATTTTCTCTACCAATATGATTTATTCAGATTATTACATCTCGTCACTTCACTTCACCTGACTGTACTGCAAACCATGTATGTGTGTATGCTAACCTGGACCTTCTTGTACGTGTGTGTGTGTCCACAGGAGAATGTGTCTCTAGCGGACATCCTGTCTCTGCAGGACAGCTGTCTGTGTGAGGATGAGGTGTGGGGGGTGTGTGCGGAGTGTGTCCTGGCGCTGCAGAGCATCCGACCCTCCCACCTCTTCCACACACTGTGCATCACCCCGGACACTCTGGCCTTCAACGCTCATGGGAATGTTTGCTTCATGGAGCAGCTGAGCGGTGAGTCCACAGGTCTGACACCCTGCCATTCATCTGCAGGAACGAAACCCCTTTCAGGACTTTGTAAACCCCTTAGTTTGCACTCTCTGCCTGATACTTTTATCTATGACACTTAACAGTTTTATTTTTATCTTCGCCAAGGACATTACTTTTTCATTGCAGTTTGTTTGTGCACATTTTTGTCAGCAGGACTACAGAAAAAAAAACACTGGCCCTGTTTTTTATGAAACTTTGTGCAAGTATGAAGCATGGGCCAAGGAATCTCATTTTGGAATGGATCAGAATCCCAGGGCGGATACATAAGGATTTGTAACTTTTTTGATATTTTCCAGACAGAGAATTTGGCTTTAGCGAAGGTCCATGATCTCAAAGTACTAAAGTTATTCATATGTTTTGTCACAGATCAAGATGAAATGTTTGGTTGTCTGTAACTGCAGTTTTGGCTGGAAGACAAAGGCATTGTTATCTTTCTTGCTCTGAACTGTATCAGTTTCAATGTGCAAGTCCTTGCTCGAAAACACATCAGTGTCTCATTGGATCAATCAGGCTTTCCCCAGGTCGGTTCTGATTTGCACGGACGACATCTTCCTTGAGGCTTTTCCCAACTAATGAAAAGCATCCAACCTAGCAATTATCCGTCACCTCTTCTGTTTTCCGAATTGTTTCATTCCTTTTGCCATTTCTTTCCTTTTCTCATACCCTCTCTATCATTATAAGCATTGATTGCCAGTGGCGTACGAGTTGCTAGGGGGGTCGGTGTTGTGGTAACTGCTTGGTAAATCTATGATCAGTCAACCTAGACTCCAACACACATGATCAAATTACTACATTACACGACCAGAATGGCAGTTTTAACCGTTTTCTTATCCAGGCACACATCTCCCACCAGAGACCCTTTAAAGAGATGCTTTGATTACTCTGTCAGCTAAAGTCCTTCGTGGCTTCATCTCTTGTCACGCTGCTTTATCGGATCATGTTCAGTCCTACGGCTGTGATTCATCCTGTGGATCGAAACACAAGCCGCAGTGCCCACATTTACCCTTCTCATGTTCATGGTGAACAAACAGCGCCTCAATCATTAATCACAACACTTTGCTCTCACAGTTTTCATTCCATTTAATTGAGCTCTTTGTGCGATTTGGATGACATTTCAGTCTCACGTACTACTCTCCCATGCTCACATAATACAGTGACATTGAGAGCTGTGGTGATGTATCTCAGTGAGAATAGCCTGTAGCTTCGTCAATAGGGTTCATTTCAGATGGTTCATTATTGCAGTAGTAGCAGAATGAAAAACTGGACTTTTTGATCGGCATATTTGCACAGTGTGTTGAATCAGTAATATGGCTCAGCTCGTACTACCTGTTGTGCTGAATTGTGGAGGCATGCATGACTCAACACGCTCTCCCCATCACCCCGAAGGCTAGTGCGTCACTCACAACGGCTGTCTGTTTCCCCCTCTTATTCAATGTGGCGAAGGTCGTACTCGTTACATATGGTGGAAAATGTTTCAGCATCTTTGAGAGGAGATACAAAGCATAGGAGGTGTAGAGACGACAAGTAAAGACGAGGAGATGAAAACCCTAAAAGAGAGGAGGAAGATGTTAGGACAGAGGAGGAAAGGACAAGATAATGGGAAGAATAGATGGGAATAAAAGAAAGGGAAGTAGGAAGGTTTGAAAGGAATTGAGAGGAGGTGAATTGGAAAGGAATGGGGAAAAGGAAGGAAAGGTGTGGACACTAGAATAAAGCATATAAGGAAAATGGGAATTGAAGGAGACGTGGTGAAGGAAAGGAAGGGAACGTAAAGGAACAAGAGCTAAGGAGGAAAGGAAGTTAGAGACTCTGGAAGATGGTAAAGGACAATTGAAAGGCAGGGAGAGGAAAAGAAAGGGAAAAAGAAGAGAGTATGATCTCTTCTCCTGATGATTAATCCGCTGATTTTCTCCATCAGTCAGAAAGCTGTTTAGAGTCCTTTAAATGTCTTGGTTTGTCCAAATCTCAAAGATACTCTGTTTAATGTCAGGAGCAGGAGCTCCAACAAGGCGTGTAGGACAGAGAGTGAATACACATACTATACAGAGATGCTGTATGAGAAACCAATGTGAGTTTGGAACATTGCACAATATACATTTATTTTAGTATACCTCAACAATGGAATTATGATCAGTAGAAATGGCCATGACATGGGACCTTTTTTTATTTAATTTGTTTTACTAATAACACCTATCAGAAACTATTGTTTCAATAGTTGACACATGATCATTTTATTCTTAGAAGCTTAAGAGGAGAGCTAAATAAGAGAAGGAAAGGGGAATAAAATATGGGACAAAAGGACAAGAGAGCAAGAAAAAGAAGGGAATGGAAGGACAAGAGGAAAAGAAGAGAAGTGAGAAGATCAGGGAAGAGGAAAGGTAAAAGTGAAGGATAGAAGAAGAAAGAAGTTGAGATAATAAGGCTAAGGAGGAGAGGAGAAACAGAGATCTGCTGGCCTCAGTACACCTGGGTGGGGAGATCATAAATCCAGAGACACCCAGATCTGTCATGACCCACTTTACCCCCCTCCTCCTATAACTCTCAGTAGAACCTCTCGTTCCTTAGGGCTTCACTAGAACTGTTCCTATACCAGTATGAGAAGTGCATCTGATGCACAGCAAAGATCTGGTATCTGCAAACTGCAAGTCTATGCCCTTATCTGATATCAAGTTATCCATGATAAGCACATTAACGCTACCTAGAACACGTAGTACTTGCTGGTACTTGTTAGATACATCCACCATCAGTTCAGAAAAACAATCACTGCATGAAGGAATCGATGATGGAAGGGTTAGGGTTAGTAATATACAGCTGTTGTGGGGCTAAGTATCTTTTCAAATGAAATAACGATATGTTGAGTGCATTGGCTGGGGATTGTACCGAGCAATTGGAGGAACACCATCTAACTCCTGAGCCACAGCGCCCCACAAACTCAAATCAATATGTATCTATATATATATAGATATATATATATATCCGACCGGAATTCGGTATTGGCCGGTATAAGGTCAGGTATCGGAATCGGTATCAGGAAGTGAAAAAACCTAATCAGCACATTTACCGTGCCTCTCCACCTTTCTTGTTCTGAATCCAGTTAAGGGGGTGCATGTTTTGGTTTTCATGTGTCTCCTGCTCGGAGCCAGTCTTAGAATTGTGCCTATTTGAGGAGGATGAGGATGCCTCACTACTCCAGTCTGTCAGGGATTATCACTGACACATGAATTATGCAAATGAAGGAAAACAGCTGCTCTTGCCCACTGGACCGTTGTTCTTTCGAATATTCCTCTGATTTGTATCTCATTACGGTAGATTCTTAGCAAGTGGGTTAAAGCACAGAGCTGACATGGCTATACATTGTAGTGTTCACATCAAACGGCAAACGCAGTGCTTGCTTCCTTTTGATGACTTTATGATATTCTTTTCAGTGCGGTTAATTGGCCTGTTTTCAACCTTGCAGATGATCCAGAAGGTTCCTTCGTGCCTCCTGAGTTTGACCACACGGGAAGCACGTTCGAGGTGAGAGATGCTAAATCTTCCTATAGACTTTATTCTGGTCACAGTGTCACACATCCACCCCTGGGACAGTACAGCACACAGTCATAGGCACCTTGCTGACGTTTGCTAAGGTCCTTTGTCCTCTAACCTCACCTGAAATCCTCCATATAGCCAGCCATTATTCAGCTACAAACTAACCACTGTCACCTCTACCTAATAATACGAAACTGAAAGGCAGTATGGTTACATGCAAGAACTGTACTTCTAGCAACATTTTCTTTGTTCTGATACTGTAAATAATATAGTTGTAATAGTTAGCTGACTTCTAATGTTCCTTGCCCATCAGTAAAGGACAATGCATAATATTCATTTACTTGACGCTGTTAAACAAATTACTAACTATAAGTAGGCTACATTAAACCATATGGATACAACCCGAAAAGTACAATAACATCAACTTAATGTATTTAACAAGCAGACATGCAGGACTCCTTCAAGTGCTATATTTAAAAATAAAAAAACATGCAGTAATAATTGTGTATGTGCCTGTGAAAGTCTGTGTATTTAACCTTTACATTCATCTTTTAAATACTGCTGTTATTTTAGTCTTGAAAGCAGTCTTTCTGCTTACAATAATGGGACATGATTATAGATTATTATGATTGTAGAAATGATTATGATTGTAGAAATGTACCATAAAAATAAATAAATCCCAAATGTAAATATATCTGAAGTGAGCTTATGTCGCCGGATTTCAAAACAAAACTTTCATTTAAAATGCAGCTTTCTGTCCAAATCCCCAATACTTCTAAAAAACAACAACCCTCTTCTTCTTCCCATGCTTTTCTGAAATGTGTTTTTCCCAAGGGAGGTATAACGGATTGGCGTGGTAATGGCGAAAGCAAAACAGAGGTTTAGGCCTTCAGCTGAGTGTTTACTCTTCTATTTCGGTGACCCACACTGGGATCCGCCTTGCAAATGAGTTTACCACATACGTATGGGTGCAGTCCACTTCAAATGTAGGGAGTGATGGTTATGTGAACTCAGAAGCACCTGGTTCAAATCCGCTGCTGCCTCAGAGCAGACCATAATGTCCCCTGTGGGTGTAGCAAAGCAAAACAAAAGCTCTGTCATGACAATTACTACCCAGAATGGTAAGACCCTGTGTTTCCCAAGCCTCTGCATGGATTCAGATCTCTGTACTTGACTGTGTTTTCTCCTCTATATCCCCGGCTGCAGGGCCATGTTTACTCTCTGGGCTCCACGCTCACTGCCGCTCTGAACTTTGTCATCGAGCCAGAGCTGGAGGCGGAGCTGGGGGAAGAGATTCAGAGGCTGCTGGAGCAGATGCAGGAGGAGAAGCCGGAGGACAGGCCTCTCCTGCAGGTATAAAAAACCCTGCTGACTGTTCTTAACTGCCATAATGATTTATAGAAAGGTGTGAAAATGTGTGTGGAATAACCAGAGATCTCTCTTGAACTATTTGGTTGTCATGGTAACAAGAAAAAGAGGAGTGAATGTTCTGAAATATAATCGTTACAAGTGTTTAGTTGTACTGTTGGCTTCTCACAAACGGCCTTTTGTTAAGAATCTTGTTTTTTACAGGTCCTTAACATTTCTTAAACACGCTTAGTTCAGTTGTCAGAGGTAGCTTTTCTCAGTTAAAGCAGAAACGGGAAGCTCTTCAACTCCCGAGCATTTCAAATTGGGATAGTGGTTGGTGTCGCTGTCAGGTCGCTTTCTGTTTTCGAATTCGAACAACCCAGGAGATACTTCTGTTTCCAATCAAACTGCGCAACGGAGACGTTGACACGTTGTCTGTCCGTTGATTTTTATATAAGGAAGTGGATCCATCTGCCTGTTCATATTCCGTTAGCAACATGGCTAACGCTAGCTGCCTGGCTAACGTTACTGTCCAAAGCAAGAAACAGCATTAAGAATCCGAGAGAAATGAAAAACTCTATCAGTGCTGTGATAACTAAGCGATAAATACCAACAGGGGGATCAGGATCCTTACGCAAAGCTTATTCCACGGCTACATACTAAATGTAAGAATTAATAATTGTTTTATCAAGTAGGCAGGTTTACTACTTAATGATGTAGCTTAGTAGGAGAAAATGTTTTTTATCACTGTTCGCCTCCACCTTCTCCATCAAGAGTTTGTAGTTCCCACAATTGCCAGCTGGGGATAGCTACTGTTGCTATTTTGTAGAGTTAGCAGTTAGCAAAATGCGCTCTCCAAGGCAGTGATGCAGTGTAGATGTCTGAGGCTTTTATTTTGAAAGAGATGCAAACTTGAAGGCAGACGAATTCCCTATAACTCACGCGTTACTACAGCCATATACTTTATAATGATTTAAGTTAAATAAAGTTAAATATATTGCCACTTTAAGAGATTTAACCAAGTAAAGGGCTATCACCTCTAAAGTATTTTAAGAGATGCTTTTATTACCTCTCAGTCAGAATACTGTAATTCTTTGTATGTGGGTGGAGAACAGTCGTGTCTTTGTTATCTGCAGTTATAACATATTCCAACTGGGAAAGGAAAGTGTGATCACATAATGCCGGTATTGGCCTCCTTCCACTGGCTTCCTGTCAGTTTCAGGCTTGATTAAGATATTGCTTGTGAATAAATATTTGGGCTGGATCCACCTTAGCAGAACTCTTGCATCTTCATACATCAATTAGAGGTCGACGAACCAGCTGCTTGTGGATGTTCCGAAATCCATATGCAAAGAAAAAGGGATGGATCCTTTGTGAAGGCTGCCCACAATCCTTGGACTAGCTTATCTATTCATTTAAAGCTGCCTAGACACTGATTTTCCCGTTTTATTGCCATGTTTGAGCTTCGAACCTTGACTTTAGCTTTTGTTGAGCCGCAATTATTGCATGAAAAGTAAATTATTTTAAATTCATTTGGTCAGCTGTTATTGTTTTGAATGTGCTATGATCAAGGTCAAGATGCAATTTAAGTGGATGATAAATTAGAGAATAAGGTTTAAAATGAAGTCAATTGAAATGTAAGTATTAGTGGTTATTGCAGCTTTGGTTCAATCTTTTTTTTAAATAGTAACAATACACTTTATTTTAACCACCACAAAGGAAATCCAAAATACCTTAAAAGAAACTAACATGGGCAAAAATGATCCACCTTAGCGGGTCACCATGAGCAAGAGGGTCTGCTCAGCCCTGGTAGGTAATTATGTGACAGATATGTGAAACGCTCACGTATATATGTGTGAAATGCTCTTGCGTACACATATTAAAGGCTGTAATATACACATTACATTTAATTATGTCTTTAGCTTTGATTTAATTAAATTTTTCTCTCATGACTATTAAGTGATCTCATTGGCACTGTGTTCAGTGAGTCAGCGCTCTTTAGCAGCATCAAGTGGGAATGCTGTGTCAGTGCAAATCACTCAGTCCTACACTCTGTCACAGTTACAGTGAGAACATTTAAGTAACAATTACTTAAAAATAAGAATAACAACAAAAAAAATACATCCGTCCAAATATGGAACATTTGCGTTATAATGCTGTTGTTTTTATTTTTTTAATATTACAAACGTGCAAGTTAATACTCCCACAGGACATCCTCTGTCTGGCTGAAGCAAGGCTGTCTCATACCTCCTCTGCAGCTGTGTGCCGGAAACTGTCTTCTGTTGGCCGACGCGTGCTCTCCATAGAATCAGTGTCAACCTTTCAAGGTGCTTTTCATCATCTGTATCACCACGTCACTGTTTGGCCTCTGCTGCGATCCCTCCTGGTATTAATTGATCTGTTTGCACATCCGCAGACGGACAGGAAGGCTCCTGGGAAGCGAGGTGGCAGCATTCAAAACCCAGAGGTCTGCTTAAGAGACTGGGCTCTGACGATCACACCAAAGACCAGTGTGTCGAGAGTTCTGTTAAAGCTAACGGTCTGTCCAGGCAGCAGGTAGGTGTCAATATGTAGCTGTAGCCATTTTTAGGAAGCTGCTGCTATGTGGAATAAAGGATTTTAGTATTTGCAGCAAAAATAAAGGACTAATAAAAGAGTTCGTCTGGAGCCTACAATACAATATGTTCTATTTTTCCTGTTTTAAGTTATACATTAATGAAATATATACTAGGAATTGATAAAGAATCAGATAAGATAAAGGTCCCATGTCATGGCCATTTCTACTGATCATAATTCCATTGTTGAGGTCTACTAAAATAGATTTACATTGTTCAATGTTACAAACTCTCATTGGTTTCTCATACAGCATCTCTGTATAGTATGTGTATTCACTCTCTGTCCTAAACGGCTTGTTGGAGCTCCTGCCCCCCCCTCCCTATGAGCCCAGTGGCCGTCTGCGAGACAGCGAAACCCAGCCCTAACACACACACACACCCGCAGCCTGGCTGGGAGTTTGTGTGTGTGCTCACACACCGACTCACAGCCTCGCCGCGTCCCGCCGTCTCAGGGAGGAGAAATTGGCGGAGCTGCAGCTGAGAAAAGATTGAGTGTGTGTGTGTGAGGAAGTCCGCAGATTGGTCCATTTGGACCAATCTGCGGACTTAACGCAACGGCTCCGCGGCCTAACGTAACGGCTCCACGGATTGGTCCATTTGGGTATGGGCACGTCACTGTACCCAGGAAGAAAAAGAGAAATCTCCAACGAGGCGTTCTGGGGCAGCATAGACAGGTCTTTTCTGTGTTAGAGTTTTACTCCCTACAGGGTGTACTTTGAGGGTTTGTGACTCTGCAGACCGTTTACATGCAGAAAAACCTTCATAACACACAAGGGGACGGGTAATAACCAGAAAAGCATGACATGGGACCTTTAATGTCAGATCAGGTCGAAATGTTTCTTGCATCACAGCAGCTCCATTTGCAACATCAAACAAGGACAAATATTAAGACACGATACGGGGGAAACAGATATTTAACATGACATCACGATCTCATATCCCATCCTAAATAAAGCCAAAATGTGGGGACGATGGTAAAAAAAGTTAGTCTGGACCCTTAACTGTATAATATGTTTTCTAGTTCTACCCCAAAAAAGATCAGGAATCAATAAATGAATCAATTAAGAATCAGACCATAAGAGAAAGTGATAATGGAACCAGTATTGATCAAATCTTTCCCATCCTAAAAAAACAACCAAGGGACAATGGTAAAAAAGCATGGAAACTTTAATTTACAATATGTTCTCTTTTTCCACACAGGATGTATCAGGATCAATAAAGTGATTAATAGATCTATAAGAGGAATGTATGATGGAATCAGTATGGATAAAATATTTTTAACTCCCATCCGTAATAAATTAATAATAAATAAATAATATTGTTTTTTTAAAAAGTCTGTATGTTCTCTTTTTCAACTTATCAGGAATCAATAAATACATATATAAATAATCAGATCTCTTAAAGGAATCAATTGTCAAGGTGAGCAGAGCAGGTTGGACCAAAGTGCAGGACAGACAAATGTTTCAAAATGTCAAGGCTCACTCCCTTGTAAAAGACTCAAGAATCCCACTATACTACCAACAGAAAACCAGAACTTAAATACATTCAAAACTAATCAGGGGACAAGACCCAGCTGGGCAGGACAGGAAAAACACACCAGGTGAAGAGCATCAGTAATCAGACTGGAGGGAAAACACAGAGACAGGAAGCAGACAGAGACAAATGACTGGGGGTGAACACCTTTCAAAATAAAACACAGAAAAACACAAACAGATCGTGACTAACAATGTAAGTGGTAGTCAAATCCTTAATGAGTTAATGTATTGAGGACGTGGTAGAAATAAAGTCAGGATCTTTTAATATGTTCTCTTTTTCCACCCAATCATTTGACTCAATAAATGAATCCACAAAGAATCAGATCCATAGAAGGAATCAATAATGGAATTTGTATTGATAAAATCGTATTAATTCCAATCCCTAAACAATCCCTAATAAATAATTTCAGAACGTTGGTGAAATAATAATTTGTCTTGAGCCTCAATAGGTTCTACTTCTACAACCAACAATTCATCAGGAATTGATAAATGAATAAATAAAGATTCATATTGACAAGAGGAACCAATAATGGAATCAATAATTAAAATCTTATACATTTTCATTCCTCGTAATCAGGATTGTTTTTGCCCTCAGTTGAAACACTCTACCTGTCAATGTGCAGGTGTGCCGGGGCTGGGACTCCTCTCTGTGGGCGGAGGACATGGAAGGTGATGGAGACTGCACCACCTTGGCAGATGAGTTGGACTGCAGGTCCCAGAACAGCTCCCCGGTGCGGAGGAGGGTCCATCAGAGGCTGAACAGGGGGAGGGGGGCTCTGAACCGCTCCTGCTCGGTCCCAGACTCCAACAACCCCCCCTGTCTCTCCCCTCCAACTCACGGAGATATCAGCGTACCCGTATCCGACCTCACAGAGATCGGAACGGATGAACACTCGAGCTGCGAGTCCATGTGGAGCAACAGAGTGCCGAGACTGGACCGGGGCAGGTCCTGTGAGTCGTACCCCCGCAGCTACACCGAGGATTATAGGGAGGAGTCCAGAGGGAACGAGGACGCTGCAGAGACATTCTGCAGCGGGGAAACAAAGACCCAGGGGGGCAGTGATTGTGATTCTAAGGACTGCACCCAGGATTCAGCGTCTTCCTGTACTTCCTGTCAGGAGCTGGACATGGAGCAGGACTCTTCTGAGGACCAGAGCTCGTTGAACCACACCCTCTACATTCCTAACAACTACATGACCAAAAGCATGCTGTGCCTCAATGAAGAGTCCCAGGATGAGGTGAGACAGTGTCTGCTGGTTCTCAGACCACGTGGGCAGATTTTTTCTGCACTCTTGTCTTGTGATTTAATACAGTGGTGCAGAGATTAGTCCTAGAACCCTACAAAAAGATGTGATCACAGCTCTGCAAAACGTCTGTCTGTAAATAAGTGTAGCCGTGAAATAGAAACATAAAAACACTAAGCAGTCTTTAAGGTGGTGGTCAAACTCAGTTCAGAAATGGGAAAAGTGTTTTTTATAAAGGTGTCTTCATTAAAATTCCATAAGTAGTAGCTTGAGTTTAGCTAAATAAAAAGCTGTTAGTCCTTTGTCATCATGTGACCTAAATACAAAAGTGTTGGTTATGTGCTAACAGATGGCCACACTGTTGAATAAGGGGTAGGTGAGCCTATTAATTCCCTCAGGGCTGGGAAATATATCAACACTAAACTGATGAAGATAAATAAGGCTTATTATCACTTAGATTTTGGATAACTTAAAGGTAACCTATCATGCTATATTTAAATGATATATTGTAGGGCCATACCTATATAAGGTATATTTATACGTTTCTGTTTTCAAAATAACAAACAGATCATGCATTTTAGCCATGCCTCATTTCGCTCTATGTGCTGTTTGCTGTCTACGGGTCTGATTCTGCTGACCACGCCCCCCTGCAGGAGAGGGGAGACGTGCTCTGATCAGCTGCTGGGCTGTCAGAAGAGGGGGAGAAAAAGAGATCTCCGTCCTCCGTGTTTTATTATATAGAGTCGTTATTGATTTGTTTTAAAGCTCAATAAATAACAAAGAAGACCTTTGACCGGCACTTTTCTAATTTTGTCCGGAAGATTTAAACTTTAACGGACATCTTGACCGGCGAAAGTAACTGAAACTGAAACTCTGCCGCACGGTCCCCTCGTTCCTTGGAAGAGGCGGAGAGGTGGGTGTTTGTCATCTGCTGGTGGACTAACCGGAGATAATTACAGTGCTTGCCTCGACGGGGAGGGATTGCATTGCAGCGGGAGCAAACGCTTGCCTCGGGGAGGGAGAAAGAAAGCCACAGCGGAGAATAAACAGAAGGGTAACCATGGTAACCAAGTCTTCTTCGCTGCTTTTGTGGCAGACTACAGCGCCACTTACAGGCCTGGCATATGTACTACAGCGTCTCCAGCACTTTCGAACGGCAATGGCCGTGGCTGTCTCCTCCTGATTGGTGGAGTTGGCCCAATAGCCGTAGCGCCACCGTCCTGACGTCAGGACAGTGTTCAAATCTGGATCAGTTTTGATCAGATCCGTTGCAGCCCCTTTTTTAGAGATTTGGGTATGGAGGAAAATAGAGAGGGTTGTGTTTTCTGACACTTGGTGAGTTCCCTGGAACACCGGGGACACATATTCATGTATAAAAGACGTACAAAAGTGCATTTTGCATGATAGGTCCCCTTTAATATCATAAAACGGTGTCTTTTCCTGGTTTTAAAGCTCTATTACAATGGATGCATATACTTTTTCAAGGTCAAGACGGACATTCAACCCATTTTTTTAACTTCCAAAATGTAACTATTCCCTTTGTCATAGTCACCTGGAAGAAAACTATTTATAACATGGGTTGGTGTTTCACTTCAGCCCCTTGTGGCCAAAACATGCATTACACCATGGCAACACCTTTCTTATTGTTCCCACAGGTGAAAAAAAGCAACCTTTTGAGGGAATCTCCGATAACATTGGCAAAAACCTCAATTTCATCTGTTCTTAAGTCGTAAACACAGTAGAGAAATCAATTGAGATCAGAGTCAGACTTAGAAAATGTACCACCAGGTTATTTTTCTCAATTGCCTTTAGAAAAACTTCCATAAGACAAATCACTGTTGAAGAGAACTTAGAAAAATGAATTTGGAGTTACAGTTACATTAAGGCAAATGTAGGGATCAGCTGTAGCTCCAAAGCCTGTCCCTTAATCTCATTTGAAACTGTTCTTTATTCTCTCTCCAGTGGATCTCTCTGAGGGAGCTTCTGACTCGGTGTGGACGGCGGCTGACCGTTAACGAGCTCTGGGCTCTGTGTTTCTCCTGCCTCTCCTCTCTGCAGACCTACATCGATTTTCCAGGTGATTAAACCATTTCATGCATGAAATCAATACTTAATATGAACTACTCCTTTTAGAACAATTTAGAACTCAACATATAAAGTAAGAGCACACATCCTTTTGCATATGTCTCTAAAGAGCTCTCAACCCCAGATCATTAATGCTCGCAATTCATCTGGAAACCTCTAGCGATAAATAGAAAATGACTTCCTAATTCCAACGGGAACCTTGTGCAATTTCTTGAAGTTGCATCGGAGTGTCAAAATTGTCAGACTTTATGACAATGAATCAGAAATCATGTTGTGATACAAATACATCTGATTTCTCTAGTCATGCATTTTGTATTACAACATAACACGTGTATTGGTTTTGTGTTTAATATTGTGAACACGTTAAAAATGTTTTAATCGTTGACAACACTAGTATCTACTGTATTTATTTCTGTACCAGTGTTCAATTTTCTTGCGTTCATCATGTGCAAGTCTTAAATTGTGTTGGCAATATCTGTTCTGATTGCTCTCTTTTCCATCAGCCTATCTATGCCTGGACACGATGCACGTGGGCTGTGAGGGAGAAGTACTTTTCTTGAAACCTAAAAACATAGGTTGGTTTACTTTTGTGTCCTACGGTGTAGTCTTCTGACCTGTCTTTTGAAATGTTACAAAAGTAAATCCTGTTTTTGGAGGCTGTTGTAAACTTAAATTAGTGTTCTTTGCAGGATCCAGAGACGAGTTCTATCTTGCTCCCGAGTATCAAGAACATGGGATTGTGACCGAGAAGGTTTGTCTTACCAAATTGGTTTATGTGACAAACTAACTTTCTCTGATAATTTGCTTTGGTTTTAGGTTTTCCCTCTTCTATTCTCTTCTGTCTTGGCTCAGGTTTGTGTGTATGGGGTTGCTGCTATTCTGTGGGCTGCAGCCAAGTTCAGTTTATCACCTCATCAAAAGCTGGCGATGCCTCGCAAACTGAAGAGACTGCTGCTGGAGATGGCAAAGAGGACACCCATTGAGAGACCTTCCATCGCCATGGCTAAAAGGGTATTCTTTTTTATTTAACATTTTCTTTCAAAATCATTCGTTGTTCCCAGGCTGAAGAAGTGAAGACTGCCCTAAAGTTGCATTACATTTAATATACAGCAGAGGGCGACTCCATCGATTGCGGAAAGAGTCAGATTGTGTAGAAGTCCAGGGCCGGTTCTAGCCAATTTGATGCCCTAGGCGAGATTTTAGATGCCCCCCCCCTAAAACACCCATATGAAAAAGATCGGTTTACATTTTAATAATCAAATAAGTATGTGAACATAACCAATAACCTACCACAGCCAATAACAAATAAATGTAACTTATTTTATTTGTGTTGTTCATTCATATCTTATTTTACCTAGTTAACATTTATTTATTTATGCATATTTTTTTATCTCTCCAGTTTTAAACGATATTTTTGTTTTACTGTCCTATAGTATACATTGGAATGATTTCAAACCTGTTTATCCCAATAATTATAAAGGAGTGCCTTGGAAATATTTGTTTACATAAATTGTGATCAAACGTTTGAGACCCACTGAGATAACTTAGACTAAAGTTAACTAAACACCTAACAGCGCCGGTACCGGTGCACCCTCTCTCTCTCTCTCCCTCTCTCCCTCGCTCGCTCCCACGCTCACTCGCACTTTGGCTGTGAGCTGCGGGCGCCTGATAAGCCAACATCCCCCACTTTCATCACTTACAGCGCCCATCGTACAGGGCAAATGAAACGTGTAACCGGGGTGAAAAGGGTGTTACATTTACTTAATTATGAATGTTGTTACATCAAGGCCGAAAATTAGGATGAGCACCAACGGTCAAAAATGTTTTTTTCGACGATGAGAAGGAGCCAGACATGTCCAAGAGATAGAACCTTTTGAACGGGCTTGGCGTAGACCAAGGCCCTTTCTCATTTCACTAATTTCCCTTCCTCGACTCCTCGAATCCTCGGTCCTCCGCTAGTGACCCGGAAATGGATTTCAGCGCGCCATGTTGAAGGACATCTCATTTCTCTAAATGCACTTCGAGGACCGAGGATCGAGCATCGAGGAGGCTCTCTGGAGGAGCTATAATCGAGGATACACTGATGGGTCCTCCGTGCCAGTCCGCGGATCCTCCGCGGATGTATTTCCGGCAACAGAGATGTTTAAAGAGTCCTGACGCACGGCCGGACTTAACTCAGCCAATGACAGCTCTGCATGCATCCCCTGGATATTATTTTATTAACTGCTTGAATCGCGACGCGATGTTTACAGTGAGAACAGCTGTGAGGTCCGTGCAGAAAGCACAGCAGTGTGTATAATATCACTCAGTATAACAGGCCTACATTACTCTCTTTATTTAAATGCTTTAGTTTAGTAGATATCTACAAACAAAGAGTCGATATTTTTCTAAAACCATTTAGTGCTTCACATAATAAAATACACAACGGCTGTAGCCTGATATATATTATGCTTTAGGAGCTGTAGGTGCGTGTTGTACAGTGTGTAGGGACAGACAGGTCTCAGTTGGTTTGCTGTCCTATGCTTACTTTTAATACTTGTAAATACAACTTTTGGCCCGTAATTTCACCACTGGGCGCTGGCTCCTGATCCCCTGCAAAAAACGCTTCATAAGCGGTTGGCTAAAGACTGGTCTGCCGCCAAATCCCTCATGACAGGACGAGATGGCTACTGCATACAGCTTGACTGTGGCATGAGCAAGCCCCTTGTCCACCAGTAGCTGTAGATAGGATAGAATAGAGCCCAATGTACCGGACATAGGCTCTAGACTCCTTTCCTTGCACCAACGTTCAGTCTGCAAACTGCCTGAAGCAGGGACGTCTGTCTGTTATCTGACAGAGTGGTACGTAGCCTGCCCTCCTTCTCGATGGGGCGTAAACCTCTCTCTCGATGGGGGCGTACACCTCGCTCTCGATGAGGGCGTACCCCTCGCTCTCGATGGGGGCTGCATCGAGCAAAATCCCCAGATACCCCACCTGCTGGTGAGGTATGGGACTGCTCTTCTTCCAATTGACCGCAAACCCCCAACTTGGTTAGGTGTAAGATCAATTGGGCTGTGTGGAACATTTGCCCATTCCCTGGACCTGGCCATGACTATGAGGTCGTTGAGATAAAATAAAACCCTCATGCCATGGTCGTGAAGCGGCTGAAGCGCTGTGGTCACACATTTGCTGAACGTGCGTGGGGACAGGGAGTAGCCGAACGATAGTCTGTTGTACTCGTAGGCTATCCCCTGGAAGGCAAAACGCAAATACTTCCTGTGTTTTGGCTTTCTAGCAATTTCGACATGAAAGTAAGCGTCCTTCAGGTCGACGGTTGTGAACCAATCGCCCGGCTGCACCAGTGACTGTAGGAATCCCAACCACTTCGTCTTGTAACAGGCTGTGGTGGATCCCGCTCTTGCTGCCTGGATAGTCTGTATAACTTTGTCAGACAGTCCACCCCTTCTCAGCCAGTCCCTCTCAGGAGCCAAGCCAGGAGAGGTTGGCCCAGAGTGGGTAACGCCCCTATTGCACCTGCTTCCTGAGACAGCGCCCCCCAGAACTGAGGGACTGTCCAGGACTGGCCCACCATCATTTGTGTCACTTCTGTGTACCACGGCGCCGAGCGGCGACATGGGGCTACCAGAATGACCGACAACTGACCACCCATTCTGTCAGTACCAGAGTTTCCGTTAGAATTTTTTTTTTGCTGGTCAACATGTCCGTTAAAGTTTAAATCTTCCGGACAAAATTAGACAAGTGCCGGTCAAAGGTCTTCTTTGTTATTTATTGAGCTTTAAAACAAATTGATATTATTCGATATTAAACAAACTAATTATAGTAAATTAACTACATTATTCAAAATTGTACAGTAACTTATAATAACACGGGAATAATAAACGAAGCGCTCTCTTCCTATCCTGACAGCCCGTCAGTATCATGCAGCTCGCTTATCAGTAATGAGTGAACCGACAGTAAAAATAAACATATCTATAACTAGTTTAGGTAGTTTGAGAGGTAATTAAAATAGCTAAGTGTGATTTTCTAACCTGAAGTGTGTGTTTTGCTCCGCTCACCGCTGCAGGTGATCATGCAGAGCTGCGTGTCGACTCGTCAGCAGCAGCTGATCTCTCTCCCGTCAGATTAGACTTCACTCGTGTTTATGTCCATATCGATCAGATCTAGCTAGTTCTAGCTAATGATATGACTACCTGCTTATTAAAAGACACCTAAACAATAAGCCTCGCTATGCAACGGGGTGAGGCCAGAAAGTATAGCGCAGCATTATGCATTTGTTTACATGCCCACCGGAACCCCGAGGCATTACCAACAGATCAACGCACAATCAACCCATACAGGACATCCCTTTCTCCACATTAAATGTTAGACATTAGAATTGACTATTCTTGTCTGTCACATACTATTCTTGTCTGTCACATACTCTTCTTGTCTGTCACATAAGTGGCGCAACCGATGCAGTATTGTGCTAAGGGGAAATTATTTTGACCGGACATTTTGACCGGAGAGATTTAGATTTGCCGGTCTTCAGCATATTTTACCGGTCAAAGTCCGGTAATTACCGGCTAACGGAAACTCTGGTCAGTACACACCTGAGCTTCCATTCCCCATAAAACTGTGTTAGGGGACATGCAAGCAGCTGTGGAGCCGCAGCTAAGAAGCTGTGGTACTCTTTGGTGGCCCTGTCCGCCGCCAAACCTTCCATGGAAGGAAGATTGGCCAATGGGGAACCGACATGGGAAGGGCCGAGCCTCCGCGGAGGTCCTTGAAAGCATCTCTCGCGGGGCCGCGCGCCTTCGTATTAACGCTGTGTTACATACATTTAATCTGAGCCACTATACCAGGTGAGGTGTGTTCTCTGACAGCAACACGCCAGCTATAGTGTACCTGAACGCGCACAGTGCTTAGACGGCACTTCCTGCAGTTTATTACACTCACGTGAGCGCGCCCCACCCGCTGCCTCCTTTACTGGGGTTACAGCGGGGGTGGCTCTTAACGATGAAATGCATTTAATCGGAGCCACTATACCATGTGAGGTGTGTTTTCTGACAGCAACACGCCGGCTATAGTGTCCCTGAACGCGCACAGTACTTAAACGGCACTTCCTGCAGTTTATTACACTCACGTGAGCGCGCCCATCTGCTGCCTCCTTTACTGGGGTTACAGCGGGGGTGGCTCGAGTGTGGGACAGTGTTTCACAATGGCGCTGCATTCTCCCCTTTGAGGATGAGCAAGAAGCAGCATACGGCTAAGCTGCGACCTTTCCTCATCCACGTGACCGAGGAAATCGATCCAAAGAGCCCTTCCATGGACACGTGGGCTCCCAGGAGATCATCACGGTCTTTTTTTTGTGGAAAGTGCCACATGGCGTGATCGCACTGTGGCCAGGGACATCACACGGCAAGCAGCGGCGGCCACACCGTGGACCAGGATATTAATTTGGCCGATGCTGCGGCCCAAATAATCACTCTGATCCGGGGATTGGGGGGGGCATCTTGCGGAGGAGCAATCAGCGAGACGCCCAACACACCCATGTTATTTGCAGCCGCCCTGTCATGCGACAGCGGGGCAGAGGTTCTCCGCCCAGCCTGCTGCCTGTGTGAGCAGATGTGTTGCCAGGCTCTCATCGAGGGGGGGCACGCCGGGATATGAGGTCTCCGGCAGTGGTGTGGGGAGCGGTAGTCCGACACGCTGAGATGGCGAACGTTGGTGGCGTCGCCTCGGCCATCTCCTGGTCTCCCACGTCCACCACCTCGAGCTCGTCTTCGGCGTGGTCTGGTCCCAGGCACTCGAAACAGAGCTGGTGGGGATCGGCGCCCGCTATTAAGCCGGGCATGAGAGACAGGCCCGGGTTTCCTGCAGTGGCGACTCCATTCACTTGCCTGGATGTAAGATACTTTTTACTTGTTTCGAATGCTTTTCTCAGGTGTTGTCCCGCTCGCTGAAGAGAAAAGGATGACTTATATACTGTGCAGCCTGCGTGCGCATTCAGGTAGGCTCGCCCTGATTGGCCGGCTACGTTTATGCAAATTCAGTGTGTGAATGCTCGCGTATCATTGATGAAGAGTAGTACCCATAGAGTCCAGTAGAGGGCGGAGCCTGTGTGAGATAGAACAGGCTGGAAGTACGGGAGCTACTTTGGGTCAAACTTTCTAAAGAGATTCATCTGCGTCCATTTTCTTTTTACGCAGTACGGTTTCCAGAGTTATCGCACGTGTTACCGTGGACAGCCCTAGTTTTGGTTTTAAGATCCCTGTTATAATGCAGACAAAACAGCAAGCTTAACTGAAATTTGCTTTAGAAAAGAAGTTATTGCAAAAACACATTTTATTTGTATTTTATCTTGCCCTTCTGTGTCCCTTTTATGTTTTGCTCTTGAAAGCACTTGCAATTGAATCTCATTATAGAAAATGTTCCCGATAAATAAAGCTTTATTTGATTTTTGCATAACAATCGGCACAACTTTAAAGAGGAGCCATTTTTAAATAGACATATACTTTTCAGAACATCACTTGCAATTTAAATAAAGAGAATCCGATTTGTGAAAGTGCTTTTGTAAATAGAGACTCACTTAAGAAGTCCAATAATGTACCTATTGTTATGCTGCCACTCATTTTGTAAGAGAAGACATTCATTATTCAAATACGAGATGTTTAATTATTCCAACAGTTATTTCAGGGCACAATTTATTCTAACATTGTTAGTGTCTGTGTGTGTGAAGTGTGTTCTGTACTGTTATACTATTGTTTTCCTGTGGATCTGTTTCAGAGCTGTCGTGACTACTTATCCTATCAAGGGATAAATGCTGAGACTGTGTGGAACAACCTCATCCGCAGAGTTCCCCCGGTAAATTCCCTTTTCTCCGCTAAAGATACATTTACACATTCCTGTGTATTTATTGTAGAGTACTTCTATTTGAGTTAGATTCTTTGTAATCATCCTCTTGCGGTGGCCGACAGGTGCAAACACCCTACAACGGCCCAAAACATTTCCATTAGGAAAAACGCACTGCAGCTACAAAAACAACGCACATACACATATGTGCCAAAACAAATGCAAATAAAGAAACATCTTCACCAACTTGAAAACACATGTACGGCATTTAGAAAACATTCAACAACTTGACCAAAAATGCGCTGCATAAACGAAACACTGCAAATACAAAACGATCGGCAAGAAGATCAAAACACAGCGGAAACGGGGACAATAGAAAGTGACGCACACAGCTGGGACTGAAGTCACCTCAAATGTCTGCTAAAAATCTGCTTATTTTAACAATGTGATCACATGATTCCTTCCTTCCAATATTATTGCAGATCTGCTGTAGGCTAGGTATTAGTCATTTTGAATATACCAGCAAAACCCCTTAAAACTATGAAACAGACTAACTGTGCGATCAGTAACAGTTGGCCAACTTTACAATCCCCGAACGTCAACAAGCGCTTCAGTCCCAGCTGTGTGCCACTTTTTACTGTCACCTGGTTTCTGTTTTGTTTTGAGCTTTGTATTTGCAGGATTTTGTGTTTGCAGGGTTTTGTATATGCCGCACTTTTAGTAAACGCTGCACTTGTCAAGTTTTGGCACATCAAGTTTTTATAATTGCGTCGTTTCTGAAGCTGCAGCGTGTTTTGCCTAATAGACGTTATTTCGGGCGGTGCAGCACGTTTGCATCTGTCGGCCACCATATACTCTTAAAACCCTTACTGATTGAAAAATAAGATCTCCCTATATTGTAATAACCAATTCTATTTTCTTTTAGACAGCCTCAGAATCCATTGCTGCAGAGGATTTGAGTTTATCTGAAACTCAACAAAGCTCACTTGAAGAGTCTTCACAAAACAGCGGTAGGACATCTTTACTTTAGTATCGATGACCCTCATGCAATATAGTTGACCTTTAAATGTATAGTATATTTCACACTAAATGTGTTACATTTTTGGAAGATGTTATAATTTAGTTATTAATAGGCTTCAAGAGGCGAAATCCTAGCCCTGCGTAATTATTTTCCCTTAAAAATGTAATTTCTAACCTCGATCATGCCAGAGAAGCAGTACGGAGGCCCATGGTGATGTCAAATGAAAATGATATTCCACAATAGCAATTTACTTTTCCACGTATGTTAGTTTTTATGAGTAAAATGAAAATCTTACTTTCCAGTTTGCATTTTCATTTGACTTTTTGTACAGCAGTTTCTGTCTTTAATTACATTATTACTTTAATACGGCTTGGGCTCTTTTTATGTTAAATTAGGCAACATTGTTTATTTATGTTTTCGTTTTTTCAAATTTGATTTTAACATTTAAATATTGTCCACTGCACAGAAAGATAAGTCTTTGAAAATGAAATGTGAAATGCCATTTTGATTTTGAAATGGTCGTAAAATTGCATTTCCATTTTGATTTTGACTTAAATATTGCTTGCATAAATGGTAACAGTGTTGCATTCTAATCTCCTAATAAAAAAAACATTTAAACCTTGTCCTCTGTGACCTTGAAAATAAAATGTACAACTGCTTTAAAAGTCATACAAACTTGACATTGCATTTATATTTAAAATAGAATAACATTTACATATATGGGAAAGTGTAATACTATTGTGGATATTTTTTATATTAGAGTTAAAATATTCAATTGAATAAAGTCCCTATGGGCTTCTATAGTCTTCCTAATACTTCCATATCTTTGTGTAGTTTACTGAGGTGCATTGCATGAGACAATATCACTGATATTGTATGGCATTGTTGTGACTGTGTGTAGGATTTTTTCCCATGGCCACTGAGAGCCGTCTGGCTCCTGTGCCTGGCCCTGTTCCCTACAGCTATCCAGTGGACAAGGAACTCCAACTCCCAGAAGCCTTCACTTCCCCTGCCACACACTTCAGCCCCATCATCCTGACCGATGAAGGGTTTTCAGAGGCGGAGAGACAACACCTTGGGGCTTCCATTGAAGGGTATATATATTACTGAAAAGTATATCCATTACAACTATACCACTCTTAGAATGACACTGAATAATCTGTTTTAAAAAGCTCATTTCTGGGTAAAAGTAAAAAAAAATGTAACCACGGGGATATGGCTGCACCCCATTTATTTTCAACGGGACCCCAGAACCAAAGCCGGATTTGTAAGTTCATTGATTCTGGCCGATGGTTAGGGCCCCAACACTTTGACAAATTTCAACAACATTTTTGAAAAAATCAACAGAAGGCCCTTTGTAAGTTTGGGGTATTTGGCCAACCCTAATCCCTAACTTTTGCCAGGAACATCCATATTTGTTAGGCGGGTATAGGGTTTTGTTGGATAGAGTAAGGCTAGCTGCTTTTTCATGCATTAGGTCTTTATGACAGCTGTTTGGCTGCTGACTGTTACCAGTGTTCTTTAAGACGTTTCAGCCCATTTTTATTTGATGAAAAGTCATTACATTTTTGTTTTAGTAAAAATGTTTTCTCTCAACTTTGTCAGATATCTCTTTATTTAGTCCTTTGGAAAAGGTCCTTTTTAGTCATCAAACTAGATGTTAGAATTAGAAATTACATGTAATCTAGTCCTAGTCTTCTAGAAAAAAAAGAAGCTTAATAGGGTTGTTTATTTTTCAGGTTTACGGATGAGTTCACAACCAGCAGTGAGGAAACAGGCCCTGATTTTACTTCACAGTACCCAACTTGTACACAGACTGAACTAAATCTACATACACAGGAGTCGCCTGTTAATCACGCCAGTGTAACTACAACTTCCAGCCAAGAGATGCTGGTCAACTCTTCTTCTACTCTCCCTGATATTTCCTGTCTTGAAGTCTCTCTTCCCCCGCAGCTATCCGATCACCTCAGTGGTTGTGGTGTTTTCAACAACTATCTCTTCTGTCAGGATCCCATAACAGGACATCTCTCCTTAGTACCTGTGCAGGTTAGGGCTCCAGAGTCTCTCCTCGGGTTGGATATAAATCTCTCCATGGTTCCACAGCCTTTACAGGGACTAATCACACTTCCAAAAGGCAAAGATTGTCAATTTATGAACTATGTTAATATGCCTTTGAGGCCTGGACCCCTGGATTATGGCCCACTGTCATCCTATTTCAATGGAAGCTCCATTATTTCTGACAGCCCACTGGAGCACAGTATTCCTAGAGCTTACAATGGACAAACAAATCCAGAAAGTGAGAAGCAGTCTCCTTTAAACTCTGCCCCCCCTATAGTCCACCCCGCCCTACAGGAGGTGATTGACCTCCTCAAGGGAGAGTTTTCAATTGATGGGGATTTGGACAATGGACAAGAAGAGGACGTCACTATGGGTATGTATCTTTAGACATGTCATATCATTTCATTATTGTTTCATTAAGTGTCATTAAAATGGCGGCTGCCAGCAAGTGACTAATAAACGACTAAATGTCATAATGCCAACAAAAGTCTGCCTTTAGATTAGTGGTGGTGATGCGCAGCCTAGCGACCCTCATAAAGTTTGTTTATAGCATTTTGTTGACTTTTTATTGCTGCTGATTGCTTCAAAAGTCACAAGGTAGTGTTAATATGTGGAAATGATCCTGCTGAACAGAACTGGTTTCATAAGTCAAGTTTCATAGTTTTCACGGGATGCTTTCTTCAAGGATGACCTACAAAAATACATTGTCACTGCACTACTTTAAAACCATTGTGTTTGGTAGTGTGGAGCATATGTGAGAACAGCTTGTTGCTTCTCTCTCATTGATTGACCTTTTGCTTACCTGTTGTTTACCTTAGGTCTGGAGATTGCTTAAATTGGTAATAGAATTACGGCAGAAACCACAAAAAGCTGGCAGACACAGATACCCTGTCTGTCTGTCTGTCTGTCTGTCTGTCTGTCTGTCTGTCTGTCTGTCTGTCTGTCTGTCTGTCTGTCTGAGCACTTTACATTAAGCAAACAGCTGTGTCCAGCTTTGCTAAATAAAGCTTGAACCAAGGGGGATCAATGAGCAAAACACCAACAGCCAAAAAGATAATAATTCGACAATCAGTCAGTTATAGGCATGACTTGACCAGTATGATTCAATCATGTAAGTCAGGGTCACCTCTTATATGTTAATCATCAGCAGTGACGTCAAACTAGAATGACTTGTACAGCAGTCAACTAAAAGCTGCAGAGAATGCCCTACACCTAAAGGTTTAAAAGGTGACTGCTTTTCTTTTCTTCAGTGATACAACAAAACAAAGACCCACTCGATTATCCTGCTTTGACCTGTTAACACATTCATTTAGAAAATCGACTGTTTCTCTTTTCCGAGGGGAGTATATCTTCTCGTTGAAGGACCTCCAGTACCAGATGTTTGCCGGTGTTGTGAAGGAGAGGTTCAAGGATCTGTACTGGGAAGAAGACTTGCTGGGTGTACTGCACTGCCTGGTGAACTACAGCCCGTCCACACTGTGAGTAGGACCTCAGACACTTTCTTCCTTCATTTTGAACACTCATAGGAAGGTGGCAATGGCAGTTGTTGTTTTCGTCCAAGGCTCTCTTCAAAAACTGTTTACTCAGACCCTTTCCCCGCTAGACAAAAATCCAAGAATAGCACTAGCACCTGGCTTTTCTTTGGAGAAAGGTTACAATTGTGAAAATGTTCATTCTCCGAAAATGACTCTCATGGGTATTTGTTCCACTTCAGTTCCATTTTGCTCCTGAACTGAATATGTATTTCAATCAGTAGAGTGAAACGAATAAGGAAAGGTTGATGATTGTTGGAACAGAATGTTACGTCTTGACAGAAATGATTTTGCACTTAGACTTACCAGGAGATTTGTTATTGAGGAGCAGCTGCTCTGAAAGTGAAATCCACTCCATAAGCAAAGTAATTGATTCAAATAGGGACAAGACTTCACTTCATATGTAAGTTGTGCAAGTTTTTACTCTAATGAATCGAAATGGCACAGTTATCCTGCATTATGTGTTGTACACATTTCCTGGTGTTAGAATATTTACTTTTAAATAGTCCCTTTCCTTGAGTGTGTTATATAGGTTTTAGTGCATGTAAATGTTGTTAAACGCCTCCATTGGACTCCTTTGTTTACTTCTGTAACATAGTGACATCACATTACATTACATTACATGTTACTTATTAGACGCTTTTATCCAAAGTGACTTACATACTCAATACTGTGGACAATCCCCACAGGAGCCATTTGGGGTGAAGTGTCTCAGGGACACAACGACATGCTGACTGCAGTGGGGTTTGAACCTGATCCGAACACCTACGCACAACCCACTGCGCCACATGCCTCCATCACTATGTAACACTCACACTATTGTCTACCGCTCCAACACATTGAACATGATTCGCTAACGGGCGGGACATCTCTAAGCAGTTGACCAATCACAACAGGGCCGGCCAGCTAACCAGTTTCAGACAGAGGGTGAAAAGAGGTGCTGCAGCACAGGCAGCATGAGAAAAATAAAGAGCTTTTTGAAGCTAAAAGCATGGAGACATGTCACAGGAGAGACACGAAACACAAATATGAACCTGAGAATTAACATATATGTCCTCTTTATATGTCAAAAGTTATAAACCCCCCCAACACCCTACTCCTCCTCTTCTCACCCATACACAGCATTCACTTCACACACACTTAAGCCTGCATCTGAAACGGTCCCTATGGCAACCGATAGTGCCGGGTAGGATGTCCGACAATAGTGAAGATACATGTAAGGCCTCTAATACATTGTTACCGAGCAGCACTAAAGTGTGTGTGGGGGGGGGGGTTCAATGGGTTCCACAGACATCTATTCATCTATCCGTTTCCATGCTCTTGTGCTCAGGAGCCATATGTGGAGAGAGCCTTTAATCTGCTGCAGCAGGAGGACATCACAGCCTTTTATACATGGACACTCTTCCTTGAGAATTGCAGGGCTTGTTCACGGGGCTCAGCTGTCCACAGTTCTTGTTCCTCTAATAGAAGGAGGGCTGTAGCCTCTCCTTTATGATGTATAGAGAGGACTGAATGTGTGCTGGATGGATCCATCGGTGTGACTGCAAGAGCAACGTATCTACAGGATGTGAGCTGCAATATCTTTTAAATCAGGCTTCGATGGCTTTTTGTTAGTGATTGTTGCTGTGGGCAATCTTTATTTTTTTAAGCTGTCGTGTTGTCAATGTCTAATGTGTGTTGTGTTTCACGATGATTATATGTTGTTATTGTAGGGCTGCCAATGCACAATTTTCAAAAATTGTGATTATTATGACCGGTCTTGAAATTGCGATATGATTTATGATTTTATTATCTCTCAAAAAATAGTAGGCTTTTATATATTTACTTTATTATGTATATTTAAAGATCAAAGTGTGATTTCTTTATTATTTTTTTATTTTTGTAACAAACAATTCTTTTAATAATTATTAATATTATTTTATTATTGCAATACTTAATTTAGAAATGTTCACATATTTTGCCATTCTGCGATTTAAATATCCCTATTTAGATATCGATCCATTTAAAATGATGTTGCTGCCCAATGTAATTGAAATGCTGTTTTTATGTAAAGCAAGACACATTTTTTCTTAGGTTTAATCAAATCTGTCCGTCTATCTCCCAGTTGTCTTCTTTATTACATGCTGAAATGCATATGATTGTCATTGTCCTTTACATAGGTGAAATGTGGCTGGCTTTGAACTGACCGTGTGTTTCCTCCCTCCTGCAGCAGCTCTAAGGAGCAGCCTCCATCAAAGGCTGTGAAAAGGGCAAACCTTACCCCACCCTTGATATCTGCTGCCTGGGGAGGGAAGAGAGAACTTTGTCTGCACGGTTGTCTGGACCTGAATGGAAACGTACACACAGCCAGCCCCTCTGATGTGGATCCATGGGAAGGACCTGAGGCCAGGCCCGCTCATGGAGAATATGAGGCTGCATGTAAAGGTTTAAAATCAGGATCAGAGGAGAGTCAACACAGCATCAGTCCAGGTAGGAGAAAGACTCAATGTTATTTATATTGTTTAGGACAATCCGGAGGAGGATTGGGCCACATGTACATTTGAATCTGACCAAAAGGGATTTTTTTTCTTTTAAGTCAGAATTCAGATTTTTTTTTATTCTGACTTTCTCTCGGAATTCTGAGTTTAGTCTTAAACTTTGAATCTAAAAATCTTGGTCCTACAGGAAACACATCTGTTGTGTGAGTCATCATGGCGCATTTACACTGCAGGGCCTCGCACGGCTTAGTACGGTATAGTTCAACCCAGTCTCACGCCATTTCGTGTTATAGTCACGAAATTAATTTAATCTATTGATACGTGTTCACCAACACGATTTTCGCATTTTTTTCGTGTCACACAGAACGATTTTAAAAGCAATGTATTTCTATTGGTAGTATGTTTCGTGCCTGCACCACGTCTTTTTGTCCGGTCGGGTCAAAAAAACATTTTCTTACTCAATATCTTACCCTAAGCCTAACCCTATCCCTTTTATTTTAAATTGTATAATGTCTGAGTTTTTTTGCCGTCCGCGAGGAAAAGAAATGGCTCAGAGCCTCAAAATACTGAAATCTGTATTTTTTGTCATCTCTTTTTCCTTCTAATTTGTTATTATTTGGTGCAGGCACGAAACATACTACCAATAGAAATACATTGCTTCTAAAATCGTTCTGTGTCAGAATACTGAAATCTGTATTTTTTTTAAATCTGTTTTTCCTTCGAATTGAAAATCGTGTTGGTGAACACGAATCAATAGATTAATTTCGTGACTATAACACGAAATGCCGTGAGACTGTGTTGTATAGTTAGGTCTTGGTAGGCCAGGCTCACTTTATCCTGCGTTTCCATTACAGTTTAGGAACGGGGGTTGTAACTATAGTAACGCAGTGTAGGCGGAGCCGTGACGTCATCTTCAATGCGAACCACAGAAAACCAACATCAGCCGTTAGCTGTTAGCACTCAGAGCTCACAGCTCCTCATATCTGTTCAGAAACTAGACAAAAGTTAAACAAGTACACACCACAGACTGCCTGTGTCATGGTGAATACAGTCGCTGCTTTATTTATGTCTGTAGGCCGTTGTTGTGAGTGTGGACGGTCGGAGCATATACAACGTTAGCTTAGCCGATCTCCATTTAGAAAACACGCATTTTAAAAGGTTTTTCGCCTGCCGTCTGTCTGCAGACTTGACAAAGCATTAATTCATGGTTTTTACTAACCGGTATCAGTATGTTGTTACTTCGGCATCATTTTGAAACGAGTATTACAATTAAATCACGGTAAAATATGTTAATTTTGTTGTAGTTGCCAGCGATTCTCTCACTAGTTTAGCATACTCAGCCCGGTTGTTGGCCTGGAAAGAAACTCGATTTTGGAGAGCCAGAAAAACTGTGAAAAAGTACCCACTAGCCGGAACTACGCCTAGTGGAAACGCAACCAAAAACGGGCCGGGCACGGCACGCTTAAACCGCGCTCCGCGCTGTAGTGGAAATGCGCCATAATAGCCAGGTCAATGTTGGATCCAGTTCCATATTAATAACATATTTGTTCATAACAGTGTAGATCAAACTAAATATGGATATATGAGGCCAATTTTGAGTTTCTTCTTAATTTATAGCCTTTGTAATTAAAATGTATTTGTAACTGCACTATTAACTCCAAATGTATTTGGATTTTGGAGCGTAAATGCAATTGCAAGAAGTAAAAAGCTAACGTAATGCTGTGAACAAACTACACAATTTCCATTTTCTTTTCTTGTATGCCTCTACTCAAAGTACAAGTGTTGGAGATGTACCCATAAACACACTCAAAGCATGTGACGGGTTTGAAGCAAGGAATATAATCCACATTACATTTTCTAGATATATTCTCTCAACTCTCAACAGATTATAGAAGTTGTTTTTTTATTTATGCTTACAGCACATATCCCTACAAAGATGGTTGTTTATGTGGCCTTAGGTTCCTCACTAACTTATATAATTGTGGCCCATGTTGCATACTCAGCATTATATCACATGATTGTATGAGGTCGTTCATTTCAGCCTTTGGCAAATCAATGCCTGCTTGCTCTTCAATATAGTGGTTGTCCCATTGTGTTTGGCTGATAAGATTATTTTGAAATCAAAGTCCACCACACCAGAGGTGATGTCAGTCTATACAAGTATAAATGCTTTTTAAAAAAATGCTTTTGCTTATTCCTTAAATGGGTACTTACTTTTTTGTTATGCAATTAAAGTGAGAATGTTGAGATTAAAGTCAGAATTCTGAAAATAAATCTGGATTCTGAGATGAAAGTCGGACATTTTAGGAAAGAGGGCAGATTCTGAGGAAAACTAAAGTCAGAACTTTGAGATTTAAATACTTTTAAGGAAAGGAGGAAAAAACAATCACTTTGGTCAGATCCTAGAAAACATTCACATGTGACCCTTATCCTCTTCTGTATGTACAAAATAAAATCAAAAACCTTTTTGTTTTTAATAAATTAGCCCCCTTTAAACAATCCTTTTGATGATTAGAATTGTATTAACAGATTTGAAACTGTATTTCACCCCAATCTATTTGCAATGTTTTGATATATTTCACTGAACTTGGCTGCTGCCTGGAGTCATGAGAGCTGTGACTGGCTGTTGGATGCTGTTCTTAAGAACTGAACCACATTCATACGAGTCCAAGGCCTGCTAGCTGACTCTAAAGATGTTCTCCCTCTCCTCTGGGACTCATTCCTGGCCAATGACATGCACAAACACACCCTTTGCATCTGTGCTGGTTGTGCAATTCAATCTTAGTAGTCTTGATTACAAACAGGCTAATGCAAGACACTTGAGATGAAGGGATAGTGGTATTAGGAGTCTGTTAGACAGTGGGTGTATTGTGCACCCATGACAGGGTTAGCAATAAATACCCTCAGCACCATCTCTTTGAATTTTCATGTGATTCTGTCCCTCTCTTTATTTGTCTCTGTGCTTCCCTGTTTACCGGTCGAGGTGTGAGCACTGACAGTCTGGACACAGGGCTCATGGAGGGAGGGGATCATTCGGCGGGGGGCAGCGATGAAAGCCCCTCTGAAGCTGAGTTTCCCTCAGGGAGAGAGGAAGGGCTGACCCAGGAGGAGCAGATGAGCCCGGACTGGCTGCAGGACATGGAGGACAGCGACTCTCTGGCATCGGAGCGACTCCTCTCGCCCCGGTCCAGAGCCGAGGGGCCGGGCCCCCTCTGCAGCCCGGCCTGGGCCCTGGCTCTGTACGGACCAGAGGGTTTCAGTGCAGAAGTAATGGAGTACGCAGTGAATCTGGGGCAGCACACGGGATCGCCATGTCTGGATGTGAAAACACAGGTGGGTAGCAGACGTCAGATTTGACCTTTACCAGGCTTGTGGAGTAACAGATTACATGCTGTGATGGAATGTAACTGAGTACTTAAGAATATTACTTAAGTGTAATTTTGATGTACTTTTAATAAAGTATTTTTAATATTTATTATTATTATTATTATTATTATTATTATTATTATTATTATTATTATTATTATTATTATTATTATTATTATAATTGTTATTAGTATTATTAATGTATATAGTTATATTAATAATAATAATAATATATTTGTATTTATTGTCATTCATATGCTTTGTCTACAGATTCAGATTATTAGCTAATACAAAATATTACCAGCGAATAAAAAAAAAAATGAACTAATAAATAAAAATGGACATATCATTTTAGGCTAAGATATCCAGCAGAAGCATTAACATTAGCTCCACCTTTACTAGCTGTGATTCAAACATAAATGCATCAATAATCATAATCCAGTCATTTAACATATATAATATTATATGTTAGTAAGTAAGGTTTTCCATTACTGTTAATGAAAAAAATATGTAATCAGATTACTGGTAAATCTTTGAAAAACAAGGATTACTGGCAGAATTACAATTTTACAATACATTTTAAAATAAAGAAGGATCTATTAGGAAGCAACACTCTGTGGGCGCACTTAATCTATTTAGTGTAGTAAACTAAAAAGATCATATAGTGTTTGTTGTAAGGGATCAGATGTTATCTCTTCTCTGTGAGCTGTACTGTTCTGTACACCAAGTGTGAATCTATACGCCTACTGCCGTTTTGTGCATGTTAACGGTCTGCAAAGGCTAAAATCCCTGTGTTCCCTTCAGAGGGAGTTTCTCTCTCACAACCCCCTGCCTATGACGCTTCTATTGGCTAGCGCTCTAAGAGATTGTAGGGGATAGGCTAAGGGGCGGGACATCTCTAAGCGCTTGACTAATCACAACAGTCGGCCAGCTAACCAATCAGAGCAGACTGGGCTCTGGTTTCAGACAGAGGGTGAAAAGAGGTGCTGCAGCACAGGCAGTATGAGAAAAATAAAGAGCTTTTTGAACATTAAAGCATGGAGACATGTCACAGGAGAGACACTACATACTAATATTAACCTGAACATCAGCACAATAAGGCCACTTTAATAGGAGAGAGAAGAGGTTTTCTGCACAAAAAAGATCTTTGAATATATCCATCAACATATCCTCATATTTGTGTTGTATTACTTTATGGTGATAAACTGCAGCTTGTGTTTTAGTGTTTTTTCATTTCCATTCTTGCAATGTATCTATTGTGTTATATCTAACTGCTTATTATATGCAGTTTCACTCCCTAGTTTTATTCTCGTGCTGGGTTATCGGAGCAGGATTTATGTTCCTATCTGCAATAAAGTGGGTCAGCTTTGGGGTAAATAGGACGAGAACATGTGGGGCACTTTAAGATAATTGACATATTATTCTCTCCAAACTGGATCTGAATATGAATATGTGAACTTGGCCCTCGGCAAAGAAAGTTAATATAATTTGCAGAAGAATATTAATGAATAGTCTTTGTGTTAGCACGCTTTGATGGCAGCGGTTTGTGTAACCACTATGTGTAACCACTAAGGACACACCTTAAGAGCCGTGCTGCTACGACTCCTCGATCACTTCACTACAAAAGAGCTGTTGCCTTCTGTTGCCACGGTAAAGAGAGAGAAATAAAGTTTATTAGAAACAAAGCTCTTTCCGTGAAAAGCATGTGGTGTTATCTTAGGGCCGTGTGTGTGATTTTGAGCCTTTTTTCTTTTTTACAGGAACTGCAGCAACAGCTGATGATTGAAACAAGGAATCTTAAGAAAACAAGAAATTTCTACCAGAAGCTGCTGCAGCAAGAAAGAAAAAACAAAGGTACCCATATCATAACTGTCTGGGAATCATTTCGCCCTACATGTTTACCTTTTGCCCTCTGACGCAGCTGACCAACCTTGAGCAGCCGTTATCTCCCATAAGGAGGGGCTGCCCTAGCAAGTTGTTGTTGTTACCAGTTTATGGCCGGACAACTCTCTGTGAGAGATAGTTATTGTTGTGGGACACCTGGAACACATCCTTCTCGGGGTTTAGATGACCCAGAGCCATAAGCGACAACAAATGTGATTCAGTGTCCTCAGCTGTTTAGTCTATCTATTGAAGAATGTTGATTATTACACTCTGAACTAGTTAAAACCTGGAGCTACAGGAGGGTTCTTCAGAATTGATTGTGGCATCTCAACCGTGTGGTCAAACCGTGGCCCCGTGACATGTCTCGTCAATTCTCCGGCCGTAGCTCCAAATAAACCGTCAGTGTTTGCCATCAAAGCTCCAGCTCTCCTCATGTCTCTCTGAGTCCTGACTCCAATTGCTTCAGAAGTTTCCCCCACAATAACGCTGACAGCATACACAAGCTCCAGTGTGGTCGATAACATATTATGTCACAACTTAATTGAAAACTCGATTCTGATTGGTCAATTTGGACATTCAGCGATCTGCTCTTTTACTCTAGCAGACTGTTGCTAAGGATGCTCTGATCAAGACTTTTCCTGATCCATTTATCCAGTTGTTCAGTCTGTTATTATACACAGAACAGGTCACAGGACCTAAGCCCATTAGGTCTGAATACATAAATACATATACAAACACATGCATATTTACTATGGAGAGGTGTCGGAGCAAATAGGCTGCCAGGTTTTCCGGGGCCAGGGAGCAGTCTGGGTTTGGTGCCTTGCTCAAGGACACTGGCAGTCCCGATGAGGTGAAATGGCAAATCTCCAGCTACCAGTCCACACAACGTATTCTAGCTCCAATCGGGAGTTCAATCGGCGATCGTTCGGTTCCCAAGCCAAGTCCCACTGAGCTACAGTTGCCTAAGACCCCTTTACACGAGAACGAAACGGGTTGTATCCGCATAGTTTATCTTGCGTATAGCCCTTTTATTTATACGAGGCCGTAACAAAACGATTGAAACGGGTCCCAAGGTGGATAGATCTGCAAACGGAACGCTCTGCGGGGTCAAACGGCTGCGTGCAATCGCCTCTATACGGTCATTTCCCGATAGATGAAGCCATAGCCCCACCTCTGCTGCTCACTGCTGTAAGATGGCCAGTAGCTACTGTCAGTAGCTACTGCTAGTGCTACTGCTACTGACCATGCTACAGATGTTAGTACAACATCTACAGCTCGACCATGCTACAGATGTTAGTGCAAAATCTACAGCTCCTCTACCACAACCATCAGCAACAAGTGGACATGGAGAATTACATGAACTACTACATGTTGCTAAATCCACCGCGGGGCATAAATAGAAGGGTAGCCATGGCAACCATGCTCTGGGGTCTTCTTCGCTGCTTTTGGTGTATTTTGTGGCGGAAGTTACAGCGCCACTTACAGTCCCGGCATATGTACTACAGCGTGTCCAGCGCTTTCGAGCGGTCTCGTGTGGAAGTACAGCGCCACTTACAGTCCCGGCATATGTACTACAGCGTTTCCAGCGGTCTCGTGTGAACTGACACGTTAAATGAAACGAATGCATGTGAACGGAAGACTTTTTTGAAAACGCATACTGTGCATAAACGCAAACGTTCCCGTGTAAAGGCAGCCTAAATAGATCATTTGCTGTCACATCAATCTGCAGAAGGAAGTCTGGTCAATTGATACCAGCTGTGGTATAAACACATTAAAGTCAAAGTCAACTTTAATGTCAATCTTCCAGTTTGTGTGTACAGACAGAGAGATCAAAACACTGTTTCCCACAATCCCGAATATAAAAACAATGAATATAAAATATAAAATGTAAAAATATGTGTGCAAATATGTATGTACACAGTCAAAGACACATTTTTTACATGTCCACACATTAAGACCTAAATAAAAACACAACAATCAATATATACAAAATACAGTCACTTCAATATTTTGAGAATGTACATTAGTGCAGATTGTTCATCGAATGTGCAAAAATAAATATTAGTGCAAATTGTCCATAGAATGTGCATTATTGCAATATTGTCCATAGCAGCGTGAAAAGTGTCTGGTGCTGGTTTTTAGTGTCTGAGTGAAAGAAAAAAAAACATGGACTTCTTTCTTAATATTCATTTCAATATTTGTGATAAGCACGAAAACGCACCAAAAAGAAAACTTAAACAAGAAAACTGTTAAAGAGAAGGAAATGTATTCAAGGCCACAGAAGGCAGCATTAAACACTAAAGGGAACGGCGGAAGAAGACAGACAGGAAGTAAACACCAAAGGGAACAGCATAGGAGACAGACAGGAAGTAAACACTGAAGGGAACAGCAGAAGAAAAAAGACCAGAAGTAAACACTAAAGGGAACAGCAGAAGAAGACAGACAGGAAGTAAACACTAAAGGCAACAGCATAGGAGACAGACAGGAAGTAAACACCAAAGGGAACAGCATAGGAGACAGACAGGAAGTAAACACTGAAGGGAACAGCAGAAGAAAAGAGACCAGAAGTAAACACTAAAGGGAACAGCAGAAGAAAAGAGACCAGAAGTAAACACTAAAGGGAACAGCAGAAGAAAAGAGACCAGAAGTAAACACTAAAGGGAACAGCAGAAGAAGACAGACAGGAAGTAAACACTAAAGGAACAGCAGAAGAAAAGAGACCAGAAGTAAACACTAAAGGGAACAGCAGAAGAAAAGAGACCAGAAGTAAACACTAAAGGGAACAGCAGAAGAAGACAGACAGGAAGTAAACACTAAAGGCAACAGCATAGGAGACAGACAGGAAGTAAACACCAAAGGGAACAGCATAGGAGACAGACAGGAAGTAAACACTGAAGGGAACAGCAGAAGAAAAGAGACCAGAAGTAAACACTAAAGGGAACAGCAGAAGAAGACAGACAGGAAGTAAACACTAACAGGAACACAGTATGGGCTCTGGCAGTGTCTAAAGACTGGTTAATGGAATATAAAATGTGAACAGACTTGGATAGTTACAGAAAAACTCGATCAGTGCTGTATCAGTATCATTGTATCCAATTATTCTTATTTAACCAAAGGTTCTGACAACAAACTGATGCTGTCCAAACTCAAGTCCCAGCTTGCGGAACTCCGATCCAAAGTTGTCTTCTTGGATACGGTGAAGAAATATCTTGAGGTACTTTCAAAGTGTCACAAATCCAAACAATGCTTTTTCTTATTTATTATCTAACAACTTGGCTCTTCTGTCCTTGACATTATTTATTATATTTCTGCAGATTCTGAGTGTGGACCAGTGGGGTTTGGAGGTTTCATTACTTCCTTCTTTGGCCTCCTGTGGACCCGGCTCTTTGGACTTCCGTTCCTCTGAGGATCCGTCAGCTCTGAGCTTCAGCAACAGCAAAGGGAAGAGCATTCTGCAGGTCGGGTCTCCTCTAGGCCTCATGGCTTACCTCTACGCCAGGTACTACTGATGAGGGTTTATTTGTGAAGGCCTCGGTCCGTCACAATGACTACTTTTGTTGGACAATGAATATTTTCCCGAAAATTAATTATTCTTGTCAAATTAGGACATTATGCCGCTGATAATAATAATAGCTTAATAACGCAACTAGAAAAAAATAAGATAGCGAGTTGGTGCAGTATGTCCCCTGTTGTCTATGTCTAGTAAAGATGGAACCAAAAAAGGTACCGGCTACTATCAACCACTTTTGATAACGGAAAATAAATGGTTCTAAGGCAGGGTTGCCAACTTTGGGTACCTGGCTGGAGTGAGATTTTGATATCATGGGTTTAATTCGGTTTAATTACACATATGCGCACGAAATGACTGCTATCGTGTCAGCAGCGAGACCTTAGCATATATATAGGATATATATACAATATATACAAATACACAATAATGGACACAGACTATAAAGGGCACACAGTTTCATTCACTAATGAAAGTCAAACATGTTTGTTTCCACTGTTTTATTGTGTGCCTGTCGCGATAAGCAATTAATTGACTTATCGTACGATAAATAAAAATGAACTCGATAACTTTTCTGACCTCGATAAATTGCCATTTACATGAGGATGTGACTAGCAGTTTGAAAGGATGTACTTGACTTATTATTATATATTATCATTATGTCAGTGGTCTAAAATGGTCATACAACGGTGCCGACAATATTATCGTTTATCGCAATAATTTCCGGGAAAATGTATCCAACAAAATTAATTATCGTGAGAGGCCTATACATGAAACACACACACACAAACAAATCTACAGACTTACTCCAAACTGCCAAATATATTAATTAACACACTCTCACTCTCATATACTCTTTGACTCTATTTTGGCCTAGTAGAACAATAAGCAGCAGACTTTTACTTTTTTATCATTTCTACTGGATCTTAGATCTGCAGTTGCAGTTGCGGCTCCAGAGTATTTTTGTTGGGTAATCTATGGTAGGGCTAACCCATACAGTGGTGGGGCTCAAGTCAGTATTTGCAATGTAATTACATACACGCTCCCCCCGACAGTGAAACGCCACGCGTGAGGTTTAGATTATTTCCCTGTCTCTCTCAATCCAAATTGAACTGTATGAAATAAAAAGGCACATTTGTCTTGTAGTAAATAAAAAGCGCGACCTGGAGCCAATCCTGCAATTTCCCCACAGGTGAAAGAGTAGACATGCTGAAAACCCAACCCCTGCAGGGGGGTCTGGGGGGATTCTCCCCCAGGAGATTTTTTTAAATACTAACATCAAATACACATTCTGGTACTCTCTTGAGAAGAAAAATAAATAAATCTATTACTACATATTTAAAAAAATGAATGCCATTTTAGTTTTGTGTTACTTTGTTCTGAAAGCTGAACCTGCTGCTCCTCACAGAGAGAAGAGGGAAGAGGCTGTGTGAATTACTTTACATTGTGGATAAGGGTGGATAGCCCCCATTGTTCTGTGTGTCAAAATGAAAGACAGCCCACACACCTATCAATGATCAAACCGTGGGGTCTTATTTCATTACGTGTTGATTTCTATCAACACGTAATGTTGTATCGATGATATGAGATGTACTACCGCAAAAGTATTCTCCGTCGGGACTTCCTGCAACAACACCACGCCGTTATCGTGATTCTGATTGGCCAGAAGACATTATCAAAGATGTTCTAATGAGAAGACGATCACTACGTGACAAAAGTTTTCAAAACCGTTTCTTGTCTTCGGTATTCTTGCTTTTGGCGTGAGAATAGTTTGGGCAGCGTGAGAGCGTGAGATTGAGAGTGAAAGCGTGTGTCACACGCCAGATGCGTGAGAGTTGGCAACCCTGTTCTAAGGAAGTTGAGCCGTGCCGTAGCATGCAGTGGAAATGCAGCATGTTAGCATGTTGACATTAGCATTTAGCACTCCTGTCGAGCTAGCCTGTCATGCAGTATACAACAGTGCTGTTCAATCATTTGTTTTAAATCAGTTTTGGACAACCAACCAGGCTTTGGCTACACAGACAATAGAGTGGTGCAAGAGTTTTAAACCCTGGAAATTAGTTAGCATTTTAGCACTTTAGCCCCCTTGCCTTGAAGTGACTGGTTTTTCGAACCTGTTTTTGGTTTCGATTCCCAAAATAAGTTCTGTGGTTAATACAAGCTTGTGAGTTTTTTCACTATTTGTTCTACATGTGTATTTATACACCTGTATCTGTTCAGGGGACAAATTATTTTCAGTGTTTTTGATGTAGTCCTAGTCTGTTAGTAGGGGAAGTTTTGTTATGTTGCTAGCAGCAGATAGAAGTGTCCTAAATCAACATGTATGTCATGTACTATTTTGTTGCTTTGTTGATCTTTATGAATACCCATTTGTTTGGCTTTTCTCATGACACCCACCACCAGTAACTATGTTGTAATAGTTGGGGGGGGGCTTTGGTGTGATGCTCTCTCACGCTGAATGGAGCCATTTAAAGTAGGCACCTACGGACATCTTGTTTTAAAAATGTTCTGGGCACAAATATGCAGGATACCTGGAGGTATAAAATCTCCCACATGCTCTGAGAGTTCTGAAATAAACAGTTGTGTTACTCTCTGAACTTAGTTGAATTGATATTCTCATTTTCATCGCAGAAATGCAGCTTTGGAGGGCTACATCCAGCAGTTCCTGTATACCTATCGTTTCCTCTGCACTCCTGAGCAGTTACTGCAGTTCATTATGGATAAATTCATCGCTGCTGCAAGGTACAGTATATCCAGCAATCTCCACTAAAGCTTTTCCTGTAAATCAGTGCTTGAATTGGGCCGGTACTCACCGGTATGCAGTACCGGCACTTCTGATTTTTACCCATGTGGTACCGGCACTTCTTACTGAGTACATCCAACTCACAGGTTTATCTTTGCTTTGAGAAAAAAGATTATTAATTTAACCCTTTTAGAAGGGAAGATATAGTCATTTGTTCTGGGCATGTCATCTTCGAGCCTGAGACCTGAAAAACAGGCTCAGGGCTTAACAGGTTAAGAACCCTACTTATCTTACTTCTTGGAAATACGCAGAAATATAAAAAAATTAGAAATATGTAAAGAAATATAAGGAGTTTAACTAATAATGTCCACTAAAAAGATAAAATACTATTAAATACAAATTAACATAAGTCAAGTATGTATAATGAAATGCCAAACAGCTCACAGAATGAAAGATTTTGCACTGATAGTATGAGCATTCTGTTTTTCTTTTCTTTTCAATTCAAGGCAATGTCCCGACATGTCAGGAGAAGCTGAGAAGATCTTCCATCGCAGTTTGGATCTGCTCCAGTTCTGGATCACAGACTGTAGACAGGTGGACTTCACCCCTAAGTCCAGCCTCCTCGATACGTTCGAAAGCTTCCTTAACACTGAGGTTAAAGTTATACTTTTTTGCAGCTTTTCTAAAATGCCAATACTTAATAAATACATACAATTCTGACCCCCTGGTCTCCCTCTCGCATAATCTTCATTAAAAAGTACCCAGTAATAAAGAATATTAATAACAAAGAAAATTGAATGGATATACAATGTTTATTTAATGGTAACGATAAGTTGAATATGCGTACCAAAGCTGCTATAAGACTTTCATCCTACTATATGTAGAAATCCCACACCATCTTTTACTGGGCTGATTTTATCAAGCTAGCCCAGGCATGGGCAAATTAAGGCCCGCGGGCCATATACGATCCGTTGGGTTTTTTAATCCGGCCCGCCGAATATTGGTACAAAATTGTCCAAATTATAGTAAAGACCGCATTCATTTTGCCTTTTTCCTGCAATACCCGGCATTTCAGTTGATCCCACTAGATGGCGCACTCTAGACACAATTGACCTTTGCTGGAGTCGGCAACCTGGCAAGATCTAAGAACCAAATACATCACGCTTACATTGGAGGAGGTCGAGATTAACCTGAGCAATAACAGTTCATGGCGAGTACAGCGAATACAAGTTGTAACAAGCAGTAGCGCTGAGCAAAGTGACTAGAACGCGACCACACACTTATAAAAAACACTTATATAAAGTCAGGCAACACTAACCAGGCTTAGTGTGATTCTGTTTATTTTACCTTACTTTAATAACCATCCGTTCACTGTTATTGACCATTGTGAAGAGCAGGCAGACGTTTTCCTGTTGTTTTGTATTATTGCAGCTATCGGATGGAATCAATACATGGGCTACATGTGGCCATCACAAGTAAAATCATAACGAAAACTACGCCGGTAAAATATGCGTGTAGAAAAACGGCTTATGCCACAATATGATAGCAACAAAAGTCAAGATAGTCTGATTAGCTTCGGTTGCTATGCTAACATCACCTGTAGAATGCCAGAGAAACTTTCATAACAGCGTCAATTCAGACTGAAACACATTCACTGATGGGGATGGGGGATATTTATCAGCTGCTTGTGTGACAGTCAGACAGTGAATACTTTAGAGCGGCTGCTGCCACGAGTTAACAGTAGAATAAACTCCGGTGGACGAGCAGCGCTCGGTAAATGCTGCTGAAACACATTAATAAACAATGCACCACGGCACTCTGGAGAAAAGTATAAGGTTGGAGAAGTAGTTATTTAATTTAATCTGGCTTCGTATGATTAAAAACTACCCGACGCAGTCCTCTATTGATGTTGTTGTGAGTGGTGTTGCGGATAAAATCAGCGACATAAAACGCTGTGTGGGTCATAAGAAGGCACGTAAATGGTTACGTCATGACGCAAACGATGACGCAATGACGCAATAATTCACCTTTGAACCTAATTCACCTTTGAACCTGCATCTGTAACAATGAGTGGACCAAAGAAAAGAAAAGTCAACAATGAGTGCCGAGTGTTTAATGAGGAGTGGACAGCTAAATATCTTTTCACCGATCTGCTACTGGCCCGGCCCGTCTGACATATTTTAAAACTCATAATGGCCCCTGAGCAAAAAGGTTTGCCCACCCCTGAGCTAGCCTACGTTAACAAGTTAGCCAAACTATCTTAAAGTTTGTTCTTGTTTCTTTTGGTTGCATTTGGCAGCCAATAACTTAACTATGGAATACAAATAAAGACTCTGAGCAGGCACAACAACGCCGGAGAAATGATCAACTCGGCTAACTGAGATCCCAAAAGATGGCAAGCTAAAGCTGTTAGCGGCTTTATTATTACAGCTTGTAACTTTAGGTATAGTTTTTAGGCATACAGCCTCAAACTCAACAGTTTGAACTGGATAGTGTTAGCTAGCAACTTAGCCGAGGCTAGCGCTGTGTTTGCAGCTCAACTTTCACAACAGCTCCACACTTAAACTCCCAGGAGTAGCTACATTGTTTGTTTCAAACATAACAAATCTTCAAGTATTAAAGTTTACTTAAAGGTTATGATATCAAACTTACAATATAAACATTTTACAATAACAAGTACAGTTCTATAATATGTACCTGTTCTGTTATACAGCACCTTATAATTTCCTTACGCTTTGTATACATGTAGGACCCGAAATACACATTTCAAATTAATAAAAGCTAAAAAACCTGCGATCTGCCTTTAAGACTGTACTTAGTAGGTAAACAAAAACCCATACATCCGCACCACAGATTTTAAACAGCTTGAAAGACTTATATTAAATAAACACAGAAATAGTTATTTTAGATTGTACCCCTAAGTAGTTTTCACATGTATTCTTTTTCCTCAGGTGATTCCTGTGGACAGTCGGGGGGAGGCCCTTCTTGCTGCTCTCCACACCCCTGCTTACACGACGTGGAGCCACAGAAGTGAAAGCCTCCTCAGCCTCCTCAGCTTCCAGGAAGATGATGATTCTGTGTGTGTGCATTCATCCACTGAGGATCTTGGAAGAAAGGTCAGTATCTCTATCATCAATTCTACCAAACAATAACTCTGTCCTTCTGTGTCTTTTGAGGTTTTCAATTGTGGTCAACCACATTACAGTGTGATGCAGCAGGGTGATAAGGCCATGACTTTTCTTTAAGGTATTTAATCAAACCAAACATTCAAAGCTGAATAAGTATTCAAGATTTAAAGATAAATCTGATGAATGAGGCAAAGACTGCAATGTCTCCACACCTTTGTTATTAAAATGGCAGAAAGTGACAAATTAAAACATTTTGGGCGTTTTACTCCTCTCTGTTTTGTCTTTAATTTTCAGTTTGATCCAAACCTACATTTCACGAGTGCCAACTGGTGCATGATGCTTTCATGATTAGCAAATACTAATTGGATGAATGAGTACAATTTAACAGATGTAATAACCTATATTTGAACCTTAAGGTGTGGAAAGATCCTCAAAGACATCACCTTGAACAGGAATGGACATGTGTCGCTATTTTCTGACATGATCCTAGATCAAATGGTTATTGTATTACTCTAAAATGATTGTTAGTTGCTGCCCTGTCAGACAGATTGTTATAGTTTGCTACATCTCTGTTCATGTAATTCAGAGCAATGCATCCTCTTGTCAAATCTCTCTCTTGATTGTTTAGTGGAGATTCTCCCGGGTGGTGGAGCCCTCTGCAGCCATGTCTAAAGACAAGGCCTTCTCCGTCGCTACGGCCCTGCCCATGCCCTGCTATGGCTCCCTGGCGGATGACCTCTCCACCGTGTGCCTGCAGAGCAAGGAGCGGATCCCCTTCAGCCAGAATGAGTGCAGCGCTCAGCACGTCACCCAGCAGCTCACCCTCCTGCAGCAGGTACACAGCTCCACATCCCCCTCCCTTACTTCTTTAACACATACAATGTATACACTCTGCATATGTATTTATTATTGCATTAAGCAGTATTCCAATATCACTGTACAGTATCACATTTTACATTCAATTAATTTTCCATGTAGATTACTTATTTCTGCATTTACTTCAACATTCTCTTTCACTATTAAATTGTTATTTTTACTTTTACTTTATTTGTATTTGTTTGTATGTTATTCTATTTTAATTCTATTTATTCTTGCACTATTTTATTTTTATTATTTTTATTTTGTATTACTGTTATTAGTATTGCATTTATATTTCGTCTGTACTTATACTTTTTTTTGTTTTATATATTTTTTTATTGTATGTTATTTATTTTTCATCTTGCATGAATTTACATTTACTTTAACTTTCAATATATATAGCTGTAATTCAATATCATTTAGATGTTTCATTCTTATGTGTATTTCTATTTCTATTTCCTCTTGCACTATTTTCTATTTGTTTTTGTCCTAATTATATTGAATGTTGCATGATTGGAGAAGTCTGGGACTTTTCATAGCCAAATGATGCTGTAGCTATTGTGCATTTGACAATAAAGCCTTAGAATCTTGAACATATTCATATTTAAGTTGTTGTTGTTGTTGTTGTTGTTGTTGTTGCCTCTTTTCACCACTAGAGGGAGACATGCCTTTATGCATACAATCACCTCCTGGTCCAAAACTGAACTTTGTTTTGTAGGAAATGTTCCAGGGATGCCATCCAGTTCATTTCCTCAACTCCAGAATTCAAGGAGTCCGGGACAAAGTCTCCGCCCCAAACAAGTGAGTATAATGTTCCAGCCTTACACATTATATTTCATTTGTCCTTTCATCCAAAGCGACAAACAAAAAGTGCGATCAACCTCCAAGCTTTTTATTATATAACAAATCTCAAGTGCAACACAGAACACACAATATCATACAGTATGGGAATCATTCTTTGCTTTTACATCCATTTTATTATATACATTGTAATAAAACAGACAAAGTATCCTAAGTATTTGATTTGGGTTTTTTCTTTAGGTAAAGGGAAAAAAGTGAATATAAATATATATAAGATAATGCAAAAAACGAATTTGTCATTTACTAATGGGTTGTACAATAGAACATCTACCCTCGGATTTACTCTTCAAATAAATCAATCGTATTGTTAAATGAATCAAAAGAAATACATGTGGTAGAAAAGAGAGTATTCTGTTTTATATGCCATTTAATTGTAATTGAATACATTTCTACTTTTACTTGAGTTAAATATCTTCTTCCACCAGTGATCATTTCTAGTAAACAGTTCCCAGATCACTGTCCCCCCTCTCCAGCAGGAATGTGTCTCAGCACGGTCCCCCAGCAGAGGGCGGTGGTCTCCCTGTGTGTGAGGAGCCCCCCTCAGACAGCTTCCTGCAGCAGCTGCTCTCATACGCTGACAGTGTGGCTAACTGGATCTCTGCTGAAATAGTCATCTGTGACTCGGCCAAGGTGAGAGGAGAGAGAACGCAGGGAAGTGATGGTAGCTGGGAAATAAAAACAGACAGCAGCCAGACCTTCAACATGTGTCTGTAGTCTCATGGTTGAATAGTTCATACACAAAGAACTGATCACATGGGTATGAAACCCGGAACAATTCTCTTGTATGTTATATATTGCAGTAACATGTGCAGATTTTTACTTATTTTTTATTTATCTTTTATTGGAAATGTTTCCTTCCTATGATTTTGTGTTTTTTTAAATATTCTTATTCTCTTTTTTTATTTTGTTTAATGTTTGTATGCACATTTTTACTTTGACTTCTTTAGTTTATATAAATGTTTTTATTCCACTTTTTATTTTAGTATTTACTTTTAAGGTATTGTATTCTAATATGGAGCAACTGTCTCTAAACTCATTTCCCATAACATCATGCTTATAGAATATCTTCCATATGATTTATCACACTGCATATACTTGACGTTGTGATGTCATAGAGAGCCAACACTAACCAGACTAAAGGACAAAATGATACTACTAAACGTCTCCGCTAAACATTAGCCGTTGTTAGCTTAGCGGTGCTGACACAGCCATGTGACTGTGATGTCGTTAGCCTAACGTTAGCTTTTACTTCTGCTGTTTGCCATTAAACTTCAACCGTTATAGAAGTGGTTTTAATATGTTAAAATGATCCTGCTGAAGCAAAGCTATAAGTATCATAAATGTGTGTTTGCCACAGATCTTATTTCATTGCTTTCAGTAGAGGGAGCCCTTGCAATGCTAACATCCCGGTCAGCCCTGCACCACTCTGAAGTTGATTGTTCCCAATGTCATTTCTGAGACACCCATTTAGGTCCCATTTCTTGCCCTACGATAGTTAGTCTTTCGGCACACTACTGTTGTATTTTGCCTTGTTTAGTCGTTTTATCGCAGCTCTCCTCTCTTGCAGACACAGGTGGCTCTACTCACCAAGTTCCTGTGGATAGGAAAACACTGCTACGAGTCGAGGAACTTCGCCACAGCCATGCAGGTCCTCGGAGGTCTGGAGAACGTGATTGTCAGGCAATTACCAGTAAGGCTGCTTCTCATGAATCCCTCCTCACCAGAACTCCGCGATGCTGCAATAAGTCACATGCCCTGCAGCTCAATGTTTTTCTTCTGCCGTGATAGAATTGGGTGGATTTTAATTAGTTCCACAAATGAGAAATTTGCATTAATGCATTCAAATTAGATGTAGAAAGTGTGAGCGCAGCGAGGAGGAACGTTGAATAGGAGTAATGTACACACACTAAAGGCACCAGTGTTGAGAATATATAAGACATTTCCATATTTCCATGGGTTACATTCATTGACTCATGTGTTGTGTTGAATCCAGCTTATAATAAGTGTTTCTTTTAGAAATAAAACTTTCTCCTCTCTTGCCAACAGGCTTGGAAACATCTGTCTTCCAAGGTGTGTGAGATCCTGGAGGAGCTACGAGCTGTACAGGTGTGTGTGTAGGTGTGTTTCGGCAAGCACACACATATGTTGTTTGTAACCGAAGGCTAGGCTGGTCACATATTGTGAAACTTGGCTGCAGGGCAAACAAATCAATAGAAAAACAGCTCCTAGCTACTCGCTGTGTGCTGAGAGCTTACAGCTGCTCTGCTGCTGAAATTTAGCCCCAACAGAACCTGATGCATCAAACTACCAGTGGTGGAGGAAGAACTCATGTTTGATATGAATATTCTGCTCATTTTCAGGTTCATATTTTTTTTTGTGCCTCTACTGTGACATGTCTCCATGCTTTAATGTTCAAAAAGCTCTTTATTTTTCTCATACTGCCTGTGCTGCAGCACCTCTTTTCACCCTCTGTCTGAAACCAGAGCCCAGTCTGATGTGATTGGTCAACTGCTTGGAGATGTCCCGCCCCTTAAACTCTTATCACATACAATGTTGAAGCGCTAGCCAATAGAAGAAGCGCGAGTGTTACATCTCTAAGCGGCAGACCAATCACAACAGAGCCGGCCAGCTAACCAATCAAAGTCTGGTTTCAGACAGAGGGTGAAAAGAGGTGCTGCAGCACAGGCAGTATGAGAATAATAAAGAGCTTTTTGAACATGAAAGCATGGAGACATGTCACAGGAGAGACACTAAATACAAACGTGAACCTGAACATGAGCAGAATAAGGGCCCCTTTAACCACTCCTATGGGCAAAATCAACAATATTCGACAAGACTTTGCAAGTTCTGTCCCGTGCGAGTCAAACTGTCCTGTTATTGTCTGAGGAAAACATTGTTTTATAGTCATATCTAGACACAGCTGTGGTTGAAGCCCAAGCACAGAGAAAGGGTCTGTCTTATCATACTGGAAAGATAAAAAGCTCTCCCAAGGCCGTTTGCCTCGGCTTGGGAAGAGAGGGCAGCGAGGAGAGGTAAAAGCTCAAATGATCAGGGGCCTCATTTATAAAGGGATATACGCTCAAAAAATGGCGTACGCCAGTTTCTACGCAATGTTTGCGATTTATAAAATACTAACTTGACGGGAAAATGTGCTGTCCTCCCCGCAAACTCTAACCCATGCGTACGCACTAAGCACACAAACGGGAGAGACGAGAAACTGCGACACCGTTGGCAGAAGGAAGAATGGAGAGAAATATGTGGAAATAATACCATAAATAAAATGTTACCTCTCGTTTATCAAATATGAAGAATTCATTTTCAAACATTGATTAAAGCCAATCTTTAAATGATTAAACAAACGCCTGTTTGAGACTCCTCAGTGCACACAAAAACATAACTTGGAGAAATAAATAAATACGGATATGCTATTTAAAACCACCTCGAATATGTTGTGTTAATGTTAATCTATAGGTTGTAGATACGAGCATGGTTTTATATACTATCACGTTTAATCGTGTTTTATGCCGTTTGCCAAGACTTGATAAGTCGCTCGTAAAACACAGGAGGTATGGAAACTAAGAACACCATATGTGGTAAATTGTACAGCTAATATAACACAACACATTGTATTTCCTTTAACTGGTGGATTATGGATATATAGTTGCTGATCGACAGCTGGAACACAAACCACCAAATACAACAAAAATAATTCAGATCCAGTCGTCATGACTCCACTCCGGAGGGATTCCCCCATCATTTCTTACAGTTTCTCATCAAGGGGGTGTCTCCTGTCCCCGGTACAAACACACTGCCTGAGGAAGGTTATGTGTATTTTTTTTGTCATTAACTTTTTTCGGACCACTTATTTATTTATTTTGGTGACGATCCGACCTCCATGCTGCTACTCTGGTTCAAACTGCATCCACCAAACAATATGATTTATCTCGACCTCCCCAAAATAACCAAAATCTGACACGGTGTGAGATGTCTTTTTTAGCTGTGCTGTCGTCATTTCCTGCGATCTTCTTCATGCAGTCAGTCAAAATGAATGAATGAATGGGCGTTTCTTTGACTATTTATAGGCAAATATGGGCGTTACGAGTCGATTGTGATTTATAAAGGGAAACAGGCGTAGGGAGTGCCGTACGCACTTCCCTCGCCGGTACGCAATGTTTTGTGAATCGGAAAATGGCGGAAAATGTATGTACCTATTTTTGTGTTTTGTACTACGTAAGCAACCTTCCTACGTCAATCCTACGCAAGGCGTTATAAATGAGGCCCCAGAACATAAACTAGGACTAAATGTAAATAGTACAATATTGGCCCCTCACTATAGAGTGTTGCCCCTCAGCTGTGTAACTTTGTGTATGCCACTATAGATGAGAGTAACACATCTGGGTACTTTCCCTCTACGCCAGGCCACGCCCCTTTTTTGCTGAAAACACTCGCTGTCATTTGACTGACGGTTAATACAGATTCTGCAGTTTTCACCAATCACATAAAACATTTTGTAATGCGACACCTCTACAAGAACCCCAATTATGATGGTCAGACAGGCAAACTATTAGACAATGTTATTGGAGATCGATGATCGGCTTCGATTAATGGTTTAATTTAAATCAATAGAGGACATTGATCCCCTATTGCAGACCAACACTTAAACTGGGATTTCTGAATTACATTGTTTCGATTACTGTCCTTTTTTTCTTAGAGGAAGTCAATACATCGATTTGTTTGTTGTTTGAGGTGCAATATACAACACAGCAGCTTTTAGGCGTGAAGAAACTATTGTTTACCGCTTGGCCCAGATGCCTTGTTTTCACCGGAAAGTGGACAGGCCTTAATTCCACCAGGAAGTGACGTAGCGCTGCTCTCATCTATGTCCACAAGCTTCTCAAAGCATTGAAGAAAACAATAGATTGACTAAAAGGGAATAATTTTAAATATTATCTTAGGCTCCTCAAATACTTAGCTACGGCCCTGCACCCAGAGAGCGGAGCGACTCAGCTGAACCCACACTTACACAGGGATGGTTGATCTGTTCAGACAAATGATATTGGGATAAATCTATCTCCATATATTGACTGTGCAGATAAATGTCTCTGTCCTCAGGTGTTCCTGAAGAGCGACGACCTGTGTCTGATGGGGGGGGAGCACACAAGGAGGAGGCCCACCCTGCCGTCAGCGCACATCCTGGCCATGCACGTGCAGCAGCAGGAGATCGGAGCCTTCACCCTCACTACTGGGGCCTACAAGTGGACCAAGCTCAGGTGAGGGGGGTCAGCCTCTTGTGCACATCTGCTATTGGCCCTACTAAATCAGGTGTTCAACTACTTTCAAAGATACAGCTCTGGGAAAAAATAAGAGACCACACCAAATTGTTTTTAAATCTCAATCCCCACATGTATGGCAGCCATTCCATTCCAGTGTCTGTTGAATTCCTACACAGAGAATTATGTTATCAGTGGTTTATACAATTAAATTAAAGAAAATTCATTTGACTTGTGAAAATGATAATCGCTTCATTTTTTCCAGAGCTGTATTTAAAATAAAGAAAATTGAAAGTAGCCTAAATAAAAACCAAAAATAAAATTCAGGCAGTACGTCTATCTATAATATATTGAGCTTTAATTTAAGATGTATTGTAACATTGTAATTCTACTAGCAATCTCCCTTTTCTTTTTTTAAATGTACCAGTAATCTGATTACACTTTTTCTTACTGTCACTCTTAAGAGAATACAGTTTGGTACCCTGATTAAGTCATCTTGTTACATGTAATCTGTTACTGTAAGCCTGACTCTACATTCTGTTCAATTGGAAAACACATATATGGACATATAATACATATAATATAATACTATTGAATACATTATATATTTATAGCGCTTTTGTAGGACTCAAAGTCGCTTTACAACATAATATAAATGGACACATTTACACACAGCATAATTTCTCGTGCACTGTGAGGACATTAACATGATTTCATTTGCACTGTAGTCCCTCTGATTAGGCTGATAACACAAGTGTCTACAGTATACCACTTTACTACTGACACAGAGAATACAAATTAACCTCTCATCAAACAGCCATGCAAAACATTTTGTTTTAAATCATCTGCTCCACATTAATCCTGATATACAGTACCTTTCAGTGATGCACTATATTAACAGTTAACTGGAAAGGTAGCTCTCTTCCCACATTCCAAAAATCCATCTCTCTCTAAGTCGGCCAGCTCACTGTATGAGGACACATTTTCCTGTGTCCTTCTCCTTCAATCCAATATGGCCGACCAGATGCTGAGGTCACAACAAGTGGCGGATGGATGGTAATGGCACAGCTGTTGGATTGGGGTTCTTGGTAGGGGTGCCAGTGTTGCACCAGATGGCGCCCGTGGGATGGGGTTTGATTGGAAAAGAGGTTTGGGTCCAGATGCTGAGAGGAGATGGGTTGCAGCCAGATGCTGGGGTCAGGGGGTCCGAGCAGGGGGGGGGGGCAGGAACACAGCTGGCTCCTGTGGACCAAGAGTTGGCTCACAATCAGGTCACAGAGAAAGCAGATGATGCTGCCAGGAGGGAAACTTGAGTGTAATTTGCACCTAGATAAAATCCCATTTCATGTTTCTGTTCTTTATTCCCTCTTCATCCACCCGTCCTTGGCTGAAGGAGCATTGCTAAGGTTGTGAGCCAGGTCCACGCCTTCCAGGAGGCGGTGTACCCCTACAGCCCGGACCTGGACCTGCAGGCCTACCTTCGGCACCGCATGGCCCGCCTCTCCACCTCTGACCTCCACCTCTTGGCCGCCGACAACGACGCCAACTTCCGGCAGTCCAGCGAGCGACAAGCGCGGAGGATCCAGAACACGCTGATGAGGGTGAAGGCCACCTTCCAATGAGCCCTGCCCCAGGCACAGTGCCAGGCACCAGGTCAACACCTCCTGACTGAGGCCCCAAGCCCAGGCCCCGACCCTCAGAGGCCTCTGTTGTCCTGGCAGCAGAACCTTGTGGACTTAGAAACTGCTGTCATATACACCATCTGTCAAAAGAACCTTAACTTAAGTAAGGGATAATGTGCAGCGGAGCAGTCATTAATGAAAAAGTATTACACAGCAACATACTTAATAAACCAACGACTTGACCGCAATTTTGATTTGAAATGGTTTTCTTGATTTAAAAATGATCATCCATGTCTGTTTAAGTTCTCTTTAGTGATTACTTCCTGTCTGTCTTCTTCTGCTGTTCCCGTTAGTGTTTACTTCCTGTCTGTTGATTTCTCTGACGTCCAGGTCTCTTGCGCTCTTTTTCTTTTCTTCACTGGGGACAGTTCAGCCATCATGAATCCAAAGTGTTGTGCTCTCCACAAATATCTAAATGAATATTCAAAAAGTGTTCCATGGTGTTTCTCTGATGGAGAAAACGAATGTTGGTTGTCCACAGATGATTTCTGCAGAATGATTTGACTGCACAATGTGCACATAGTATCTCCCTTGATTCTCCTTAGCAATGGTCTGTTAGCGAGAATGAACCACCTCTGGTATGTCCCAATTGAATCAGAATCGAGTATACAACTTAGCTTTGTAATAAGTCAATATATCAGTTGAGACAACTGTATTTGTAAGACTACACATGTAAACCTTTAGAAATGTGTTCGGTTCTGATTCCAGCATTTTTCTTGCGCATTGAGAAGAAATTGTTTGATTCTTTCTCTGCTAATATATTGTACTTTTGTAATCATTATTTTTAGCTTTAAAGGCTTCGTACACAGAGCATGGCAGCATTGCAAACTGCATGTGCAAAGAAGGCACCATGGCTGAGACCCCCAGGGCCCCCAGAAACCACAGCCTCACTGTGTATCATGGTTATAATATCAATTGTAACTTTGTTTAGGAATATGCACCACTAAATGAAATAATCAACTGACCCAAGAAGACACTTTGGTCCAGACTGAAATGTCTCAACTATTTGATAGATGTCTATGAAATGCTGTGCAAATATGAACAGTCCCTTGAGAATAATTCAAAATCCCCTGACTCTTCCTATGGCATGACAGTGCGTTTCACCTTTGTGCTTTTCACCTGCATTGTTCCTTATGGAAAGCAGGCAAGACTTTATTGCAAAAAGAGTCTAGATTGTATAGAAGTCTATAAAAAGATGACTCCACTTCTCTCTATATTTTTTACCTCGTTGTTTTCTTGAGAGTTGATGGTCTTCATAGCAAGCTTTCTAGCTGCATGATGTTCATTTTGTAAAGTATGATCTAATTTAGGGTAAAATAGAGAAGAGTCAAATATATAGCTTTAGGGTGGGGCTAGTAACAGGTGTTGTCTGGTTTGGGTGTTTGTTTTCTTCTTCATCAGATAACCTTAACCCTTTTGATTGTGTTTTCAGTTTATTAAAGTTCATTTGAACATTATGGTTGCTTAAAAAGCATGGTAACAGCCAAAAGGCCAAACTGAAGACTTCAAAATGACACTTCCTAAACCGATGGACAAACAAGTCCCAGGGTTCATACACTTTTTCACCAATGATTTTCAATGACTTTTGCATGACTTCTCCATGACCTTTACCTAATTTTCCATGACCAAAAAAATTACTCTCTCAGCGGTACCACTGAAAATGGTTTATTTGAACATGGAACAGGAAAATAAGGTCTGAAACATGTTGTGCCTATCTAAAACAAATCAAATAGGCTTACTAGCTTCTACAGGCTAAAGCAACTACAATCTCTCACCAGCAAAATACCTCGACAGTTAAATGCCATTTTACGTTCATTACTATACCATACAATATTTATTATCATTATAGTATTACTATTTCGGCAATTAGATAAAATATAAATTATATTTGATGCAACTTTAGTTAAATTTCCATGACTTTTCCAGGTTTTTAATGACCGTAGGAACCCTGAAGTCCACTTCTCTGTCTATGTTTAAATGTTATTTTCATTATTTTTAGCTGAAATTGTGCCTTTGAGTTGCATATTCCTAAATTTGACTTTATATATGTAGCAGTTCTGGGAATGTGTTTTTCCAGCAGAGACATATATAAAGGGGACAGAATGGGAGGGGGGTTAATAATACAATCAATTTGATGTTGCTCACATTGTAAAACTACTCTTAATATTGTATTAAATGTAATGAACGGTTTATTGATCATTTATTTTTGCTTAACCTATGATGCATAGTTTGTTTACAAATCATTTATTAAATAAGATTTATATTGGTAAATAAATGAATCTGAGCACAATGTGAAATATTTGCATTTGAAAATCACCGTAAAGGGCAGAAGCTAAATGTGTTTGACAGTATGGTGTACCATTACAGAGAAATCTATGTGCAGAATGTAATGGGAGGAATGATGTTCAGTCTATTTTTATATGTTTCTGCCTGCTCTCTTTCTCTTTTTGAATGTGTTCATTTAGCCAAATAAATGACATTTGATATGCCCTTTGTTGCCAAAGCGTATTATTGTCAGACGATATCCATGATAGAAGAGCACAGTAATGACTAGTGATACTTCTGGCATTTCTTCCTCTAAATTATGCCTGGAGGATTTGTTTTGGTGAGATAGTCACATCATATTTTAAGCCAGAATACAAAATCTGATGACAAGAGGCGCTTTCACACCGCAGTACTTTTCCCACTTTAGTTCCGATATAGCATTAGCCCAGTGCACAAACGCAGAGAGACTACCTTATGGCAACACAAAATCAAACATGGGAGCGGTGGAGATGAGGAGGTGTCGGCGTTCTGGCGATTTACTCTGAAGGCTTCAGTAGAAGCTGCTGTTAGTCCCAGCAGCTTCTACTGAAGCCAGTCCCCAACTCCGGGGACTTCCGGACGGGGACTCCGGGTGGCAGTATACGCCGTGAAGTTGTTTGCGGCCTGCCAGTAAACCCAAAGCAGAAGAGGAAGAAGTGACGTCAGCGGCTTCATTTGACTAATCCTCCCCCAGGGACTTATTCCGGTGTGAACGCGATCTGTACTTAGTTCATGAGAACTAAAGAGTTCTCATGAACTAAGTTCTGATGAACCTTTGTGGGAAAAGTACTGCGGTGTGAAAGCGCCTAAGGACCCTTGTTAACATTCGGACATTACGTTTTATTTTGCCTTTTGGCTTTGCTTTCTCAATGCCTCTCTCCTATGCCTTGCACATTAGATGCGAATGATTTGTTAAGTGTTAAAGGGGCCCTATTTTGCTCATTTCAGGTTAATACCTTTATTACTTTGTATACTATGACATGTCTCCATGTTTTAATGTTCAAAAAGCTCTTTATTTGTCTCATAATGCCTGTGCTGCAGCACCTCTTTTCACCCTCTGTCTCTGTCACAAGGACGTTATCCTTTGCAGACCATTGACATGCACACAAACCTATAGAACACACTACATGAAAGGGAAAACTCCAATAAGCAGAACAGGGCCCCTTTAAGGACAATTATTTTCTTTTTTCTAAATAGACAAATACATGTACACTGTTTTGTCATACTGTTCCTGTGATATTGCGTTCAAATTATGAAACCTCCTTGGAACAAACTTTTATAAAACTCCAATAACATCAATGAAAACAGGCTTCTTCATGATATAGGAGGAGTAGTGCTGCCTATGGGTCCAAGTCATTGTTTTTCAAGTCACAAGACAGATTTTGTAATTGCACTCGAGTACAAAGGCCCACGTTTTTGAGAAAAAAGTCCTGATGCTCTCGTCGCCAATTTCAACATGTATGTTTTTAATCCTGTCTTTATTAGTCTTTTCACCACTGCAAAGTATTTGTAGATGTCTCTCAGTAATGCATCATGAGTTCTTCAAGGTTTTGTCTTGCAACATGTTTGGATGCCGTTGATTGGTTCTAGCAAGTCGTATCTGGGAAATGCCTTGTTGACTTGCTTGGGATGACTATCGATAATTAGGGAAATTAAAGGAGATGAATTGGTTTGGGGCAAACTTTTTGAATTACTTTGATATTTGGGCGATGAGCAGGGTAGGGTGGGTTACTTTAAAACAATTATTCTGTTACAATAACTACCTGTAAAAAAGAAAATGTAATCAGTAACCTAATCTAAGTGTATTATGTAAGACAACAGCACAATGTAACCTTAGAAAAGAAGAAACCAAGTCATTTTAGAATCAGAAATTATTTTATTAATAGGAAAAGCTGCCTTATAGATGCACTTAAAGTATTAGCCTACAGAACAGCACCGTTTACAGAGAAGAGAGAACATCTGATCCTTTTACAACAAACACTATATGCTCTTTTTAGTTTTTACTAACATTGTAATCCTGCTAGTAATCCTCACATTTAAAAAATGTACCAGTAATCTGATTTCCTTTTTGTTGGTGTTACTGTATACATGCAGTTACATTTGTTTGTATCCTGATTAATCCTGTTACATGTAATCTGTTACTCCCTTTGGACTTCAAGTCAAAAGTCTGAACTACAGTCCACACCTCTGTTTCTGCCTATAGTACTGGCAAATGTACAGGCAAAGGCAACAGAAGAAATGCAACATTATGAACATAATTAAGCATGTATTTGACCTGCAGCAGTATTGTACCTGTGCACATTACCTCAAATGATGATACAACTATGCACTTTACTTGAAGATTTTGAGTTCATGCTTATTTATACATCTGTTTCACAAGGCGAAGAAAATACTGTACTTTTTTCTCAATTTATCTGAAAGCTATTCGATTTTAGATATAAAAAAGCTTTAACCATGCCATTCAAGATCCAAAAATGTTAATTTCATGTGCATTGTATCATTTAGAATCCACTAGTTTGATATTTAAAGCAGACAGGGGTTATTCTACACAACCAAATAAACTAATACAACTACTGATAAAAGTACATGAGGTAAATCAAACTTATAAAAAGCATTGGGGATTACAAAGGCACATGATATTAATAGAGGAACATGTTTAATAAAGAGGCAAGCAAACATTAATAAAATAAAAAATAAAAATGCACACATCCAAGGTAGTAAAAATAATTAAATCTAAAAGAATGCCTCACTTGAATATGTAATACGATTTCAGAAAACGTTTCATATTTACAATGGTAATATGTAGCCTACTTTAAACATTCCCAAGCCTGCTTGCAAACAGCACAAAACATATGGGATAATGTGTTGGATAATTGCCTTCACCCAGTGCTCTTGGGCAGCAGGAATTAGAATACAGTCCCTCAGTCTCTCCTGGACAGACAGAGCAGAGCGGAGGAAATGGGCGCAGTGTGACGCTGTTATTATCTGAAGCATCGGGGCGCTTCTTCAAAGCGCGCAGATAAAGAGCTCGAGGCCGGAGCACATGACACAGATCCCCGATAAAGAGACCAGCGGGCTGGCCCTTATCTGCTCTGTCATATAACTAAACGATCAGTTTAGTGCCATTGTCCCTGAGCTGCTGCATGGGGGGATCTCTCAGGGGGGGGGCTGCAAAAATAAAAACAGGTCCGGCTCTGTCTGGTGGTAAAAGGTGTCTATTGAGACCTAATGGATGAAAGTTTCAGATAGTTTTAACAGAAAACGTCGCAGGCAGAAACATGTTGGTAGTACTCTCTGGGGACTGATTATTGGTCTTGAAGCGGAGGGTCGCCGGTTCAAGTCCCAGAATGGACCAACGGAGTGTTTAAGTCGCTTTCACCTCCTGCGTATAGGCTACCACCCAAATTCCCTTGAGCAATGCATCAGACTCCTATAGTAGCTGCCCACTGCTTATTATACAAGTTAAATTACTATGTATGAGGTGATTAAAGATTAATTCATTAGAATCCAAGATTTAGATTTCCATTTGTATTATGGTGATGAATATGATCTCACGTGTGTGTTCTGCCAACACAAGTTGCTATTTTGTCGAATGTAGAAATAATATTGAGTTTGAATGGAAGCCGGTTGACCCCTCATAAAGTACGAAATGAACGCAGGGAGGACGTGGAAGTGACCAAATGTTATATGTTAGAATTAGTTATGGTATGTATTTATATTAAAACAATTTAAATCTGACAATAATGTTGGGATGTCAAAAGTTTATGTAGTTATAATAATATTGTTAGCCTCGCATTACTTTTTTTCAGGATGGGTTTAATCGTAAATAAATGCACATTTTTCATAAACACAACATTATTTTGGTGTGCAGACCCAAAAATAAAATCTGACAAACTTTGGTAAAATGCAATTGAAAGCACATTACGTCATTTATCTCATCCACTATGCGTGAGAAATTCTCGGAGGAAATCTCCTCGTTACTTTCGTCCCACGTTACTTTAACCCAGACCTCCCCTATACTGTCAGCCATAGGAATAGCAGCACTGTGCTTTTTACTTTTACTATGTAGCCTACCTAATTCATTCCTTATATCTGCAGCCTTTGGTGTTTGATGCGGTCAATTTAAGGATTACCAAATCCCTCTATGGGCTTGTTTGCACCCCCCCCCCCCACCCTCTTACTCATCCAGCAGCTTCCTCGTGGCTTGTTTAGCATATTTACATGTGAACGGCTCGACAATCAGCAGTAATTGTGTTGCTCCTGTAATACCTTTGATCTTCAATGTTTGAAGCGTCTGTGCCAAACGCTGGCTCTCGGGTCGCCGGCGCCACCACTCACCGGGGGATCAGAGGACATGTCAATACCAACCATCAAGGACTGCCCCCCCCCCCCCACCCCTCAGAAGTATAGAGCTGCGATGTATCATTCCCCACAGATCCCATGTGTAATACCTGGATCACTATTATTAGGTGCTTAAACATAACGCTTTCAAGCCATGATAAAAACATTAACACAAGTGGCAATAATCAAAAGTCAAATTGCAGTGTCCATGTCTTTTGTTTTCTTAAATAAGTTATTACGTGATTTCCCCCTCTTTATTGTAAAGAAAAAGACACTCTTTAACAATATTCAATTAAAAGTCCTTTATTTAATAAAAAGTACAGAAGTATTGGCAACAGTAACACCATGCACATCAAAAACGGAAACCATGCACATAACCCAGTCTACTGACACAATGATAATATGGTTGGACACATGTTACTGATGTATTCAAAAGCAGATGCTGCAGATGGTCGAGGTATGCACCAAATCAGAAACTAGGATGTGTGCAAACTCTTTAACTGGATGGCCTACCTGCCTGTCAGCCTTCCATCTGTGCACACATTTATCTCGTGCCCTCATTGGTCATGTGCCCGTTCGTGTGTGTTGGAGGAGGGGCTCTGTAAGGAAGTGGCAGATTTTTTTCGGCTGTGTATTTTCAAATTCTGGCGCACTCGAGCTGGTTTCTCCAAAATGACCTACCCCACCTTCAATGTTATTACAATGATTGTTATGTTTTACAAGTATATGGACACTATTTGGAGACTTACTGCTCAGATATTGTCTTTAAAAGAGATGTTCAAAACTATTGACTGAACTCTTCTTGGTCTCAGATAACATAAGGGATTGTTTCATTAGATGTATACACTTTCCAGCTAATATTTCTAAGATGCATTTCTTTCTCAAATGTTGCGCATATGGGGACACTAGATCAGTGAGGAAGAAATCCAGTTGTAGTGTTTCAAATGTTATTGGTAACTGAGCCAGGCCTATGGCTTTGACACCTCTCCCGGGCTACTGTATACATGCAGCAGCAGAAACATGAAAGCGCGTCTCCACCTCTGCAGGAGCCAGCTGTTCCTCCCGCCGCTGGTTTCAGTCGCGGCGGACAAATGTATGAGCTCAGGAGGGTTCTCACAGACTCGGCGGCGCCAGGTCTTCACACTCACAGGATATGTAAAGACTTCAATAACGAGCCATTAAGCCCTAATCATCGGGATCGATCAGGCGTTAACAAGGGCCTCTACATATGCAAATAGTGGCGAGGGCCGGGGCCCTATAAAAGCTGCCTCTGGCCAGGAGCTGGCATCACACTCTCCCTTTGACATTCGGTGGATTAACAGGTCACTGAGCAACAACATGGTGAAATACTTTTCAGTGGACTGGCTGGCCCAGAGCCACGAACACACCGCGGTGACGGAGGATGCTGCCCCGGCCTGCAGACCTCACATCCCCTGCATGGTACAGCCCTGTCCGCCGACTTTTGGCAAGAGTTACCTGCAGCCAAAACCCAGGGCCACTAAGCCCGTTGAATCAGTAGAGAGCAGCGGGCAGGACGCCAACCTGTGCTCACCTTTCCATCCAACAAGTTGCACCTCACCAAGTAAGTTCACTACTCATGGCAGCCTGCATTTCTTTGATTTAAAAGAAAAATATGTCAAGCTTTGCGCACTAGAATGGTGTATAACCAGCTGTTCCTTCCTTCAGTTTCAGAAACCAGCGGGTATTCCTCCGGGTATGAGAGCGAGGCGGCTTCCTCTGAGTGTCTCTCTGTGGATGATGGCAGCGATGCGGAGAAAGACGCAGCGCAGCGCCGAGTGCGCACCAAATTCACCCCCGAGCAGATCAACAAACTGGAGAAAATCTTCAACCAGCACAAATACCTTGATGCTGGAGAGAGGGTGAAAACAGCACAGAAGCTCAACCTCACAGAAACTCAGGTAAGAAGAGAAACCAACAATAACACCAAAAGAATGCCATGTTCCTTCTTTTTTTCCTTTATTGTTTTTTGTTTAGAGACTAACTTTATCCTTGCCTTCTCTTAGGTACGAACCTGGTTTCAGAACAGGAGAATGAAGCTCAAGCGGGAGGTGCAGGACTACCTGGCTCCCCAAATCTCCCCGGTGATGTTCCAGCGTCTGCCCCCGCTTCAGTACCACAGCATGGCCGGACAGCGACCCCACTTCCCGGCCACCGGCCCGGCCTTCTACCCGCTCACGGTCCCGCAGCTGGTCCTCCAGCAGCACATGCGCCCTCCTCACGTCATGATCCACAACCCTCATTACTACTGAAGAATTTACAACCAGAGACTTTTCCAATCGAAACACTTACAATCCCGTGCAATCCAGAGTATTTGATGTGTGATTTTTATTAATATTATGTTATATCAAAGTTGTATATAATTTACATTAAAAGTATATTTATCATTGAATAAAAAAAAGTTTATCTTCTAATCCCTGGCTCTGACTTTCTGTGCTTTGCATACATAACAAGAACAAATGTGGAGATAAAGCTGATGATATTATCTTTATTGCAGGATTAGTTCCCCATGTATAGATCATCCTGCATTTAATCTTAAAGTAGGAGGAGGTTGGAAGAAAGGGATCTGATAAAAATGGGAGTTGTCCATTAAAGCTATCACAACTCATTGTAAGGATCTCTCAGTATATCAAAGCCCAGTCAAACAAATCATTATCAATGAAATCACGAGTCCAAAATTGTCCTTGCGCGTCCCATACAGACATCGCGGTTACCCCCCTTTACCTGTCAACAAAGGCTGACCAAATGCTCTCCTCAATGCGCCTTGTTTGTACCAATATCTGCACTTCAAACGCCAGCTAACGGGAGATCATGACCAACAATTAGTCCCAATTAAGCTGTTCATTGGTGAGTTTACACTTACGGCAGGGACCCCCCCCCCCCCCCCCCCCCTTCGGCCTGGCTCCACTGAGTCTGGGTCTTTGTGTGGCCACATAATCTCATTTGTGGTTTGAAGTCTGAGGCCTGGGGTTAGAACTTGATTGTGTGATGAGGTTTGGAGACACTAGAGATAATAAAGGTAATATTCATGTGTATTTACACTCAGTGGCTGAAGGGGCATTGTCCCCCTTTTTACAGTCCAATTACATCCTGGGTGAGGCATCAGAAACCCATTTATTGCCAAGGAATTTGCTTTGGTGGATAATACTGTTACAACAAAAGGAACTAAGTTGTATACAATATATAAATATTGAAAAAGTTCAAAGTTAATTAATGAAATTGTATTTCAAAATGGCGTCCATCAACACAAGCACTATTTATAGAAAGAGAAATGGTAAGTTTGTAATTTTGTAATTACCAGTGTTGTGAGTTCAATATTTTAATTAATTATAGTAAGGGAACATCTTAGGAGTTAGTGTAGTGAGTTTTCAGAGCAGTGTAATACTTATTTGACCTAAAACTAAATGTTTTTATGAATGTCCTCTGAGGAGGACATGGGGATTTGCTAACTTTTTATTTCCCCCATTTTACACGACACAAATGGAGTCCACTATGGGCCAAAACTAACACTTAGGTTTCTGTAGGGTTCATGGCAGACGGATGCAGTGGGAAAACATACATCAAGTGTCTCAAGTGTCAGATGTATCTCTGCATTTCAAAAAAGGATGGAGTACTACAAATGAGGGCTCAATATTTGTTGCATTGAGTTGTTGTGCTCTAATGTTGTCTAAATGTACTTGTATGTTAATGTTGTTTGTATACTATGCTTCGCATAACTAACACCTGATGTCCTCTACAAAGGACACACAATAAAACAAAAATAAAAATATATATTTTTAGTTTTTGTTAGTCATTATGTGTATACCACCTAAAGACTTGTGTGATCTAAAATAAAAAGGACATTTGAAACCTTTTCCTTTTTGGGTCTCAGGAGCAATTGTTTTTTCAATTTAATTTTAAAGGTTTAATTTGAAACCATGTGCAAAGCATTACATGCTGCTGTAACAAAAACATTCCCCCAACAATAGAGTAAATGGAATCTGAAATTCCAGAACAAGCTGAGGAGTGTGCATGGTTCACAGTCTGGAATATGAGGAAGGTTTTAGGATGTATAGTGTCTTTGGGATGAGGGTCATAGTCTGACATATTGCATTGATGCAGTTTTGCTGTAAATGATTTATTTGATAACAATATAATCCTCATTGTTCTCACAGGCTACCTGTTGTGTGGTGCCTGAAGGGGCCCCGGGGCCTTTCAGCAAATATGTCATTGTCAACAGGTCAACACAGATCAAACGGAACCTTCTCACTTTCTGATGCAGTCACACATAACAAAAGCTTCATCACCATCCTGCTTCTCCTCAGACAGACAGCTGTCTGCGGCTGGGAGACTCATCACTGATTGGACAGCCAGCATGTCAATCACACACAGATGTGGACAGCAATATAGAGGTACCTGATGCATCATGAGACATTTAAAAATGATTAATGAGTTCAAGATTCATAATACTTTATTGATTTTGTGTGATTTCATGACAATTGTATCATGCTGTACCATAACTCCCATATAGGTAATTACTGTTACTCTGTTACAGATCATTTTAACTGTTATACTGCTTTATAATGATTATAATTTAGTGGTTATTTTAATTAAAGCAATGAATGACCAATCATAGTGACTTATAACCAGCTTTATGACAGTGATTATTGCATTATTGTAATGTAATCATTAAATGATTCTTATATATTAAAACTATGGGAACTATGATCCTTGCAAACAGTGAATGGCAATAATGATGTAGTAGTAAGGGCCCCCCCCCCCCCCCTTACAAGTTAAGTTGGGGGGCAGCGACGGATACGGCTCTGTCTATATGTCATTTCTTGGTCACTACGGCTGATAAGACATTTTATGCAACAGGGAATATTTGAAAGTCTGTGTGTGATTGGCCAATGGCACAGCAGGACTGAAAGCCCACTTGAAAGAGGTCTTAAATCGGGCTACAATCTGGTATTTTAGTTAACAGCCCTGTATTCATAGCGGATATCACCCGGCCTTACTTCATGCAGAGATCATTTCTGTCAGGTAACTGATACTCAGACTCAGTGGCGCCGGAGCCAGCCAGGGAGGTGAGAAATCCCACAGCCCGGCCTCCATTAACCCCAATTACACCCACCATCAAGTTTCTATCGTTCCGCTGAGAGGCCTTTGCAGATGCAAATAAATACGTGTGCCCCTTCTTTAAGTGAGTGACACAAGAGGCATCAACACAAACACACCGTGAGACCACAACATGGAAAACGTCTCTGTGCAATGGCTCTCCAAAGGTTATTATGAGGAAGCGGCGCTCCATTCAAAAGTCCATAGCGAAATTGTGCAATTTACAAAGAAGCAGTATTCCCCGACTTCTCCCAACAGTGAGACGCTGATCGACTTTGCACCGACATGTCTTTGTGTTTCTGTTGACTTCGGCTGAGTTATTGAAGCTCCCTGTCCTTCCTACAGCTGACAGTTGCGGGTGCACTTCGGATGACAGCGAGGGGGAAGCCGCCCAGCAGCTGCGGAGCAGCGGAGGTGAGGACCAAGTTCAGCTGCGGGCAGATCAGCAGGGACAGGGGCCTGGGGTCTATGCAGAGGAGGGGGATCAGGCAGCAGCACATCCCCGAAACTCAGGTGGGTTTGACGCTCGGGGGGTCTTCGCCGAACAATTAGGACAGTTCCCTCAAAAGTAGTGTGGTCCCATGTGAAGGAACTTCAAAGTACAATCTGTGGCTCCTGGTGTGTTTTTGTCAGATAAAGTTAATCAATCATAACCAGTCACTCTGGTATAAATAACACACGGCAGAAACAATTACATGTCCTGCATTACATATATTGTTTATGTATTGTATTGGCACAAAAACAGCCCATTGCAGAATAATACACATTTATTGAATATTATGAATGCAAAAATAGCTTTATCACTTTATTGTGCAGCTTTCTCTTGTGATTTTCACGTATTACCTATAATAAGACATCAATTAATGTAATGAAGTAAATTCTCTTTGAAATGTTATAGCAGTGAAGTAAAGTTAATAAAATGGAAATGCTCTATAAAGTGTAGTGTATGTGGGAAGTTATTAAGTACATCTATTCAACTGTATTTAAGTAAATGTTTTACTTTTTAGTTACTGTACTTTACTTGAGTCTTTCAATGTAATATATATTACTATAATAATATACCACTGCAATTTGGAAGAAAATATGCTTTTTGCTCATCACATTTATTTAACAAGATTAGTTATTAGTTACTTTGCAGGTATTTTGCATTTGTATTGAAATTAATGAATTATGAATATTATGTGATAAAATCCCTGGGAGTATAATATATAAATAACATATGATGCCAAGCTTTTACTTACAGATTAATTCTATACACTGTGGTATTATAATGTTTACTTTAGTAAAAATATCTGAGTACTTCTTCCACCACTGCTGAATAGTTATGGAGTTCTGTATAAATTATTTTTTGAGTGGGCTCCTGATTGTCTTATTCGCAATTTTTATAATGACCATATTTATTCCCCAGGTGAAAACCTAGGTCCAGAACAGGCGGGTGAAGCTGAAGCGGGAGGTCGAGGACCTGCTCCCGGACTCATGTCTGTCCCGGCCGCCCTGTGGTTCAGCACCCCGCTCTGGGTGGACAGCTCCCGGCAGTCATCGTGCCTCCACACTTCTGGGCTCTGCCCCCTCCCGAGACAAATCAAAATGATTCCCTAAAGTATTGTCTATCTAGATATGTATACATTGCTCTCAAAGAGGGGTTCAAAATGGTAGCCAATAGCTTTATAGTGTTCGAACCAAAGCACTAAAGTCGATTTCTCTTGTGTATAACTTATGTATAACTAAAATAATGTATATTTATTTCCTGTGAATATTCTATGTGCTATATCACAATAAGAGTTTAACCAATATTTGTTATTATTTGTATTCTTTTCACAACTCTGTTATTCCTCAACAGCAACTTTTAAAATGATATAAGACTGAAGGTCAAAAACATGAATATATCACTTTTTCTTTAACGTTAATACTTTTTTATGCATGCTTCTTCGTAACATTAAGCTGTCTTTGGCTCTTTTTCTGCTGTAACAACGTAAATGTCCCCTCTGTGGGACTAATAAAGGTATTCTGATTCTGATAGAATGGAAAAATATAAAATAAAAAAATTACAAATAAAACATGCATAGGAAATTATTTTGAGTTATGATATTTAAAGAATAGCCTGGTGTTTAGATTGGGATCTGATTTGATTTGTCTCCATCCAAAATGAGCTAAATAATGTGAAAACAACAATGTGTGGCCCGATAATCAAAGCCCTTACTGAACCATCGGATCTGCTGTGTCACCATGTGTTGCTGCACTGATGTTACCCTAAGCACATGGTGCACTGTTCCTGTTTCACCATGTTGTGCTTTCTCTGTTTCCTTTCTTTTGAAGGGGTTCCATAGTGGCTGTAGAGAATCATAAGCAAGGAGAGGATAACGCTTATATGTCACATTATCAGTGATGCAGGAAGTATCCTGAATAGCACTATATCACACTGAAAATGAGACTAATGTAAAAGTGAATACGTGACATTTGCACAATGTACTTATATATTAAAACAATATTATTCAAAAAATCGAAAATAAGATAAAAACACAATTAAATAAAAACAAATACAAATGTGAACAGATGGCAATTAATTGTCTCTGATAACTGATTAATTGTCTAATTATCCAGCTGTTGTTAACCTGCCTAACAAAAAATCATATTTTATAAACTATTTTATAAATGAAACAATCTGAATTATAAAAGAACCTAGTAACTCAAGCTTTACGGTATAAGTAGTGGAGTAAAAATTATATTATATCTCTTTGAAGTTTTGTGGAGCAGTGGCACGAAAAAAAATACTCAATTGAAAATACTTCAACTTTGGAATACAATACTTGAGTAAATCTACTTAGTAACTTCACATTATAGACTCATATGAGGGCAGATGATCAGTTGTGGGTGTAGAGGCGCGCTCCCCGGCAGGTATTCCCCTGGGCACGGCTCCGGGCTGTGATGGCTCTCTCTGCCTGTATATTTGCATCTTCAAAGGGACATCAAAGCCGAGTTAACTGCTAGATCATTGGGATCCATTGAGCTCTGTTGTCTCCCGATGGAACAGAGTTCGCACCGAGTTGAGAGCAGTGGCGATTCTAGAGTCTGTGGGGGCTCTAGGCAAAATTCACTGGGGGCCCCTCGAACCAGCTTTCATCACCATCAGTGGCGCCCCAACACACTCTGTCCCCCCCCCCCGATTTCATTTTAACAGGACGGCGCAAAACGAGAAGCATTTGGACCCAAGTAGACGGAAGGAATGAGGTATTTGCGGTCTACAATGACAGAGAAGAGACTGTCAAGTTTGACATGTATTGAATCCCTTTAGTCACTTTACAGATCTGGATGAATGATGTGAAATATAATCAAGTGTTAAATCAGACTTTAGTTCCACCTGGAGTAAATTCACAAGCTACCCTGCAGTATACAAAGTCATTCAAACTAGCTGCACCTTTACCAGCTTTGAGAACACTTTCATGATCAATCATTATAACACATATCATATATATTATTCTGAAATGGACAAATCTGCATAATCACTACTTTTACAGTCGCTACTTTCACTATATTTTGATGAGAATACTTTTCTACTTTTACTTGAGTAACATATTGAATGCAGGACTTTTACTTGTAACACAGTGTACCTACTTCCTCCCACCTCTGGCTACCTGTAAAAAAAAGTGTAAGCAGTGACCTAATTTGAGTATCAAAATAAAAAAAGTAATGTAACCTGATTACTTTCTTTAACTTTGGACTACCTCAATATCAAATGCGAATAAATCCAAGAGAAAATAAATATCAATATCGATGTTTTTACTGATGTGTATTATGTAAGACAACAGAACAATGGGACCATAGAAAAGAAGAAATCAAGATATTGAGGATAAAAAATATGTCCTTTATTATTTACTTCAAACTACAAATGAGGCGACAGTTTCCAACCAACCAAAAAAATGGTGGCTTCCAAAACAATGAGCAGAACACAAGAGGAAGTCTGGTAGCATCTTCTAAAAATATTTTCACGTTTGGCAAACCAAATCTCAATCAACTCAAAATCAGCACAACTTCTAAAAATGTGTGAAAACTGTTGCCTTATTCTTTTAGTTGTAGCTTAGTAACAACTTTCAGAATGCAGGGCCCGGGCCCTTACTATAAGACATAACACATTCTGATACCTCCCACCAGGAGGCACACTCATCAAAGTTCACATCAGGAACCCATGCATCAGTGTAAGGAGAGGGGCATTGTTCAGTCACTGGGCCCTGTGTATGCATCACATCCACACAGACCCTGCGAGGCCTCTGTCTGGCAACATGAGCAGCAATAAATGATCCATTGTGAGAGGGGGGGGGGTTCACTTGAATGACTTTGAGTGCTTCACTGCTGCTCTGGATCAGGTGAGTGGAGGCTGGAGAGGTGTGAACCCTCTCAGGATCTGCAGCTGGACGGCAGCAGACAGGCTGGAGCCGAGGCCGGATGATGATGATGACGGTGATGGGATCAAACTAACAGTTAGTGGGATTATTTGAACTGTTCTGAATGAAAAGTTAGCATTTGAATCACTGAAGATACAGGCAGTCACTTTCTTCACCATCAGCAGCCAAATCCTTTAATCCACCACAGTTTAGATTCTCAACAGCACAGAGTGCATCTGGGAGCAGTGTGGGTTCAGTATCTGGCCCAGGGACACTGACTTGTTGACTGTGGGAGTGGGATAGAACAGCTGACCCTTTAATTAGTAGAAACGTATCAACATACTATACTAAGACATTTTCGATGACTTTTTTCATTTTTTCCCCGACATAGTATACAAAGACTATTTCTCGACTTTATACTTTTATGTTTTTAAAAATCAGTACAATTTGCACAACAGCTAGTTGCACAATTATAATGTATATTGAATCCAATGTCTTTTATATTGATAATTTGTATACTTGCCCCTAATGTTCATTTTCATTTTCATTTTATTTGCATCTTATTCTGTCTGTTAAATATGTTTTAACTCGTGTAATGCTTGACACCGCTGCTGGAACAAAGTTATTTCCCAATTACGGAATAAATAAAATATTTATCTTATCTATACTATTTATTATTTTTATCATACTATACTATGACATTTTTTCACTTTTTTTGACATACTATACTATGATTTATTTTGATATACTATACTATCACATACTACATTATACTTTTGTTTGCATATATCTACATTCTATAATATGACACTTTCTTTCATCATGCTATTCCATTTTTCTTTTCTTCAGTTCATTATTGAGCTTACACGTTAACGTCACAGTCATATCTGAAGAACGAACCCATACCTTCTTCTTTTTATTAACTGTATTACCAAATTGGTATCAAATAAATAGTAAGCCTTGGTAATACCAATGCTGATCAAGTAAACTATTTGATTTGAGTATTTGTGTCTGGGAGAAGGTACTGTACCCACTATGTTCGGCAGTTATAGACTGGGCTTTCTCGTACAAGAGAATACAAAAGAAAAATCAATATGGACCATTACTGTACAATTATCCTTAAATGATGTTATACAATGCACCTGATAAACAAGTATGAAACATTTTGAAACATGATGTGCAACACTTTTTACTGTAATTTGTGTGCATTTTGTTGTTAACTAAGATGATGTTATGCTTTATTTGTTGTTAGTATGCACGTGGACGCTTTGGACATACCTGGAGAAGGAAGAAATGGGTCTTCGGAATGATGGGAGTTAAAGACAAAAGGCGGAGACTAGTGTTGAAACTTGTGGAGAAAGGATCAAGATGCCCCCTTGCCCCTCTGATTAGACGGCATGTTAAGTCAGGAAGTAGCTTTATTAGTGATGAGTGGAGGGCATACAGGAGAGTGCTGAGTAACATGGGGTACAACCACTACACCATAAACCACAGCAGGTGGTTTGTGAACCCCCAGACTGGCAGACATACCCAACATATAGGAAGAGCTTGGTCGACCGTCAAAGGACATGTCCGCAGACTGAGAGGAAACCCTACAGAGAGTTTGTTGGAGGAACATCTCAAGGTTCTTGAATTGTCATCTTGGCTCTGCTCACCCTGATGGACTGCTTGGACGCTTGTTCAAGGATATACACAAAGCCTTTCCAGTCTGAGTACCATTATGTCTTACCAAGTCTTTCATTTATGTCTGAGAAAAGCTTTTATGTTTAAATATGTGTATCAGTCATACTAAACAGTCATTACTTTGAGTCCTGATTTTCTTCATGTGTGAATATAATGTTTTGCTTGGTTCTGTTGCATCTTTGCATTTCATGTGAAAAATGTGTATTAGGTTAGCGTGAATGTTATAACTCATTCATAAATGGACATGTGTATTAAACTGAAAAACAACGCACCCCTTCAGTAGTTATACATGTTAGTGACTCATCAATAGATGGTGATGTGTTTCACACTTTACAATAAGGCTCCCTTTTACCAATTATAAATGTTAGTAACTCATTCATAGATGGTCATAAGAGATGCCAAGAAACATCAAGATGGATGGGGGGGGATCAACTCAGTGAGCAACAGATACCAAGGATGCTGGCTGATGAAGAAGATGAAGTAAGCTAGGTAGCCAATATAAGGCTTAGCAGCACAGATAAACGTGGGCTCACTATTTGGCAAGCAACCGGTCACAGTTGCCCTGTTTATCTCATGTCTTATAAAAGCTTATCAATGATTTATAAAGTGTTCACAACCTAATTAATAAATGAATGACAAACTATTGGTAAAGCCTTTATAAGGGTAGTCTTATTGTAAAGTGCTACCGGAACATGTTTTGCCTCTTTTTAGGAATAAAAGGATCAATAAATCCGCAGCAACAGAACACCCTCACATGAAACTGGAAAGTGCTACTAGAGAGGACATTTCTGAATTTGAGACACAGCTTCTAATATATGTATTGTAAAATGAAATACTCTTGCATGACATTGATATTTTTAAATACAAATATATATTAAAGATATAACCATGAAACCTTTCTGAAATGATGTTTTCATATGAATTAGATATGATTTAAAGACATCTACATGTATTCAACGTTTTCTTTCCAATAGTCCAAAAGAAGACATGAAATGTTTATTTTTGCCTTTAGTGTCGTGCATATTTTGATATTGATATTTGAAATGCATCAGTTCAATTGAGTATTTATATATTGTTGGTATTTTCAGGATATGAGACATTTTTCTCCCACTGTATTTAGTTTTTGATTCAATGCATTCAGAGAGAAATAGCAAATGATATTTAATAAAGTCAAGTATATTGTGATTCTCATGCTCGTATAAGGACAAATGGAGGCTTTAGTAGACCCTAAATGAATGATTTTCTTGCCCATCAGTTGCCCAAAATATGAATAATAGAAATATGCCTAGTGTACCACCACCATAAATAATTGATGTGCAAGTAAAGACAATGAATACATGTCTGTAATGTCTGATTCAAACCATATTTTAAAGACCCAAGTCTAAAAGGTCAGAATAATGCATATCCCATATTAATGCAAAGTGATTTAAAAAAAAAAAATTCAGACGGAAACAGACATTTAGAATTTAACAAAATCATATTTTATTCAGCACACATTGGAATTATTTTGTTACAGTAGCAAGTTAGCAAGGCATTACACATAAGTTACAAATATAATCAACTCTAAACATTTTAAATTAAAAAATAAATGCATTATCACCTCAACTCGACGAGTTGTGATTTAACATCAAAACAAGTGTCAGAATAAACGCTACGTAGTCCTTACAATGATGGGATGGTAGGCCAGCACCCGGTGTGTGTGTGTGTGTGTGTGTGTGTGTGTGTGTGTGTGTGTGTGTGTGTGTGTGTGTGTGTGTGTGTGTGTGTGTGTGTGTGAGTGAGGTCAGCTGTCATGCAGAGAGGATGATGAAATGGCGGTGTCCTGGTGGAAAACCTCTGCAGCCCCATTTTCCCATGCCCTATGCCTCTTTAAAGTGACATCTGAAAGAGGTATATGCATAGGAAAAAGGAACAGCGAGTGTAAAGGGTCCTGACTCTGACCCCCCCCCCCCCCCCCGACGCTGCAGGCTGTGGGGGAGAGAAGAACAACAGAGGTCAGTTACAAGGCTCACACACTGTACAGCACAGAGACAGATATTATGCAGCTGATGGCTCGACATGCAGAGGCAGTGGATGTAGTACAGAAGGAAAGAAAATGCACATCTCATCCTTATTTCACCAATATATTTAACATACTAGGAAAAAACCTGCAAATAAAAATTATTTAGGCTCACATTAAAGTAAAAGTATAATTTATTATATTCTAGAAGTATTCTAGGAGTTGATTTGTCTAATGTTTCAAACAAAATAGACAGATCTCATTAGAAAATCTCTCTCAAAATCTCAAAGGACTGATTGTTAAGTCAGCAAATAAAAAATGTTAAATAAAAAATGACTTCAAAAGAAAGGAAGTGTAGTGACTAAATAAGAACTGATTGAGAAACTAATGACAAATTGAAAAATAGACTTTCTAGTTTTTGAACGAAACATTTTTTTTTGTGGAAAGTTCAAGTTTTGATCTTTAAAAAACAATATAAAATAGAAGCTCTGGCATAGTCAGAGGACCAATGCTTACCTTTCAAGACTAGAACTCCACTAAAGCTTGAATTTGTGTTGTAAGAAAAAGGTCATCTTATGACAAAATGTCCTGAAAGCCAAGATTAACATTAAGAATATAGTCTTAAGGAACCAATAGAAAAGGTAGTGGAACATTAGAATGATAGAATTAAGCAGTGGTGAGATACTTACAAAAGTACATCAAAAAAGCCCTGAGTTGGATTGCCTTCCTCTAGTTTAAAGCAATAAATACAAAGAGTGTATGAATGCAAAGGTCTTACCCTGTGGAGCTCCAGATGATGTGTCCTGGGACGGAGCCTCCTCTCTGCCTTTATCCCCCCGCAGGGACCTTGAAGATGTCTGAGAGGGACACAGTAGCTGTTGTAGCTCTCTCAGCACTCGTCCTCCCTCCTTTGGTTCGGAGCCATGGTGACACACCTGTGGACTCATGAGAAAAACAGGGAATATCTGTGTGTGTGTGTGTGTGTGTGTGTGTGTGTGTGGAAAGTCATTGTGTGCCGTGCCAACAGTAAACTTGTTACTGTTATCGTGTGTGTGTGTGTGTGTGTGGACCTGGAAGAGGCTCAGGACGGAGCGTTCCTGCCGCTGGAGACGTTCCTTATCTGTTCAGGGGCTTCACTGCACTCAAGGTCTCTGGACAAGGACTCTCAGGGTGTGCTGAAGGGAGACACACACACACACACACACACACACACACACACACACACACACACACACACACACACACACACACACACACACACACACACACACACACGGCTGTTGGTGTAGTGGAGGGAGTTCTGTGGCGTGTCAAGGCCGGTGTGCATCCAGGCGGAGATGAAAGTTTCGCAGCGTTCCGAGCAGCGTTCATATATCACAGAGTTTAGGAAAGGAAGACGTATATTAAAATATCCTGTCGGCTGTTAGGAGGTTCGTTAGGAGGTTATTTCATACGACATCTCAGATCATTCAGAACTTATTGGAACAAAATACCAATAAGCACATTACTCAGGTTGTAGCTATACACATATACAAATAATGATACTTTTATATGGCTGATTCTCAAGTGTCAGAAGACGTTTGCTCGCATCACAGCTACTTCGTTTGCAACATTAACAGGGATACATATTTAGACAGTATACAAGTAAACACAGGAGGCGTGTGGCGCAGTGGATAGAGCCTTGGTATGGGGGTGAGATGGTCACAGCAGTCAGCATGTCGTTGTGTCCCTGAGACACTTCACCCCAAATGGCTCCTGTGGGGATTGCCCACAGTATTGAGTGTGTAAGTCACTTTGGATAAAAGCGTCTAACAAGTAACATGTAATGTTAACAGACATTTATCATTCTTTTTCATTTTTATAACCTTCAGCCAACATGAGGAGAGTTACATCAAACATTTACAAACAGTTTTATGTCTCAAGTTGTTGTTGTTGTTGTTGTTTTGTTCAGCATGTTTTCATTTGTTATCATTGTTAAATCATATATGAACCTAACATAGATGCAGTGCACCAACTCGTGTACCTGTACAGAAAACAGTCCTGTGATAATAACTCAAGCTGCTATTTCAGGGCATACATATACAAACAGGAATATAGCTATGGGTCAAAGGTTAAATTCCTCTTATAGAAAGCCAGACATCTTTATATGCAACGTTTAGATTCAGATTGAAAATGATTATGAGAACATCTGTCATACTGTGCAATGCTGCAATAACTGTAACATTATTCAAATGTGCACTAACCTTTATTATCATAATGCACAAGCCATTTCATTTTCAATATTTTGGTTTCTGTGAAAATATGTGAACTGATTTCCTGGTTTTCTGGATGGATCAAGTTTTCTGGATTTTGGAGTCCTGGGCAGAGCTATATGCAAAAAAATCATTATATTATTACTTTTGTGTTGTAAAAAATAGATTAAAATACATTATTATCTTATTTTTCATATATTTTATATTAAATTATTTTTGGATTATTTTCAATAATTGATTTCTTTATCCAGTCCATAACTACTTTATTATTATTACTATTAGTACTAATAATAGTAATTATTATTATTTGTCTTATTTCAGTAATGTAAAAAGTTGTTTAAAATATATTATAAAAAATATATACTTTATATATTATATTTTTACTATAAGATATTTTATTAGAATTATTTTAATTTTATTCTCATTTTGGTGTACGTAAGGGATATGCAGTTACCAGTGTTAAGATGTTTCAAACTCTGAGCACTATATAAAGAGTTTGAACATGGTAAAAGGCAGTGGCCTCTCTTGTTGTATGCACACTCAATTATTTGAAGATGTCATGCTGCATACAGGCTCACATCTTTATCAAAGCTAGGTTTAAATATAAACTCTGAAGGACCACTGGGGGGCAGCAGTTTCAAGGCCTGGCTGCAGCAGACTGAGGTCACTGTTTACAGTGTAATGTATATATATATATATATGTGTTAGTGTACTCAGAACAACATGCAGTAGGTGTACAGTGTAGAATGAGCGGCTCAGACACTGCAGTGAGTCTGATACCTGAACGGAGAGGATTTGTGCGATGCTGAGCCGTGCCCTTTTGGTGAGATAAGCACACAACTATTTGATCAAGGTCAGATGAGGGGGGGGGCATGTTTTATGCTCTGACGGAGGAGTGTGCAGTATACTGAAGAGCCTGTGTACTGTACTCATACAGTACATCCAACATACAGCCTTTCCCCTCTGCACACGGCTATAAGAACCATGGCAAACAGAGCACTAATGCAGCGTTTCCCCTGCATCAAACTGCCCGACTCATTTCCTCCATGTCTCACGAGGGACTTTTAGCTTTTAATTGGGTACACTTTAACACGCAGCTTTAAAAACCCAGTTTGCAGAGTGTTTCATTTGAGCGGCCCAAATGTGCTGCGTTACACAGAAAACCACGGCAACAAAAGCTGCTGGTTCATAAACGCTGCTGCCACGGAGCAGGGGGGGGGTTCAGAGCAGGAGTCAGGCTGGAGGAATGTGAAAGTTTGACAGGGTGTCATATTGCCTCCATTTCTAACACAGCAAACACCTGTTTTTGTCTAAAGGGGATCTGTTATTTACTCAAAAGCACTTGCTGGTAACCTCAGCTTTATTGCATATCATGGCATACTTAGTCAATTGTAATGCATTGATAATACTTCATGACCAGGCTTGGGGAGTAACAAGATTACATAATCAGGATTAAAAAACAGGTAACTGTATTCCCAGAAGAAAAAGTAAGTAATCAGATTACTGTTACATTTGCAAAATCGAGTATTCCTAGCAGGATTAGAATGTTAGTAAAACCTAAAAAGAGCATAGTGTTTGTTGTAAAGGATCAGATGTTATCTCTTCTCTGTCAGCTGTACTGTTCTGTAGGCTAATACTTTAAGTGTGAATCTACGCCTACTGCCTGAATGCTTTATGGTTTTCACTTTCTTTGCTTCATTTGTTCTGTTTTTAATTCAGCAGGTGAACCTATATGTTCATAACATAGTGTGTGTGAGCTTAACTGTGTGTATTAAACTAAAACGGAGCATTTTCTCTCAGCTCAGATTTAATTTCTGCTTTTTTAAACTGTAGTATGTGCTCATGTGTTTCAGTGTTGGTGTATAGGCTGCTGCCTGAATATGCTGAATGAAAGGCAGCTTTTACTGTCAATAAAATCATTCTTGATCCAAAATATCTTGGTAACTGATTAAATGTTTTACATCCTCCCAACCCTGGTTAAATCATGTCTTTCTTCACAGAAATACGACCTGCTTTTTAACATCCCGATAGCAATGAATATAAATGCTTTGACAATAAATATATACAAATATTTCATCTGTGGAAGCCGTAAAAAGCACGACCAATTATCTGCCTCGGCCCGCGGCAGATAACTGGATGGCCTACCTGCCTGTCAGCCTTCCATCTCGTGCACAAACTTATCTCGTGCCCTCATTGGTCATGTGCGCGTTCGTGTGTGTTGGAGGAGGGGCTCTGTAAGGAAGGCTGAAGGAAGGGGCAGATTTTTTTCGGTTGTGTACTTTCAAATTCTAGCTTACTTGAGCTGGTTTCTCCATTCTTACCTACCCTACCTTTAAAGGTAATGTATTCATTGCTATCGGGATGTTAAGAGCATTCCATGGAATATAACAAAAAGTGTTTCTGAAGTGAATTCCCTTTAAGTACACAAAATAATTGTTCAAATTGCCTTCCTCTCTGTCTTGGATAATGCTGATAATATATGGACGTGCTGCTGATAGGACCACCAGCATCAGCTCCTGGGTGCTATATATCACTCAGGTGATACACACAGCACCCATCATTGTGCTCTTTATTAAACATTACGCTGGCCCTCTCTCTCTCTGTGCGTGTGAAACATGATCTACTCTGCTATTTGTTTATTTGCAAAGCACTCACAAACAAATGACCAATTTACATGACATGACTATTGGACCTGAATATAGGAAACGTGTTAAACCTACAGTACATTACTTTTATTTATTTTTATTTTTTAATCTCAGTATCATGATAGCAGTTTAGCTCTCCTTTTGTCTGTTGCTAGGTCGCACACTTTGGTCAAATACCCTTTCAAATACCTTATCTCTAGTTATAGTTAATCGTCTGTAGTCATAGTTTAGGTTCTGAGAGCAGAAAGCCTTTGGTGATCCATTGTTCTTTCTCCAATGTCACCATAGCAATGTTGTCTCTTTGTGTACTGCATTGTCTCAGGGCCCAGTAGTTCAACACTTTTAATCCCGATCTGATGGAATCAGATCGGGATTTTGGGTAGTTCAAAACCAAAAAACGAGCAGATCAGGAAATCAAATCCAAGCTTTAATCTGGATCAAATCTTCAAAATGGGTAGTTCAAACCGACAACACAGGATTGGGATCAGTTTGATCCCAACAAACTGGATTATCTTAATCCCACCAGAGGGGTGGATTTCCAGAGCAAAATGTACTGTACAATTTATTTAAAAATATGTTTCAATATAAATAAGATGGCAAAGTTTGTTAACTGAAATAATACACAATTTTTAGCCTTCATGGCAAATCAATTTTATTTTTCATTTTTTGGTCACGTTTGTGGTGGCTTATTTTGTTTTCAACCAAATGTTGATGACATAAATGTTTATGCTCTTAAAACTATCACAACAAAGATTGTCAATCACAAATGTAATTTAGATTAAAGAAAAAATATCTTCCATCATCTGTCATCGCCTTTCAAAACTAATTGCGGACCTGACCAAACCAGTGAGTTGGAAAGATGGACAAAAAGGGGCCTAATTGTACATCTACTGAGACCCATGAGACCCATGAGACCCAAGCACTGCTGCAGAGTTTAAGGAATAATCATGACTCCATAGTTGGTAGCTTTAACAGAGAGGGTGGAGCGACTAAAGTAAAGAGCGGAATATGGATGGAAGTTACAGACAATGTGAATGCCACAGGATCTGGACACAAGAGGACGGTGGACCAAGTGAGATTGAGGTGGGAGAATTTGAAGCAGCAAGCTACCAAAGTCCACAGCCAGGCTAAAAACCCACAGACGGGTAACAAACCATATCAAAGGGGACAGTGCACAGGTGTGGTACTTGATATCATTGGTGGTCAGCAGTCACAATCTTTATAGTGAAATATCTCAACATGTATAAGACGGATTGGTACACTAATTAATGGTCCTCGGAGGATAAATCTTAAAGGGGACACTTTGTAAAAAACTGAATTTGGCTCCCCTTCGTATGTCAAATGCAGGCTATAAGCAAATGTGCAACAAGCACATTATCCCGCTTATTACAAAAAGACCTACTAAATAACGTCTTCCCTGAACCGTTCAAAAACTCTTTCCCTTTTCACGACGCGCTCTACTATATTATTATAAAACCTTAAATTATTAGCCACGTTTCCCTCTTTTCTTGTCATCCGGAGCCACTGGTGAGCAGGTGTCAGTGATTGTTACCATAGCAACATGGGTCTGAGTCAGCCTGGGGAGTAGGGAGGCTAACTTTTAAAATAAGTCCATCATTTATTTATGGGAAACTGTCGAACTCATATTAAACTAACCTGAGAAGAAAAATAAAGACAGACTGACCTCTGTGAAGTTTCTTTTTGGCTTTTAGAGCCATGATTTAAAATTCCACAGTATGATAAACTGAGTGTTAAAGGGGCCCTATTATGCTAATGTTCAGGTTCATATTTATATTTAGTGTCTCTACTGTGACATGTCTCCATGCTTTAATGTTCAAAAAGCTCTTTGTCTCACACTGCCTGTGCTGCAGCACCTCTTTTCAGTCTGCTCTGATTGGTTAACTGGCCGGCTCTGTTGTGATTGGTCAACCGCTTAAGGCCCCTACACACCAGGCCGATATCGGCCGTCTTGCGTTGTTGGGCGAAAACGGGTTCCTTGTCGCCCAAAGTTAATTTGGTGTGTCCCGAACCCTCGGCCGTGACACGCCTTATTTGGCCTTTCACGATCGACACCCGGTTGAATCGGCCGGGTGTTGGACACAAGCTATCGGGCCAAGAAACCACTCTGATCAGCTGTTCAGCTAGCAAATGAGAAGCGAAACGGAAGTGAGGGACGTAAACAAACGATTTAAATGTCCTCTCTTACCTCCCACACATAGCAGGGACATCTCTGATATCGGCGGGAGCGTCCCCGGCTGTCCTCTGCTGAGAGCTCCGTGATTTGTTTGGTCAAGTCCGGTTTTTCATCTCATCGTAAATTTAGCAAGAAGTGGCCATTATTACATTGCTGACTCAATAAACTACACACCCGCCAGAACACTGCAATCATCAGATGCAGGTCTATTAACTTTGATTTTATAGTATGTCTGCACTTTATGTGCTCATTTCATCATGCATGTATTTTTATATTCTAAAACATGTTTCGAACGGCACCCGCTATTTGTTTGTATATCAGTCTGTTCTTCTTCTCTGTCTTCCGGTTGTTGCCTATTTTGAATGACGAATACACACTACCGCCGCCTGCTGGTAAGGAGAGTTATTGCCACTCACGCATGCGCAGTTCGTACGTGCTCGGCTGTAGTAAAGCGGTGTATTTCAGTGCGACACATGGCCAATACGCAGGAGAACTCGTCGATGGATCTGTCGGTGTCGGATGTCGGCGAGTTCTCTGGTGACTGCCTGGTGTGTCAGGGCCTTTAGAGATGTCCCGTCCCTATAACGTAGAATGTGTAGGAGCGCTGACATGGTGACGTCACTATGTCGTGGAAGTAAACAAAAGGAGTCCAATGGAGGTGTTTCAGGGGGGGGGGGGGGGGGGAGAGAAACTCAGTGATTTTAGCCTTTGCAGACCATTAACATGCACACAAACACACTACAGTAAATACAAACCCCAAATAGCATAATAGGGCCTCTTTAAGGTGTTTGAATGTGAGGAGAAACAGAGTATTATCTTCACTACAGTGTAAACCTAATGAACAATGATCAGTAACTGTTTCCATCTCATGTGAACAACACAGCCCAAGGTCATGTTAGACACAAAGGGTGCATTCAGTAGTTAGTACTTGCTATTATTCTAACCTTCTTTCGCATGCTGCTTTGTTGCAAACCTCTGAGTCTGGATCCCTGTGTCTCCCTCTCTCCCAGCGGTTAGTCAATCTTATCTTCCCCTCCCTCCGTTTTCCTTGAGCTTCGGCAGGATGCTGGAGACGCAGTTAAACAGATGGAGACGAAGAGGAGGGGGGAGGGCTTCCCTTGGCTCCTCTTGTAGGGGCCGATCTGCGTCAGGCAGGGGGGCTGACAGAATAAGGCCATGGGGCGGTGAGACAAGCCCCTCCACCAGGTCCTCTGGGGGGTCGGGACCCGAACCTGCCACCTGCCTCCCAACAGGACGCTCACAAGTTCAGGCACGCAGAGCAGGAGAGGAGCGAGGGCGGTTTCAATAAGAGGGCAGGAACAGATGTTGTTGGTCACAAACAACTGTCCAAAGAAACATACAATAAGTGCATTAAATAATAGTACATTTTGTATAATAATTATGCAAACATAATTGTTTATAATCCAGCAAATACATTAGCGTTGGATAATTCAATCCATTGTTTGTGCTTCTGCATTGGCTTTAAATAAGCCAAACCTTACGTGTAACAGTCAGTCTCTGACGGAAGATGTAAAGAGTCTCTGCTTTCCTGATATCAATGGGGATCATGTTCCCATTGTTGGGGTACCTAGGCCCCCCTGCAGCCAAGACCAGAGCAAGTGAGCCATCCAGAGAAGGACTGTTTTGTAGTGGTACTAAAAGTTCTGTGTAACTTCTTTGGACCCAACAATACTTTCCCCCCATCAACAACAATTGGGAAAGAGACGTCTGTGAAGCAGCCTAGGATTTTTTGGGGGATTTTATTGTTATCCTTCACAAATATGGTCGGTATGATTTGAAGAATGAACATTGACTTTGTTACACACAAAGCAGGAGAACATGACACAATGAGAAACATAAACCATAGATCAAATCCATGTTGTGGGAAAACTAGGCCTTCTTACTTGATTCCATATATTATTCATTCGGATTTCAGAATATTAAACAGTTTTTGCCAAAATCCAAAAATAAATACAATGTTAAACTGTGCTTAAGAATACTTGTATGATGTTAAAACATTAATATTCACTTTTATCTTTGTTGGATCAATAATAATGAGAGTTTCTTAGTCTTATAAATGCGTCGTATTTATGTATGTGTGTCCATTTTCCTTGATGGTCAATAATACAAAAGAGTTCTGATTGCATGGCGCCCACGCTTTAGAGGCCGGCCTCAGAAGCTAAACAGTATTTTGTGTCTGTTCTGCAGAGATGTGTCTGAGAGAGGAGGATGTGGAAGAGAATGAAAGAGCATGATGAGAAGCGGTTGAATAAAACAATGATTACAGGAGCCAAGCTGAGCAAAACTGATCCGATCCAATCCAATAGAAGGATCACTTCTGTGAGACCTGAACATTTGCAGTGCATAACCTCATTTTGAATGTAAATGAACGTCCCTGGCTGCATTCTCCTGCTTGTTTGTTTGTCTCTGCTCTCTGCAATGTGCAGGAATTAATTTGTTCATATCCTTCAAGGCTGCTGAACACTCCTGCAATCACTTCTTCCTCTTCCTCTTCTCTTTGACTCCAGGCGTTTACTTGTGTCTGACACCCAGTTACCGACAAAGAGAGTGAGATCAGCATGAGCTATTGTTCCATGATTGCAGGCAAATCATTGTATGTTATCCGTCAATAGCAATAGATTCATCCTGCAGATCTCTCTATTGAAGTTGGGACATACAGTATATACACTGGATATATAGATATGTGAAAGTCATTCAAACCACATACATGAAACAATTAGGGGGAGACAGTACAGGTGAAAAGGGCACACATCTTAACGTCACCAGTTAATGTGAAATATTCAAATGAGGCATTATCTCATTAAACACATTTTCAGAACATAAATGAGAAAATTGGTTCAAGCCACATAAAAAGTTCTTGTTCCATTTATTTGACTTAAAAGAGAGAATGTTTATGTTTCTCTCTTTTACTGTGAGAGAGGCTGTGACTGTTTTTAAATGCCATTTTCTTAATGCCTTTCATTTTTTTAAAGCACTTTGAATTGCCTTGTGTTGAAAGGTGCTATATAAATAGCCTTGCCTTGCCTTGCCTATGTTATAAAAGTAATGCTTCATGAACAAATCATTCCGAATTTAGGAATGAAAATTAAACATTTGGTATGAAAGTGCTGCTGTATGTGGAGATGTGGATGTTTCCTTTCTATAAGTTTGAACGAAACATAAATAACCTTGCTGCCCTTTTTAAAATATGAAACAGTCATTACAGTGAGATCAGAAGAAAAGAAAATCCAGAGGAGAGAATATTTCTCTATACGTCTCAATCTCTTCCTCTCTCTCTGGTTCCCTGAAGGGGGCTCAATCAGACGATAACGCTCGCTGTCTGTCGTTGTCAAAAGACATTTCAATTTGGCGACCCTCCCTCGGGTCCTAGCAAATTACCACTTCAAAAGGCTGCGAGTCCCCAGGTCGTTCCCAGTGGGGTCGGCCGTACGTCTCCATCTCTCACCCCGCTGCTCTGCAATGCTGATGAGGGCCCGGCCCCCTGAGCATGCTTGTTCCTCCATACCAAACAAAACTCTCTCCAGGAGAATCGGAGCACGCTTCATTATTCAGCATGAGGAGCAGTGTCGTTAATTCATGTGAGGAGGCCTGTGAGTGAGCAATTAAACCACTGGAAGTGCGCAGACGTGAATACACTCACTTACTCACATATATATTGCCAGGATCGTAGTGTATTATAATGCTCATATTATTCATATTTTTGTCATCCATGTTAATCACTTTTATTATTATATTATCATTTAAAGGTGGGGTAGGTCATTTTGGAGAAACCAGCTCGAGATCGCTAGAATTTGAAAATACACAGCCGGAAAAAATCTACCACTTCCTTACAGAGCCCCTCCTCCAACACACACGAACGCGCACATGACCAATGAGGGCACGAGATACGTTTGTGCACAGATGGAAGGCTGACAGGCAGGTAGGCCATCCAGTTATTTTAGCCGGGCCGGCTAAAATGATTGGTCGTGCTTTTTACAGTACTACGGCTTCCACAGATGATGTTTTTTTATGGATTTTTTGTCAAAGCACTTAAGATATTCATTGCTATCGGGATGTTAAGAGCATTCCATGGAATATAACAAAAAGTGTATCTCGAGCCGGTTTCTCAAACTTACCTACCCCACCTTTAAGTGATCATGATAGAACAAATATTTAACTAAATCTATGCTCGGAAATGTTTCAATGAATTGACTAAAAGCAAACATTAACTACTTATAGTAACTAATAATCACATTGTAATGCATTAGAATATTGATTGTAAATGTGTGTGTTCACTTCATTTCAGGCGGTTAGCATAGCTTAGCATAAAGACTAGGATCAGGAGGAAACCGTTAGCTTAAGCTTTTTTACATTTCTGTACTGATGGATGATGTGTTAGCGTCACAGGTGCTGCTCAGAGATTTCTTTTTTCCCCATTCCCTGTTTTTACCCTGATACCTGGCAACCATTATGCTAAAGCTAAGCTAAATAGCTTTATAATTAGCCTATATGCTTTGAGGGGAATAATCTTCTCAATTAACAATTGTCAAGAAAGTGAATAATAAAAGAAAAAAGTGATCATGGTTTGCTTTAAGTGAAAAATATAATCAATGCAAGTGCATGTCTGAACTGAACTAAAAAGGAATTTACTTAAAGCAAACCATGACCACTTATAGTAACTCTTTTCCAGTGTAAGTCAATAGGAAAAAGTATTTTTGGACCGGAGTGAGGTCACAGACTAAAGCGTAGGTGCACCTCCTTGGTCCATAACAGCATACTGTCCTCCATCATGAATGTGAATTTTTAAAAGACAACCATGTTGAGACATTTTGATGTAGCGGCTTGAAGAGGTCTGAATTCACTTCTTACTGAGGCTATAATTCTCCTAAGTTGCATGCGTGAAAGAGACCAGAACTCTACCTGTGCGTCTTTGTAAGTCACCGTGAATAAAGCCATTAGCTAAGACCCTTGAATTGGAAATACAATATTAATGAGCTCAGCTATTATCTGCAGTACAAAGCCATGAATCGAGCCCCCTTAATACGGTGAGAAGATCAACTCGTGTTAACAGAGATTTAAGTAGTGTTTCGGCTGTTCCACCCCGTAAGTTTCCGTTTTGTTGAGTAAATGAACGATGACAATCCCTCTCTCTGCACATGTGCTTCTCTTGTACTTTGCAGGGATTGTAATAAGCCTCGCAGTGAGTGAAGCAGACATTACGGAGCGTGGCAGGGAGTTGACAGAGAGTGAAGGCGTGCTAAAGTTGACTGACACTCACAGAGCATGCATCACCACCAGCACTTTAATGTGCGTCTCTGGATGGCTCTGTTTGGTTTGATCGCAGCTAATGGAGCACTAATTTGGCAATTAATGATCAAACAGCGTTTAATGAAATATTTAGTGCTCGCACATCGCTCAACCCTTCCTCTCTGGGTCGCTTCTTTGATTCTGCTGCGGTGCACAGAGGCCTCCATTAATCACATTAGCACACAGTAATTGCAACACAAACAACGTGAGGCATCCTGGAGCCCCCAAGAGTCCGGGGCCCCTGAGCAAGTGGCCCACTTTGCCAAATTGGTGATCCCTATAAGTACACTGTGACTCATGAGCATTCAAATGTAGATCCTTACATGATTGATCATGTATCTGAACAATATAAGGAGCCCTACTATGCTTTTCAGGGTTGTCCCTTTCCTGTAGTGTGTTCTATAGGTTTCTGTGCATGTAAATGGTCTGCAAAGGCTAACATCCCCCACAGTCCCTCCCACCCTGAAACACCTCCATTGGACTCATTTGTTTTGTTCTGTAACATAGTGAAATGACTTCGTAACACTCGGGCTTCTATTGGCTAGAACACTAACACATTGTACGTGATAGGCTAAGGGGTGGGACATCTCTAAGCTGTTGACCAATCACAACTGCGCTGGCCAGCTAACCAATCAGAGCAGACTGGGCTCTGGTTTCAGACTGTAGACTGTAGAGGCACAAAATACAATTATTAAACCTGAAAATGAGTATAATAGAGAACCTTTAAGCTGCCTTAACATGATACTCGTCACCTACAGATGCATGGTCAGGACCCCTTGGCATCACTTTCTATAAAACACATGGTTTCACATCAGTAGCATTCTCATACAGCAAGTTTTCGAAATAAATGGATATACAAATAAATGATATGCTAGGCCTATAGAATAGTATAATTACAAATGCTGTTTTAGTTTAACACATGAATTAAAAGCAAAGCCAGTGTCTTTGTTTTATAAATCAGGTTTGAACCTACTGCATTGTATGAAGAAGAATGAAAGCAGTCTAGATGAAAACCAAAAAGAAAATGTCAGGCAGTACGTCTTCCTATAATATATAGATCTGTATTTTGAAATGTATTCTAACATTGTAATCCTGCTAGTAATCCCCATTAATGTTTAACAGTAATCTGATTCCTTCTTTTCTATGTAACTTTAAGGGAATACAGTTACCTTTGTATCCTGATTACGTAATCCCGTTGCTCCACAGTGTGGGTGTGATGCAACCCAGGCAGCACATCAGAGCGGCTGATGGAAATGGAAATGTGGAGCTCCGGCTCGGCCTCCCTACATCTGACCCCATGTGGTGCCTGCTGTGCTGGGGCTTCAGAGGGGAGATGTGAGGGTTGTCATGCTGCTTCTAGTTTCTGACATTTCTCCTTTTTCGTCTTTCTCTCTTCCTTTTGGGATTTATTTATTGATGTGCTTCATGGAGTGATACAAAGACACATCAAAAAACTGTTTTAAAAATCCCCTTTCTGTAACATGTCAACATGAAACAAGAATTGCACATATTTAACAAGATAAGGACGCATTTGCTGACCTTTCAGAACACTTTTACAGTGATATCTAGATGTTTCACCCTTTTCATTAGAAGTGTCTCCCGTGAACTCGTAACTCATACATTCAAATTCAAATGTATGGCAGACATGACATGATCAGTTACACAGAGTTGGGAGAAGTATTCAGATCTTGTACTTGAGTAAGAGTACAACTACCAGAGTGTAAAAATACTCTGTGTTTAAACTCCTATTTAGGTAAAATAACCAAAAGTACACATTATACATAATGGCCCATTGAAGAATCATATACAGTTGACTAGATGACTGCATTAAGATCATTGATGCATCAATGTGTTCATCACAGCTAATAAAGGTGGAGCTCATTTGGATTACTTTGTATAAAGTACAATGATTTCCTAACCTATGATACATGTCAATGTGTATTTATTAACTGATTTCATTTGAGTATCTAATAATCATAATATATGAAGTAACTAAAACTGGAAAATATAGTAGTGTAGTAATAAGTACAATATTGACGTCTAAAATATATTAAAGTATTCAGTTGCATACTGTTCAAGTACCCCAAAATTATTTGTACTTAAGTACAATATTGAGTAAACGTATCTAGTTCTTACTTTTGTCTCTGTCTCGACTGAGCTACTTTCGCCTATCTGATGTCAATTTTGTATATTCATGTTTTATCTTCTGATAGTGATACTTTATAGATATATATCTTTCACTGTCAAAGTGTATCTTTTTTCCTGTCTTCTTCATTTTCTATTTTATCATTCATTTGTATTTCATGTATGCCTTGTACATGCTGCTGTGACTAAAACAAAATCCCAACATGGGGTCATTAAAGTACATCTAATCTAAAATGCAATGTTTCAATGTTAAAATACTATGTTACTAGTTAAAGCCCTGCATTACAAATCACACTTCAGTAAAAGGTCATTCCACTCTTCCTTTCTGAGCGTGTCTCTCAGACGTAGGCATGGGAAAGCAGGATTGCAAACTTGCGCGACGGGGGCTCTCACCTCCCACCTCCCCCTCCTCCCACCTGCTTCTCCCCCTCGGCGATAAGAGTCGTATGAAAGACCTTCGTTTCCGCCGGTGGTGGGAACCTCGGAGATAAGGTGGGTGCTGAGGCGACCGCTGGGCCTTCTCCAGGGAACAGGGAGTTCTCAGACTCCTCTGATACGGCTGCACATGAAGGCTGTCGTTTGGCCTTTCGAGCTCGTCATAGCTAACACCCCTGAGTGCATGTGGCATTTTTCTCAGGCAACACTATCACAGTTACGCTACAAGTTGTCCTCAAACAAATGTGCGATCTCAAAATATGTATGATACATCGCTTCAAACTGCCACATCCTTGAGTAACCTGTGGTGGCACAACAACAGCGAGTATCTGATGAAGGCTGAGCAAAACACGGGTCGTGCTGACCCCGCACCGAGCAAACTGCCTCGGCCTTCACTCGCTGTCTCACTGGAGCTTTTTGTTTTTCTGGGAAGGGCACTGAAATGTATTAAGGAAGAAAACATTGAAGATCGGGATCATTTTGTATGCAAATATGACCACTAAAAAGCTCACTAGGTATAGTAAGGTGGCCAACCGGTGCAAACGCGTTTAAAAAACACAAATGTTCTAAAACACATGCAAATGAATCTTCACCAACACATGCAGCATTTAGAAAACATTCACCAACTTGACGGAACATACGAAGCGTTTACTAAAGGCGCTGCAAGGAGCTCAAAACACAACGGAAACCACGGGACACTAAAAAGGGACGCACACAGCTGGGACCGGAGCGCTTGTTGACGTTCTGGGATTAGAAAGTTGTGAAATTGGTGAAAATGTTTCTTCATTTGCATGTGTTTTTATTTTTGCATTGTTTTTTTTAAAGTGCAGCGCTTTTCTCCATATGTTAGTGTTTTCCGGACTTTGGAGCACATTTGCCCGTGTCGGTCTTTTGTTTTGTTTTGCAAGTGGCAGGAAGAGTCAATGTAATTACTGAAGTCAGTGTGATATCATCAATCAAGAGTTCAAAGAAAAACCCAATACCTTGAATAACTAAGTAGAAGCTAGAAAAATGTCAGGGGTCTCTTTTATGTTCTTATTAACACAAATAAAGAACGTCATGGGAGGCTACTCATTAATCTTATCTCTTAAAGTAAGAACATTTAAGTTACAGAACATAAAATTCAAGATATTTTCCACCCCCGTGCCCATGTCCCATGATCATAAAACTGAACTTGATTTCTCCGGCTTTACCGCTACTCTTCAAGGTTGTTGTCCGTGTTAAGGGGAGGTTAATGAGCTGTCAATCAAGTGACCAGGCTTTGATTCATTGGTAGCTTCCAGGGAGTTACCGCTACCTGAGCTGCAATGACAGCAGAACAAAGAAACAAACAGGCACATTTGCACCGCTAATAATTTCCTTTTTTTTTTCTTTCTCGGAGCTGCCATCACCTATTCAGTTTGACAGCAAATGTGATTATCTCTCCTCTCCCCCATGTGGTTTACGGCAGGAAAAAGGAGTGTGTGGTTAGGTGGCGGCTGGAGGAAGGCGTCTGCGGTCGTCTTTGTTCAACCTCTCTCTGCTGGAGGCTCCTTGTGTGTCCCTGACACTCTTCCTCATTATTACATACAGGGCTTCCTGCTGGGGAGGCCAGGTGTTGCTGGGCCTGTCATACATACACACCCAATCAAGATGCCTCATGCACACACACACACATTCTGAAAGATGGTTCTGGGAGAGGACAGATATATCAGCCCATCACGGAGGAGGTGTTAGTGTGGTCTGGAGAGGTGCAGACTAAACTTTAGGACCCACTTTTCTGCTAATCCAGTCTATGAGATATCAAAATGATGAAGACAGGTGGAAAAGGTTTGGGCTGCCTGCTGGGGCTGTGTTATGTCTATACAGAGGGTCTATACAGAGGGCTCCACATCGAGAAAATACTCTGGGCAATACAATATACCTAAATGTGTTTTAGACCGTAGGGAGAAAAGATAAAAGAAATTAATACATTTTTTTAATTGTTTGTATAATTTGCATTGGAAGAAATGATATAAAAGCAAACACACTGTAACATCGAGAAAATCCTTTTGGCAATACAATATAATATTCCTGACTTAACCTAAATGGCTTTTTTTCCTTAGGGAGAAAGATTTAAATGTAATTATTCATACTCATATATGAATTGGAGCGCTAGCCAATATAAGCGCACGTGTTACATGATGATGTCATTATGTCGCAGAAGTAAACATAAGAGTCCAATGGAGGTGTTTCAGGCATGGGGGAGTGTGGGAGGGAAACTCCCTCTGGAGGGAACATTAGGATTTTAGCCTTTGAAGACCATGCTATTTATAAATTATTATTTTTTTACTTCATTATTTGCCCCTTTTGTTTGTTTGTTTGTTTGTTCACCATGTAAAGCGGCCTTGGGTCCCTTGAAAGGCACTATACAAATGGACATGGACAAAAACCTTTATTACTCACTTTAGGAAAGTAAAATGGTCATTTATTTGCATTGCATTTGATATTGAGGTTAACCGAAAGTAATCAGGTTACACTCCTTTGATATTGTGATATTCATATTATGTTTTTTGATCGTATTTGATGCAGGTTATGCAATACATGTTTTAAGTAACCCTGCAAACCCATGTGTATGAGGCAGGAAACAGCATTACAGAGCTTAAAGAGTTCTAAAAAGTGACTCCTAATGTGCAATGTGTTAAATAACCCTGACCCTGGGATGATATTCATTGTGAAGATGTTATGGATGAATTTCTATCATTTACAAAATAGTGTAACAGCACCAGAGTTATTAGAATAACCAGCCTGCAAAAGTGAAGGTTGTTGAGCTATTTGATCCAACTCCTTCACAAGAGGATGAGTTCAAATGTATCTAACGGTCCCTGCGGAGAGTAAACAGCTAACACTAAAAGGAGGCAGGGTCATAATGTTTCCACTGAAGAACATGAAGTCATTTTCTGTATTTCTATTCAAATGTAGCTGTCTCATCTCTCTCTTTAGCCCTGATACTCCATCTTTTTCTCATCCTGACTTTCTTTTCAGTCATCTCCAACCAAGGTTAGGGTTAAATCCATAGGTTAAATCTTAATCTATTCAATTAATTTTAAATGTGGGAGTTTGTAATTATGGTGCATCAATTATCTCCTTGTCATTAATTGATTGATAAGTACAGCTCTCTTGTGCCAAAAAGCCTTGTTAATACTCCTATAACCACTGTAAAAAGCAGTTTAGGTTTGGTTCAAATCTGGCCATTTGCAGCAATTGACAGAATTGTTAGTCACAGATTATTCCAGAAATAGCCAAGTATTTGCAAACACGCAAGTGGGGAAAAATGTGGTGGCTAACAAACATGCTAAAACAGCCCAAAACACTTCCATTAGGATAAATGCTTGAACTTTAAAAAATGATGCATTATAAGAACACAAATGTGCCAAAACACATGCAAATGTGCAAAAACATGCAAACAAGTTTTCTAAAAGCACTGCATACACGAAACATTGCAAACAAACAAAATGCTGCACAAACAGGAAACAAGGACACTTTGATTGATTGATTGAAAAGTTTATTAACAGCTTGTATATTGGGTACAGTACAGTACAGCTCAAAACATACAATTGTTAAGGGGATGCAGACCAGAGAAAGACTTTCGTCTTGTTTACATCAGGGTCCCCCATTTCCAATTCATCATATCAGACTGCATGGACACCTGTTTACTTCTAATATACCCTGTATGGTTGTATCTACATAATAAAAAACAAATAAAGACCAATTTAACAGCCACTTGTATTGCTGACTGCCAGTGGTCCCGAAAGACAATACCTACATATGAGTGGGTGTGAGTGGGGCTTTTCCCCCCAGTGGGAACAGGGACTGACGTGTCCTGTAATGTTGGTGCTCTGTCTGAGCAACCTCAGTAGGGCCAAAGAAAATGCGCATGTTAAAAACTCAGTTTAAATCTTCCATTGTGTGGGGTTTGCAAAGAAAGTGACCTGAATTATCAATCATCCTAAAAAAGTTTAGATCAAGACACAAACTTGGCTTTAAAAGTTCGACTGTATTTATCCAGCAATTGTTTTTGGTCTGCTAAATAAAAAATGGGTCAGAAGCCTCAGACAGTCCCATCTTACGAAAACATCAAAGCAGAATAACTTAGAGAGTCTCACTGAGGACAGGGAAGGGAGCAGGGGTGTGATAAACAAAAGTGTCTTGCCAGTTGCCCTCCATCCTCCTAAAGAGGAGCAGACTCCCTGTACACATCCACAGGCCAGTAATTAGCACAGTCTGACTGTGCCTCTCTGCCTCTCTGTTTTACTTTTTCTGACATGTCGATGCTGAAGTCTGTGAGAAATGAGGATGAACAAAGCGGCAGTGGACAGCTGGTAGAAGGAAACTGATTTTTTTGTTTGGTCACACAGGACACAAACTTCTGCACAATTCAAATATTAATATGTTTGTGAGAAAGACATGGCAAATGGGGTGTAACGGTTCACATCATTATTTTTGAACAGTAGTGGAAGTTTCAGTATAAAAATAAGGAACTCTAACATTTTGAATAATTAACTGTATTACACATCTAAAAAACAAACCACAAACAGTAGGCTACCACACACACTCAGATGGCCGTATTATCTATAATGGCTGATGTCAAACAAAAAGGTTTCATCAAGCTGTAAAACTAAAAAGAATGTCTTGAAAATATTACATAATAAATAATAAGAAAGTGTTTCAAGGGCGCATAGCCGTTGAAATATGTATGCCAATAGCTTCCGTTATTTATTTTGGTCTCTCGGCTCTCATGTCTATTGGCTTCTTAAAAACAGCGGGGATAAGCTGTTGAACTGCTGTTGTCTTTTGCCGGGCTCCGGTGATTGGCAAATCTGGGTGATGCCTTCTGATATGATTTAGCATGTTTGGCGTGTGTTACCATTAGCATACCGCACCGCTGTGAAACAACGCCGACACACCGTCCTCGTCCGATCCACCACTCGCACTCCATCATTATTGTAGTCCACAGGGAACCCGACATGTTCCCACACAGCTGATTTAAAAGAAGCAGGTGGGTCTTCTTGCTCCTGTGTGTTATCTGAAATCGTCATACTAACTTTTCTTCTTCTTGTATTTTGTTCGTTTTGTTGTTTTCTTCTTGTTCTTCATTTGTTGTTTAAAGGGGACCTATCATGCAAAATGCACTTTTGTACGTCTTTTATACATGAATATGTGTCCCCGGTGTTCCAGGGAACTCACCAAGTGTCAGAAAACACAACCCTCCCAATTTTCCTCCATACCCAAATCTCTAAAAAAGGGGCTGCAACGGATCTGATAAAAACTGATCCAGATTTGAACACTGTCCTGACGTCAGGACAGTGGCGCTACGGCTATTGGGCCAACTCTCCACCTATCAGGGGAATGTGGGGTTGGGCCACGGCCGGCCATTGCCGCTCGAAAGCGCTGGAGACGCTGTAGTACATATGCCAGGCCTGTAAGTGGCGCTGTAGTCTGCCACAAAAGCAGCGAAGAAGACTTCCCGCCCATAGTTACCATGGTTACCCTTCTGTTTATTCTCCGCTGTGGTTTTTTTTCTCCCTCCCCGAGGCAAGCGTTTGCTCCCGCTGCTTTAATTCAATGCAATCCCTCCCTGTCGAGGCAAGCACTGTAATTCTCTCCGGTTAGTCCACCAGCAGATGACAAACACCCACCTCTCCGCCTCTTCCAAGGAACGAGGGGACCGTGCAGCAGAGTTTCAGTTTCAGTTTCTTTCGCCGGTCAACATGTCCGTTTAAATCTTCCGGATAAAATTAGAAAAGTGCCGGTCAAAGGTCTTCTTTGTTATTTATTGAGCTTTAAAACAAATGAATAACGACTCTATAGGCCTATAATAATATAATAAAACCATAGACTGTATATATAAATAAAACACGGAGGACGGAGATCTTTTTTTCTCCCCCTCTTGACTTGATCAGAGCACGGCTTCCCTCTCCTGCAGGGCGGCGTGGTCAGCTGCAGCTCACATGCGGCTTTCACACCAGCGCTTTTCCCTTTCTAGCTCCTAGCTAGAGCTTTTCTGGTGCAGCTCCGGTTTCCCTTTTCAGCTCCCGCTCTGTTCACACCGCCCAGCTGCCGCTGCTGCGTCATGACGTCACCGTTTACATCGCTGATTTTCTCCCCAACGGAGCTCACAACAACAACGGGGGGGGGACTGCGTCGGGTCGATGATCGTGTTGCTTTTAATCATACGAAGCCAGATTAAATTAAATAACGACTTCTCCAACCTTATACTTTTCTCCAGAGTGCCGTGGTTCATTGTTTATTAATGTGTTTCAGCGGCATTTACCGACCGCTGCAGTGCTGGCCGGCTGCTCTTCAACGGGAGTTTATTCTCCCGTTAGCTCCGGGTTAGCTCACACGGCTCTAAAGTATTCACTGTCTGACTGTCACACAAGCAGCTGGTACATATCCCCAGTTCCCCTTAAGTGAATGTGTGTCAGTCTGAATTGATGCTGTATGGCATCACAACGCTGTTATGAAAGTTTCTCTGGTATAACATGGGTGATGTTAGCATAGCAACCGAAGCTAAACTGACTACTTGCTAAGCCGTTTTCTACAGGCACATTTTACCGGCGTATTTTTCATTATGATTCTACTTGTGATAGTCGGACATGACAACCTGTGCAGCCCATGTATTGATTCCATCCGATAGCTGCTATAATAACAAACAAAACGTCTGCCTGCTCTCCACAATGATCAATAACAGCGAACGGATGGTCAAAGTAAGGTACAAATAAACAGAATCACACGAAGCCTGGTTAGTGTTGCCTGACTTTATAAAGTGTGTTTTTTTTTTATAAGTGTGTGGTTGCCTTCTAGTCACTTTGCTCAGCGCTACTGCTTGTAGGCAGGCATGACGAGACTCTTCAGTCGACCCATGTTCAGGGGAGGTGGGTTTAGTTTCCTGCACGCCTCGACGTAAGAGAGACGTAAGCGACGCCGCGTCATAGCTCCGAAGCTCTTGCCTCTAGACCGACAATTTTTTGGAGCTGGAAGTGAACCGCATTCCGGAGCTATGACGCGGCGCCACTGCGGTGTGAACAGGAAAAACCGGCGCTTTTCCAGCTCCAGCTCCGAGCTGGAAAAGCGCCGGTGTGAAAGGGGCAACAGAGATCAGCCCCGTAGACAGCAAACAGCACATAGAGCGAAATGAGGCATGGCTCAAATGCATGATCTTTTTGGTATTTTGAAAACAGAAACGTATAAATATACCTTATATAGGTATGGCCCTACAATATATCATTTAAATATAGTATGATAGGTGTCCTTTAAGGGCGGCTGGCAAACAGCTTTTAGGCGCAATACCGCCCCCTGGATTATATATAGTGTAAAATTGATACTGCCCTAAGTGACAGAATTTTTTCCCACTCGTAAAAAAAGGTGTATTCGCCGTGTGACTGCATGTGCCGAACCGTGACATCTAAACCGTGACGGTTCGGGACGAATACGGATACCGTTACACCCCTAATGGCAAATCATCTAGAAATCATTGCTTTAGTGATGGAGATATACTCTTGCAAAAAGTAGGGATCAGGGATTATAAAGGTGGTAATCTCTCACTGGAAACGTACCTAAAATGTACATTTTATTGGCTTATTTAAACAATGTGATCGCATGATTCGTTTCGATATGGTTGCAGATCTGCTGTAAGCTAGCTAGCTAGCTAACGTAGCTAACCTAGTCATTAGGCCTACAGACAAAACACTTAATATGATCGAGACTAAATCTGTGAGAGTGACAAGTCAAATTGGCAGATGTTTTCTCAATGAATGTGCATGTGCTGTCAAATTGGTGAAGACGTTTCTTCATGTATTTTGGCACAATTTTGTTTTTATATTTGCATAGTTTTTGAAAGTGGGGCAAGTTTCTCCTAATACAAAGGTTCTGGGCCGTTGCAGCGTGTTTGCACGGGTCGACCATCGTACATTTCCACCCCCACACATCATTTGTGTCTTCTTACCGAGGAAGACTTTGACAGATTTGCCTTTTTTGCTCTGTGCAAGTTTCTGCTGTAGGCCCTGCTGCTGAAAATGTCTTTGGATGCCACTTGATTGAATTTACAGTGCAGTAGACACAACAACTTAAGTGTACGCTGTGTTTTACATCCGTAGCCATAGAAGTTAAAATCCTGACACCGTGTAGCAATTTTGGTACACTTATAAACTCTTTCCCCATGAGGACTGTAGAAGATTGAACAGCACAGCAAGTGTGACATTTTAAATCACGACAGCTGGGTTTGATGTTGAATTCCACAGAAAAGAAAGTCATAATCTTGGACTCAGACATCTTTCCCTTCAGAGAGCCAGGCTTTGCCTATAAATAATCCGCACACTCATTTGCGGCGCACTGCCTTTGCAAGCGAAAACAGCTGCGAGGAGAAACAGTTATTTCGCTCCCCTCCTTTTTCCTTCTTTGTTTCTTTTTAATTGACTTTTTAGCAAGGCTGTGTTCAAGTTGACCAGCTACACTCCTTCATTACCGGCCACCACTCACACACATGCCGTTTTCTTATTGGCTGATGTGGGGAAACTCATTAAAATTGTGTGTGTATGTAAAACGCTCCCAATTTCTGAATCAATGAGCTATGTGCAGAGGAGCATAAATGAACAACATGTTTCTATGCATGATAATGCCGACCCCTCTGTGTCTGTCAGGGGAGGTCAAACTACATAATGCATTCTGACAGAGATGAAATCACCCTCTTGGGCAAATTATTTCAAGCCTTTGTGAGAAAGTTACAATAGTCCAAGTGAGAACTTGGGGCTTCATTTGCAACGGTAGTCTACCAAATACTTGGTGGTTAGAATGAGGCCTTCAGTGGATACTTTAATTCATCACATAGGCAATAGAAAAGAAACATTGACATTCATTATGTAACTACAAAATATTATTAATAATTAATAGTTAATTTATCTGAAGATTCTTCATATTTTACTTTATTAAAGGGCCCATGTCATGGCCATTTCTACTGATCATAATTCCATTGTTGAGGTATACTAAAATAGATTTATACTGTGCAATTTTCCAAACTCACATTGGTTTCTCATACAGCATCTCTGTAAAGTATGTGTATTCACTCTCTGTCCTAAACGGCTTGTTGGAGCTCCTGCCCCTCCCCTCCCTATGAGCCCAGTGTGCTCCGATTGGTCAGCTCGGCCACTCTGTTCTGATTAGTCAACCACCAGAGAGGCTCCGCCCATGTCTAACACAGTGCATTTTTCGGCTCTGAGCGGAACATCAGTTTTACAATGGCGTCGGTACAGCCGTATATGTTTGAACCGGAGTCCGATCCTGAAAGTGAAACAGACCAACGTGATAGATCTGATCCACCATCCCAAACTAGACTAGAGCAGACGGTTTCACAGTGGAAAGTTTTTATTTAGTATCGCTCTTACATTTCAGATGTTAGAACTGCATCATTTATCTACATCACAGTAACAAGTTTGTCCGCTAACTAACCGAACTGTACCTACAACTGTTGTTATTTAGGTGCACTTGTGGAAACTGCGCCATGATGCCTCCCGAAGTGGAAAACGTCTGTTGCAAAGAAATTAGAAAGGTAGCCTAGCTGACAGTTACAACATTATGTAGCCAGCTAGCTGAAAACACCAACAGTAGCACACAACATTATATGCCAAGATATACACCATACATATTTGTCAAGTCAATAGACTATTATATGCAATCAAACATCATATACAAATCTACGTTGTGGAACATTAACCAGGACTACATAAAGTTATTAATTATTCAACATAGATGCTTTAAATAACTATGCTTGTTGATATGATTGTGGCATTAGCCATTTCTGCCAGCATATCAGAATCAGAAGTATGCTTCACTATGACGCACCTTCTGATAGTCTTCATATGAAAACTTGTGAATGTATTATTTATGCCTGATACCTGGTATAAAAACAAAACTGACGTTGGCCTCTGATATAAACGGCTCTCGGTTCTTGGTGCCAGAGTTGAACCAATTTTTGGTACAGAGAGCATCTACGCCTATGGTACCTCCACCCACTCCTTGAGAACTACCTTTTGAAAGGTGCAACATTTTAAATATTATCAAGCCAATCAGAACACATTTGGGCATTTTCATGAGAGGGCCTTTGAGAGACAGGTGCTGATACTGAGCTTCTGGGCATAGGGTGAGTACAGTAACATTCAGATGGACTGCATGGGAGAACACATTCGTTTTTTGAACATTGAATTCTCTGGTAGAAAGTCAAAATACAAGTATGAACCTGAAATGAGCATTGCATGTCCCCTTTCAACAATAGCACTACAGAAAAGACCTGGAGTGAACTATACTGAATATTTTAGAGTGTTTTATTCTTCATGAGCTCCTATTTTCTTTTGTAGGAGTGTGAAGGATCTTTTTAATCTTACCTATAACAGATGATAAAACTGCACCTTTACACATTAGCAGCTTGAAGTGGCGTCAGTAAATACAAAGTAGGAACACTTTTTGAACTTCAATAGCCCCAAAAATCCCTGCAGTGTCACATCAGTAAACTGCACACAGCACAACCTGGCTGCTCTGTTGCACTTTATGACACACAAGAGACTGGGAGTCATAAGTTTAAACATTAGTCTAGCTTTCTGTACAGTTCCAACACTTCCTTTCCATCAGGCAGAGAATATTTCACACCACACCTGACACCACATATCTTTTTGGCAAATACCATTGATGGGAGTATTTTCCCTTTAGCTAAGTGTCGTTTATTATCAATTTACTATGTATTAGTGACTGTTTTTATATTAAAGGAAGACATACTTTATTAATCCCCAACGGGAAATTACTTTTTTCACTCACACACAGGCACACACAGGCTTGATATACATGCACGAACAGAACCACATGCAGGACAGGAGCGTGGCAGAGTGAAGGGACAGCGAGTTAGCCGGCACCCAGAGCAGTTGGGGGTTATTTGCCTTGCTCAAGGGCACCTCAGCAGGTGAACTGGCACTTTTCCAACTCCCAGTCCACACTCCATATTTGTTTTGGTCAGATCAGGATGTGAACCGGCGACCCTTCAGTTCCCAGACTAAGTACCTACAGACTGAGCCACAGCCCCAGATAAACATGTTACCATGTGTTACTGTTAGGAATGTGACACTAACCCCTAGATTCCACCGGGTCCGTCTGCGTCGCGTTACGGCCGCGTTACGGCCGCGTTACGGCTGCGTTACGGCCGCGTTACGGCTGCGCCGCGGCGTTCGCAAAGATCGCGGCCACTCTAGTCAATGGGTGCTATTACACCAGACGCGCCGCGTTACAGCTCAGAAGCGTCCCAGAAGCGTCTCGGCGCTGGGCTCCGCTCAAAATAGGATTCAAGTCTATTTTTCAACGCAACGCAAAGCGTTGCAGAGGCGCCGGGCAGGAAGTGGACCGGTTAGAGCATCCGGCCCATCCCCAAAATAAACTAATTTTGCAGACCCTATCCCTCCGTAGTCTTTCAAGTAGGAGGAGAAATGCCAGCGTTCTCCTCCGGTTTACAGGCACTGTGTAAATTATATATATAGAATAATTATGATGATGAATGCATTTTTTTACCACTAAAATACAGCAACACATCTTTGATTCATGTCGTTTATAACTGGAATATTACAGTTATTATTAACTTTGTCTGTACAAAGTAGCCTGTCCAGGAAATATGCCCAAATCAACAAAAACTGCGAGCCGGCAGGCAAGACGCTCCGCTTCTGAAATGCTTCTGAAACGCGCCTGGTAGGGTATGACGCCGGAGGAGGCCGGACCAAAACCGCGGCGCAACCGTAACGCGACGCAGACGGACCCGGTGGAATCGAGGGGTCAGACTGGGACTCAAATGCAACGACTGGACACAAAAGTGGAAAAATGTGGCAAAAATACAACACTAACTATCCTTAGCTCTTCGTACAAACGAACAAAAAGTTCTTAGCTTGAAAAAAGGCTGGCTCTTGATATGGCATGAAACAAGACAAACTGGCAAAGGACAAAGGGAGACCAGGGCTGCTTCTCAATGTCAAGGAAGGATCCTTCAGAGCCACTATTCCAAGGATGCTACGTCATCGAATCCCGCCGAAGGACTGTTCCAATGTACAGGATCCTTGGAAATCTACCGAGGACTGAATCCTTCGTTGCAGAAAATGTCACGGCTGCTCATGTGTATCCTCGGCAGTCTTAAATGACCCACAATTCTTTGCGCACGGACCAATTTCCCAAATCTTTGGCGGAAAATGGCTGAATCCAGACAGTACACATTTAAATGTAAGTATGTTCAGTGGCGTAGTAAATGTGTTGGTAAATATGTTACTTTGTTAAATTTGTTATCACCATACATGTGAAAGTAAAGCAAGTTCATAATTAGCTAGGTACATCGTGAGGTAGGCTAATTATTGGCTAATTATAGATGTCAGTATGGCATGTGGTCACTTAAGTTCGCTAGCTCATCGATATAACACCTATGAGAAGTAGCATGTACAAAAGTTGCTAGTTTATTACATACACCTGGCTAAATTCATACGTTCTAATATAACCGAGCTGTGATAAATGTCCCTCCTGTCCGAACAGGCACAGTTTATGTTGAAACCGTTCGAGAGAGTGGCAATTCATGTCTGTTGCCGGACTGCAGTTAAGCTCAGTTTCTGTAATAAACTGGCAACAGAGTGTTTGGCCTGGTATTCATTAATTACACATGGCATTATACATACTGTTGTTTCTGGTGTTTGCTCAAGGGACTAAGGAACAGACGGAGGCATTATACACCTCCGTGTTGAGCACCGGCACCTCTTCACGGGCGGGAGGGACACGGCCGCCAATGGTTATCAGTGAGAAGCAAGTGAGATTGTTTAGGTAGTAAATATGGTTCAAGATGTAATTTAATCGCTGCTTTCTCCTTCTTATCATTTACATAGGAAAATGTTGGCAAGAATGGGGGTTGAGAGCAGGGTAACCCACGCCCAAGCCAAACACAAATGGGACAATCTGAAAACCAAGTACAAGGAGAGGTTATATAGACATGATAATATGTATTATGTTTTCATATATTAATGTGTGTATGTAATGGATGTATTTGGTCTTCACTGTTCAGGAATGCAAGTGTCCCGCCTCAGGACAGGGCACTGAGGACGGGAAACCGACGGCAGCGACTTGGCCCTGGTTTGTCCTAATGGATGAGGCATTAGGGCAGTCTGCGGCGGTCTCGCCCCCCTGCCTGATTGCCTCCATCCAAGAGGACAATCCAGGGCCAAGCACTGCCCAGGAAGGTCAGAGAGGGCGAGAGGATGAGGAGGAGGAAAAAGACAAGGAGGACACGGAGAAACAGAGAGGAAGAGGCGGAGGAATGAAAAAGAGGGAGAGAGAGGATCCCTTCCTTAGTCTCTTAAGGGAAGACATCCTCTATCAGAGAGAGGCAGAGGAGAGGAGAGCAGCAGAGGCCCGAGAAAGATCCGAAAGGTTCTTTGCTCTCTTAGAGCGTTTTACACCGAAATAAATAATTAAATTAAAATTGAATTAAAATGAACCTTGTTTAAACTTTGCCTCTTTTGTTGATATTTGTGGTTTATGCTACAATATGCACCAATATGTGTAGAAAAGGTTTGCAGACATCAAGTATGATATGAATACAAATTGTATTATTGATTGGTGATGGTGATTTTATGATTTTCTTATGGCTGCTTATCCTCCAGGACTTTTTCAAGGCTGCAAACAGAAGGAGAAAGTTTAGTTTCAATTTAAGGCGGGGCCTTGCTGCATATGACGCACACCTGCAAACTTGTTCTAGCCTGTTCCATTCTTCGTTCTCCGAATGCTGAAGGATTCTTGCCTAGCCTCTGAAGGACCTGACTCGGAAGGACATGTCCTACCAAGGAAGCGTTCTCGACTTTGAGAAACGGCTCTGGACTAAATATACAAGAGTTAATGGGACACACAGGTGGCAACAATCATGGATGGGGCCGACAATCTCACTGGCGGGAAAACATACAATTGCAGGAAGTCAAGGGCTCTGAGACAAGACAGAAAGATAAAACAAAGTACAAATTAAAACAATGAAAGACAGTGCATGACGAGACTGGACTTAAGTTTAACATAACACGTGAACATTGAGACATGACTCAACATTAAAAACTAAATCTAAACATGGAATATAATCTAAACATGAAACATATAACAAGACCTGATGTCTAACAAATTAACATGACATGAGAAAACAAGAACTAAACACGGCTAAATTAACAAACGTTATATCAGTATATTGGTTTGAGAGGGGCTTCAAATGGCTCTTGTGTTTTTTAAAATGGTGTATCTTTGTTTGTACTCTTTGAGCTTTTGAGGCAATAGAAAAAAATATATATCAAAAAGGGAATTGGAAATAGGCGTGAGAACCAGATTTATAGATAAAATAAAAACAGATGATGGTTGATAGTAGCTGTAAACAGAGTAAAACTGGATAATTAAATACATATACATTTGAATTAAGACAGGGGTGACTATCTTGCCTCATGCAGGTTTCAGTAAGTAGCGATTTACCTAATTCAAATGACACTAAATATAATTTTACTGAGTACATGAACTCTCCCTCTTTTCGACAATTTATTGTACATTCTGATTAAGGAGTGGAGCAATTCCAGGTTTATGATTAATGTAAAATTAGCTATGTGTGCTGTAAACACAGACTACTGCTTAGCAAGTGCTAAATATCCAAGAATCATATTTTATATATCAACAAGCCTGAAACAGATGCCAGTGTTCCAAAAAAAAATCTAATTTGGGGATTTATTTTCAAGAAGTGAAGCTTAGAAGTTATTTATTCCCTTTTTTCTCTCCTTCCTGTCCTTCCGTTTGGCTTATTTACCTGGTTTGGCTTCCACAAGACGGATTATCAAGCACCCCGAGGGGGAGGTTGGTCACTTCACAGAGGACTTCGGGGGGGACTGAGCCGATGTTATCGTTCCCTCTGAAGTCTGGGCTCTCCCTTTGAACACACTTTATCTTCACATCTCTGCGCTCGCCTGCAAATGGAGCAACACACAGGGGCTGAAGCGAGTTCACAATAAGAAGGTGCCCGAGCCACTTGTGAAGCATCCTTCATTTGTATGAAGTAAATTCATGTTCTAAAAATAAGAAACCCCATCCATCCTTCCAGTGGGCTCACGGAGAGAGGGCTTGAAACAATGGGAAGTGATGAGGAGCCGACATTGAAAAATGACCAGAGTCAAAATGTCACCCGGCCCCCTGAAGTGCTGGAGATGTCAAGAACAAGATGAATGAAGGAAAGAGACTCTAAGCATCCCACGCTAGCTGGATCCAAGCTGAGGAGGAAGCGAGGCAGAGAAGACTGACAGACTTCAAGGGAGTTCAGAGAGACCTTCCCGCTTCTGTCGGGTCCCTCTAGCCCTTTCCTACCAAGGCTTGAAATAGCAATTGTTTGACACTTGGCTCCTGGGGGCCGGGGCTGCTATAAGCGAGGGTTGAAATGCGATGCTTTCTGCCATGTGCACTGAGACTGTTGTTGTTGTTTAGCTGCAGAGGGATCAGAAGCAGGGACTCTGTATACCCATAGGAGAGTATATTTCATATTCCAGAGTGAAATGCCTTCTGGCTCTGCCTCGCAAGCTCTTGATTTGAGTAGACAAGAGCTGCTGGGGAGGTTTGAGGGATTAAAGAAGCCGAGGGACAGAAGTGACGGGAGCCTGAAGAACAGACACGGACTCTATATGCTGTGTCAGCACTCAGACATATGGAGCTGAGGGCTGAGTGTGAAGTGACACTTATTATGGCGCATTTCCACTACAGGGCCTCGCTCGGCCTCGCTCGGTATGGCTAGGCCTCGTTTTGGCTGCCGTCTGTCTGCTCTCCGTTCTATTAACATTCTATATCCCCCTTTTAAAATGATTTCAAGATATAATTCATGTTACTTTACATAGAAACTATGGACCCTAGGAATAATGTAACAATTCTATAGGTAGAACACTCTTTTGCTACAGTTGAGAACATAACACACTGTTATAGTTTCTCAAGCAGCTGCAGATTGTGTTTCTCGTTCTATAATAGACCCATCCACCACAGAAAACAGAAATATATAGACAAAGGGTACTATATACATTTACAAATTGGGTTTTTATTCAATGAAACATAAAACATGTATTGAGCTGTATATCGATAGATTTATGATCGATTGATTTATGATTCGAAAATTATAAAAGTAGGGTTGACATGTGGAGATTATCCGACTAAACAAAACGTGATCCGTCTCTTAAATGTGTGTCAACCACAGACCTTATTTCAAGCTATTTTCCAAAATCCTATGGAGAAATTGCATTGCATTTTTGTCGAAGGAACCGGAAGAAGTTTACTTCCGGGTTTTAGGACGCGTCACTGCGGTTCTCTATAGTGTAGTTGAAGTACTAAGGCGTAGGCTCCACGAGGACGAAAACGGGTTGTATCCGCATATTTCTCATGCGTATAGCCCTTTAAGCTCGACGACGCCGTAACAGAAACGTAGAAACAGACCCCGCAAACGACAACGGGTCCAAAGGTGGATAGATCTGGGAACGGAGCGCTCTGGGGGGTCCAACGGGGCCTATACAGTCATCCGTTTCATAGCCCCGCCTCTCCCCACCTCTGCTGCTCACCCCCGCAAAAGTACACTGCACACTGAATTCAGATTATTTATCTTTATCTCGATATGGACATAAACGCGAGTGAAGTCTAATCTGACAGGACGGAGACACGCAGCTCCTCCGGCTGTGAAGCAGCGGGAGCAAAACACACACTTCAAGTCAGATCACCACCCTTAGCTATTTTAATTACCTCTCAAACTACCTAAACTAGTTATAAATATGTTTATTTTTATATATATGTACTGCAGCTTTTCCAGCAGTTGGATGTAAACGGAACCGTCTCGTGGAGCTTGACACAATCCGGTGTATATTGCGTGTGGGCGGAAGGTTTTTTGCGGTTGCGTTTGCGTTACTCCGATGCGTTTTGCCGTATTTGTTCTCGTGGAGCCGGGGCCTAAATGTAAGTGCAATATGTGCAAATGTTCAGGGTTAGAGTAAGTGAGAAAGAACAATAAAGCTCATATGTAAAATCTTTTCACATGACAGGGCAAAAGGATCTCCAGAGTGCTCTCCATTGACATTCTGTCTCCTGCAGAACAGCATGATGTCAACTCTCAAGTCATGTTGGCACCCCTCACACATGCCTGCACAGAAATGTTTACAATAAGCTCTGCATTCGTAGCCCTGATCTAACTTTCTTTTATATCCTTTTCTTTTCATAGCCTCAGAGGATTAATCAGAGGCTTTTAAAATGCTCTTTCTCCTCCCTTTGACCTGAATGCAGCTGCAGCCTTCCTTCCCCTTTTGTAAAGACTGCCATGAGAGCACATCAAACACATGCCCTCTGCACCCGAGGCAATGAAAAATAAATCAACAAACAGATGAATAAGTAATCACAAAGCACAGGGAAAAACAAGGAACCTGTAAAATGTGTGAGAAAAACATAATTATGTGAACGATTCTTATGTTGTTCTGCCTTTTGTGTGTGTGATAATCCAACGAGTATTTTGGGAAACATGTCGGTTTCCGGGTCCCAGATCTCATTAGATGTATGTAGATGTTTGTTCCTTCTTTATGATCAAACAAGATGTAAAAGGCTTCGGTGTGCTGGATTTGTCTATGGTATTGTTGGATATATTGTATGCATTGCTCCCTGAAGGCTCCTTGCATTTGAGCCAAAACACAGAGCTGAAAACACCCCGCTGCTGCTTGGCTGCAGGAATAGAATCAAAGTGTTCTTTTTATCCTGCAAAGGAGCCACCTTGATGTTTTGGAAAAAGCTTTCGAAAGCTCAGAGACATCATCCAGATGATCTCACCTGTGTGCACAGCTGTGTGGAATAGTATTTAATAGAAGAATAAACACAAAGGCTCTCATTCAGTTGGCAATAAGGTAATGTTTGAAATCCTATCAAATGAGTAAACCCTTCAGTTTATAATGAATTACATGTAGAACTACTGCAGATGTTCAGAAATTAAACATAAAATAAGCTAAGTCTTGCATCGTATTGCTTGATTCACTGAATCATGTTGATAGCGTACTGTGCCTAAGTACTATTTTAAAGTACTTTACTTGAGTATTTCCATTTATTATTACTTTACAGTACAATTCTAATCCATTACATTTAAATGGAAAATTGTGTAACTTTACAGATTAATATTAAAATGTTAAAGGTGGGGTAGGTAAGTTTGAGAAACCGGCTCGAGATCGCTAGAATTTGAAAATACACAACCGGAGAAAATCTGCCACTTCCTTATAGAGCCCCTCCTCCAACACACACGAACGCGCACATGACCAATGAGGGCACGAGATAAGTTTGTGCACAGATGGAAGGCTGACAGGCAGGTAGGCCATCCAGTTATTTTAGCCGGGCCGGCTCAGATGATTGGTCGTGCTTTTTACAGTACTACGGCTTCCACAGATGACATTTTTTTATGGATTTTTTGTCAAAGCACTTAAGATATTCATTGCTATCGGGATGTTAAGAGCATTCCATGGAATATAACAAAAAGTGGATCTCGAGCCGGTTTCTCAAACTTACCTACCCCACCTTTAACATAATGTATTTCTAAATATGAAATCAATCAATCAATCAATGTTTATGTATATAGCCCAATATCACAAATGTTACATTAGTCTCAGTGGACTTCACAGTTTGTACAGAATATCAGTATGACAATACGACACCCTCTGTCCTTAGACCCTCACATCGTTCAAGGAAAAACTTCCAGAGAAAACCCACAGTTTAAAGGGGAACATGGGAGAAACCTCAGGGAGAGCAACAGAGGAGGGATCCCTCTCCCAGGACGGACAGACGTGCAATAGATGCTGTGTGTAATTCGAAAAGATAATACATTTTACAACATAGGTAGACCAAATGTTTGGAAATGCATGTGTCTATAATAATAAGATGAATCCACGAGGATGTCAACAATCCTGTGGGAGCCATCAGGGAAGTAGTATGATGAGAGTCAGGCAGGACCACAGTGACAGGTTCAGCCACGACTCGAAGTCCAGGACTCAATCCAGAACTCAGGACAGAGGATCCAGGACACAGGACCACAGCAACATGATCAGCCTCGACTCAGGATCCCGGCGTAGATAGACACCAACAAATTAATTTGGGGGAAGCTGGGTTATTCGGAACATGAGAGTACGCAGGTACAGACAGACAGAAGGAAGAATCATTCAAATAGCTGTTTATACGGTGGCAGACAGGTGCAAATGAGCGACAGCGCCCCAAGACACTGACGATGCAAATATACCAACACAAATGTGCGTAAAACACATACAAATTAAGAAACATCTTCTCTTACATGACAACACATGCGCAGCATTTAGAATTGTTTACCAACTTGACGAAACATGCATAGCTTATATGCATAAGCAGACGCTGCATATACTTAACACTGCAAATAAATGCTGCAAGCTCAAAATACAACAGAAACTGATGCACACAGCAGGGACCGGAGCAATTGTTGACTTTCTGGAAATATAAAGTTGGCCAACCCAATTTAGTTGAAAATGTACCTAAAATTATTTATCAGTTCACTTTTTTTGAGCGTTTCTTTTATTTGCAATGTTTTGAATTTTCCACGCTTTGAGTATGCAGTGCTTTGAGTCAATGCTATGGATGTTTATCAAGTTGGTGAACATGTTTCTTTTAGGGCTGTCAGTCGATTAAAATATTTAAGCGCGATTAATCGCATGATTGTGCATAGTTAATCGTGATTAATCGCAAATTAATCGCACATTTTTTATCTGTTCTAAATGTACCTTAGAGGGATATTTTTCAAGTTTTTAATACTCTTATCAACATATGAGTGGACAAATATGCTTTATGCAAATGTTTGTTTATTATCATTTGAACAATGACAAATATTCTCATGAATATTAAACACAACAACCTCTGAACATTACAAATATTCGCCTCAATTCAACCTGGAACCTCTCTCATACAATAATACAATACTGTGTGTGTGTGTGTGTGTGTGTGTGTGTGTGTGTGTGTGTGTGTGTGTGTGTGTGTGTGTGTGTGTGTGTGTGTGTGTGTGTGTGTGTGTGTGTGTGTGTGTGTGTATGGAGAGACACTGTGATGGATCGTTGGAGCTATGTGCAGCTCAAGGCATATATGCTCGATCGGGAGCTGCCTGGACGCTGCAATCATGTTGCACTATCCGTGCTGAGTGTGCTGACTTTTCGTACAATGTCCCACTGTCTGGCTACCTGCATAAAGTCAAGTGCTCGGCGCAGTTGTCGGCGAAATGTCGCTCCTCTGTTTTCATTGAAACAGCTCCTTATATCCGTTAGCGCAGCTAGCTAGCACCAGATGCTAACCACAACAACACGTAAGGTGTGCGAGTTCTCTCTCTCTCGCGCGAGTCGCGCCACACATACACACACCCTCCCGGTCCTCCCGATGGCCAGTCCGGGCCTGCCGGTGAGCGTGGAAGTGTAGTCTGCCACAAGCGGGCGGCAGGAGCGGGGCTGTCAGCATCAGCTTGTAGATGGTATTTTAAACTCGATGCGCTCTGAAACTACGGGGCGGCCGAGGACAAAAAATACACATGCGTTAATCGCGTTAAAATAATTAGTGGCGTTAATTGTTATTAACGCGTTAACTTGACAGCCCTAGTTTCTTTATTTCCATGTATTTGCATTTGCACTTGTCGGCCACCGTAGCTTGAGGTACATAAAGTCAAATTATCCAATTTGTGCAAAAAGTAAAAAAATAAAGTCAGAAACATGAATATCTTTCTTAGCAAAACACTGTCCACAACAGGAACATTCTACTTGAAGCAAAAATATTAAGAATCTAATAATGCGATATATATCATAATATATTACATATGGAGGCCATTTTTCTGCAGAATGAGTACTTATACTTGGACATTTTGCTGATAATATTTGTGTAAAAGTACGATTTTGACTGCAGGACTTGTAATAGAGAATTCTGACATGAATGTGTTTGTACTTTTACTTAAAGGATCTAAATACTTCTTCCACCAATGCTGCTGAGCCATGTCAGTCAACTCTTTGTGCACATTAGGATCTGCATACAATGTTGACACAGAGGTCAATAATTCCCATCAAGGACACTTCTGTAATAGACTTGTATAACGCAAAAACAGTGGCTGTTAGTTTGCAAACAGCTTAGCACGTAGCAAGCATTCCTTGTGCTTTGATTCGATGCTAAGTGCTTCATCAATCACAATCCCAGACAGATCATTAGAGGCGTCTAGGATGACAAGAGCAGCCAAAACATATACAGCAGATTGCTCTAGACCACCCCTCAAACCTTTAATTACGCCCGGGTTGGCAGTTATCAAAGACATGCAGTGATAAGTGATTCACTCAACAGTAGCCATTAGTTAAAGCAACTTGTTAGTGTCAAGTGTTTTAAATGACTTGCCTTGCATCATAGCACATCAGAAGCAAAGAAACATGTGTTTTCTGAATAACAAAAATAAGTCAAAGCTCTGTAGGCCAATAAGAAATCACAACACATTGCAGTTTGTATTAATAGAGCTTTATTTCAGCTGTTCAGAGGCAGACTGGGTAACCAGATGGTTGCTGGATAAAATCCCCAACACGCAACACGCTTCTAAAAAGGGTACTTGAAAAAAATGACGAAGATAATACTGGCTTGGGTTCATAAAATATGACTTGTTTTTGGTTGGTTCACCATTTGTTTTTGATGTATAGTTGTGACATTTTATTTTATACATTTTGACATATGTAGTCCCCAGAGGTTGAACCCTACTACTTTTGGTTGAATTCAGGTTGACATTTGTCGCATAAAAGGCTATTTTCAACTAAACTGTTGGCTGCTTTCCATGAAATGTGGTTCTGAAATGTATATCCCCTGACATGTAACAGTTTTGGTTATCCCCTCACCTTCCATATAGGGCCATCTTTAGATGGATAGAATGCAATGTGTCCAAAAACGGTGTATATATTTGTGAAAAACATCCTACATGAATAAACTAAACCAAAATGGTGAACCTGGTCCAGCATTAGTAAGTCAGCTTGCTTATATAGCCACAGCCTCACATAAGCAACATGTTTTTGTACACTTTTGTTGAAAACTAGCACCAGAAGCCATTGTGTTACCACATTTAGAATAACACAAGCAAACATACACTGTGGCAGCTTCATTTTTAGCATTGTATCAACAAATCCCTTGAATAAAAAGGCCTGTAGAACTTTATGAGTCATATCATTGCATTGTTTGCAATGTTATAAGCTCCAGGCATTGTGCTGATAAAAAATATCCTTAGCCTTAAACAACCCATTGCTCAGCTCAATTCCTAAGAGTCCAACATTACTGTGAGCTGCAGTGCATCTGAAAACAGCAAGCATACTCAGTCAACTTTGCCTCAGATAAATAAAGGCTCTAAATGGGGATTTGCTCAGTGTGTACTCTCATGTAAGCAAAACATGCCCTTCTGTCCTTCCTGCCCACCTGCTTAATGGAAACACTGTGCTGCGCCAATGTAACACCTTGGGAGCAATCGGTAATGTGTGTGTGTGTGTGTGTGTGTGTGTGTGTGTGTGTGTGTGTGTGTGTGTGTGTGTGTGTGTGTGTGTGTGTGGGTTGTAGCGGTGGAGCAAGGCTGCCTGTGCCGAGTCGCTCTCTTCCGCATGAGCGGCTCGCTGATACATACCGGAGCAGACAGGCGTCAGCCAGGGTCAGGAGGTAACTGTCACATGCCCTCACCCTGACTGCACCACAGAGGAGAGGCTAGAAAGAGCCTGTCTGGCCCACACATCCTCACACTGTTCCCCCATGAGCTGCTCCTGAGACCAAGTGCCCCCTGGTGAGCAGAAGGGAGATAAGTCCCTGAGAGATGAGTTATAAGGGATTCTCATCACCAGGGTTACTTTAATAATGTAATCTGTTACCTAATCTAAATATCACAATATCAAAGTAAGTTGACCTGATTATGTTCTGTTACTTTTGGATAACCTCAATATCAAATGCAATGCAAATAAATAAAAGAGAAAAGAAAGATCAATATGTTTTTAATCAATGTGTATTATTTAGGACACAATAACAATGTGAGCTTAGAAAAGAAGATATTTAGGATCAGAAATGTGTCCTCTTGTAGGATAAGCCTCAAATAGTTAACAAGTGCCTATTTACTTTAATACATCAATTAAACATAAAATAAATTATACAATTAAGAAGATTAAATGTAGCCTAAATTAAAACCAAAAATAATAATAATGCAGTACGTCTTCCTATAATATATACATTTGTATTTTTTATTCTAATCCCCATTTTCTTTTAAAAATGAAACATGAATCTGATTACGCTTTTCTTAATGTAACTGTAAGGGAATACATTAACCTTTTTTTCCTATCCTGATTACGTAATCCCGTTACATGTAATCTGTTTCTCCCCAAGCCTGGTCATTAAACAGAACTTGTGTACACACAGGAAAATCACGCATTCCTAATTATAATTTAACACCCCAGGTCACTACACTATTCATATACATATTCAAAGTATTCCTATGGAGCCCACAGCTATATGCCCCCCCCCTCGCTATTGTATCTGTTCCTGATACAGATCCAATGTAGCGTCAGCGACTACTCGCCTCAGGAGAGTTATAGTGCTTATTCCAGCAGACAGAGCGGCGGATCACATGAATATCAGATCCCAGTGGAGCTGTAGCTTTGGCTGCTGTTTAAAGCCCAATCAATGAAAGAAACATGACCCATATCTATCTGTTGTGTACGGGATGACAGGCCGTTTCTGGGAAAACTGCATCCAAATCAGTAAAGAGATAATATGTGTGAAAACCATTTACACGGAAACCTGTAAATGTCCTACAAGCATATGATTTAATGACTACATTTAACACCTGCAAAAACGTTTTTGCAGAGCAGCGGCAAAATGCATTCCCCTCATTGGAGCTTGCTGACTATAGAGGTTTGACTTATTTAGCTGCAGGCGCAGGCTACCTTCAATGTCCAAAGCCATTAGTGATTCTTGTACTGCTAAAGCGCTGCTCCAGGGTACCTATTTCCTTGCATTAATGTCTACCTGCCACAACAGCAAATCAAAGGCTTATTCTAATGCCTCTGCCTGGCTTAGTATACTCCCGGAATAACAAAAAGTAAGAGCACATTGGCTTTTGACAGCTAGAATGAAATGGAGAAAAAGAACATGCCACTTGTCTGGTACATTTGAAAGCAGAACCATTTATTATTAAGAACGAGATTATCAAACAAGAAAGAGAAGGGAAAAAAAGTTAATCGGTTCTATAAACTAGTTTTTGCTGCAATTTGATCACTTAAATGCTTCCAGCACAGAGAGAATGAGTTATTAAGCTTTGAGTTTCTTCCATTTAATCGCACGCCTCTAGTTACAGCTTTTCATAGTTGTTTGTCTAATCGTGTAAATATAGAACTGCTCTGCCAAAACCAAAGATCACAACAGTAGTTATTAAGAGGCGATTCAAAGGGGTTTTGAATGTCAGTTCTGTAAAGTGCTTTATGCCCCCTTTTTGTCCTCATCACGGACAAAGTGGTGGCTCCCTTGAGTCCGATTGATCAGGGTCCCTTATTGCCAGTCGAAGGTGCGCCTCACCAGCCTGAAGAAGGTCCGGTTGTGCTCCTGCAGGTAGGAGCGGAGCTGCTGGAGGACGGTGCTGTTGACCGCCGGGTGAGGACGTCCCTTAGACTCGTGCAGACAGCGCTCCCGACCGTCACTCCGGATACAGTAAAACCCCTTGGTCTGGTTGAAGTAGAAGTTGGAGGATACTATCCTTGGGGGCAGGTTGAGGAAGCGCTCCACCCTCTGAAGCTCGGGCAAGGGGTCACGGATCAGAGCGTCCCCATCCACGATGTGTATCTGTTCCAGGGGGAAGTAGCGCAGCCAGTTACGCATATGGACGTCGTACAGGCTCCTCTGAATGGCCTTGTAGCGGATGTTGAGAGCTCCGTTGCGCACCAGCAGGTTCTCAATGGCTTGCACCGGCTTGTGGTTCTCCAGCCGGTTGAAGTACACCTGGGTGTAGTCGGATATGACTCGCTCGGCCGGGTCTCGCAATATCAGAAGCAGCTTTATGGAGGCGTTCATGGCGCAGATGCGTTCAGGTGCGAGGGCCGACGTAAAGTAACCTGGAGTCTTCTCCACGGTGATCTGTTGTGGGTACGAGTATGGCATCAACTCACGGTACCACTCAAAGCCCTTGGCATAGTTCTCATCCCAGTCGAAGAAGTGCACCTCCGTGGCGGCAGCAGCGACCTCAGGGTGTATGTCCAGCATCTCCAAGAGTGCTCGTGTGCCCCCCTTGCGTACTCCGATAATGATACTGTGTGGAGCTCTTTTACTTGTCCCTCGGGGTGGGGTATCTCCAGAGATATTGAATGGTAGTCCAGGATCCAGGTCCACGGAGTCCAGCGTTATGTCATACCGATCCTGGACAAAGTCAGGTGGGGCAGCATACGTCTGGAGAACCAGAAGAAAGGCAGATGCCAGGAAACAAGCCATGGTGATGGTAAGAAGATTGGAAAAGAGACAGAAGCAAAAGGAGACAATGGTTTAGGTGTGGACGAGATCTGTCTTTCCGAGCTCAGTGATAACACGAGCAGTGAGAAGTGCCGTCTTTGTCAGCCATTGAATTTCAACTGGAGGAGGAGGAGAAATCACCGGCAGTCCACCGCACATCTGTAAGGAAGAACAAAAGAGAAAAGAGAAGAAAAGGCTTTCAGATTTCAGGCATATAAAGCAGAATGAATGTCTGTATTATACTGGAATGGCACTTTCCTCATTCCCCTGAAAAAGCCATCCAGCCCTAAATACAATCCATGTCTGTTAAAAGTGTATCATCTCAAAAGGATCATCTCAATTCATCTTTCTCTCAGTCTCTTTTCATATTCCAATCTGCTTTCTCCTCTAACTCTATATAGTCACTTTCAATTGATAGTGTAATTTCCCTGGTTGGATAACATTTAGGCAGACACCTTGTTAGAGAAGTGTCTGAGATATGCGAGTATGGCTGGAGGCCAGAAGAACAGTGCGCTCTGTCTTCCTTTAGCGGGTCAAAACCCACACTTGAATCGATACCCCTCTGGAGCATCGAAGTCAAGGCATTCGGAGATTTATAAAGACACATTTATTGCTGGGAATCAGATGACTTCTCACTTCTTAGTGACTTTGATTTCCATTACATGCCAAGAAAGATCAATACTAGGGCAATAAAAGTCAGCAAACACGTAGAGAAGGCTTTAGAGCATTACATTAGACGTAGCATGTTGCTAAAGAGCCCTTAGTAAACTACATTTGCAGTCCTGTTGTTTTAAACTTTAATTGCAATGGCTATTAAATGTTTTAATATTTGCCTTCTTTTATTGCATTCTAAATGCTGTTGGCTATGTCTTAAAGTAACAGGGGGCAGCAATTCACCACCACTACTGGGTATATATATATATATATACATATATATAGTTATCAGTTCATTAAGAAAGAAAAACTAGCAACTACCAAAACAAGGGGCAAAATAATATTAACTTGGAGCACATAAGTGTTGTTGTACAACAGTGGTTTCACACAAAATGCTAAAACAAGTGAAATAACACTGCTATTTTGTGCGTACTGTAAAGCACTTTGTACATCCGTGTTGAGAAGGGTGCTATATAAATAAACTTTTACTTACTTACTTACTTACTTACTATTTGAATATGTTCATGTGGGGCATCAGCTTAGAGTGCGCTATCTTTGTATTTACTGTTGAACTAACCTGAAGCTTTATGCTTTTTATGCATAATGCTTGATATGGGGGGTCTGATCCTGGACCATTAGACGTTCTGTTGCTGAGGTTACAGAGGTTAGACTCAGCACTGAAGCCACCAGCAGGCAAAGAATGTCCTGCTATCGCAAGGCCGAAAAGAAAAAAGGCATCCGTTTTTATCATTACTCCTAGTTTGGATTTAATCCAATATGAAAACTATGAACATTTACACGGATCCTGTGAGTAAGCAGACCTTGGGGCAGCTGCATTTTTTAGACAGGACGCTACAGTGGCTAACCATCGCCTCTCTAGATACAATGGCTCTACAACCACCACACACACAACAACAAAGACTATGAAACCACTGTTGTACAACAACACTTATGTGTTCCAAGTTAATATTATTATTACTACTGGGTGCTACGCTTAGTAAGTCCATCCATTACTGCAACATTACTAGCTGTGTGCAATAATAATTGTACTTCTGTTTTACACCACACTTCATTCTACAATGTTACACTTATTCTTATTCTATAAATACTGCTGCTACTTACTTATCTACCTGACTGTGAACTTATGTAGATGTGCATGCCTTTTATATAATAGTGTTAGATTTTCTATACTTTGCTGTAGCAACATCAATTTCCCCTTTCTTGGACGAGTAAAGGAATTCTGATTCTGATCGATGTTTATTGTGGGATTCAGTTGGATTTAGTTTTAAATGCTGACATTTCTTTAACTTTGTACTTTCAACAGAAAAAACACACAATATGTAAAACTGCTGAAAAAGCAGAACAGTTTTTTTTTAAATGTCATGGAGTACATTAAAAACACAAAAAGTTTTCAGATACTGTCACGGGAAAAACAAGCTTCAGAGCTGGGGCTTACTCTCTGCTAGTCATAACAACAGGGCCGGGTATGAAAACATCCAGAATCAACTGCAAAGGTCACGCTAAGGTAATCTAAACACACGGATATTCCCTCGGAACAGACTGCCAGGCACACACACAAACACACACACACAAACACACACACCAGGGTTCCTGCAGGTTTCGCCAACTCAAATTTAAGACTTTTTAAGACCTTTTTAAGACCACTTTGAATAGAATTTAAGACCTATTTCACGGCAAGAAAGTATGAAGGAAAATTGCTATGAAAGAAGAAATACGTCCCATAAATGTATTCATGTTCAACATAAGAACAATGACTGAACATAACAGCATAACAGTACAGAACTGTGTTAGCGTGTTAGACAAAAAGTGTGTATGTGTGTGTGTCTCTGTGTGCTTGTGTGTGTGTGTGTGTGTGTGTGTGTGTGTGGGCTGTGCAATTAATCATATTTTAATCGCAATTACGAAACAACATAATCGATTATTTTGCTTTGCTAGGTTGTGACAGTGCACTACAACATATTTGATTAATTAATTTTAGTCTAATTTATTTTTATTTATCATATTTGTATATGTTTAGTAGCTTGTGGAAGTGCGCTCCAAAATATTTGTTGATCTTGTTTATTGGTATTTATTATTTTTGATATTATTTATTTAAATGTATCATTTATTTAATTAATTTTTTCAGTTGAATTATACGTTCAGGGTAATCAACAGTTAAAAAGATACTGTCCAAATTATTATTTGTTTTAAAGTTCAATAAATGGATGTTTTCAAAGTCAATTAATAATTGTATTTAATAATTGCGATATCAATTATTGACCAAAATAATCGTGATTATGATGTTTGCCATAATCGAGCAGCCCTAGTGTGTGTGTGTGTGTGTGTGTGTGTGTGTGTGTGTGTGTGTGTGTGTGTGTGTGTGTGTGTGTGTGTGTGTGTGTGTGTGTGTGTGTGTGTGTGAGAGAGAGAGTGACAAGAGCTATATTCAGAGCTCTGCTGCCTTGGCTACAATCTTTCATCGTTGCTGTTGTATGATTGGTGTTTAACTACGGTATTTAGCGTCTACAGCACCTCCGCTTTTAGGGTTGACGTAGACCCAAACGTTGCCCGGAGGTCCCAATGTGTTGTTGCGGGAGCTGCTGCACTAGCTAACGCTGCACTAGCTAACGCTACATTAGCCAAACAAACGCTAATTTATTTTGCAAAAGGTGCAGCGGGCTTTAAACACGTTCCCCTCCCCTGGTTTCAACCAAGCACTAAATTCGATGTTTTCCAACCAATAACGGTTGAACTTACACTTCCCCATATTTATTCGAAGATACATGAGTTTCTGTCTGCCGCTAGCTGAAGCTTGGTTGCTAGGTTACTAGCTGGGTGTTCTCCAATAAGGGGCCGGCGGAAACAAAGTTAGTAATTACTGGTTCCATGTTGATTTATTTCAATACAAATTGTTGGGGGGAACTGAAAGGCTATTACCATACTGGTTACTTTGCAGCCCGGACATTTCCCCCAAAACACATTTAGACGCTATCGCAACACAGAAGTACCTTTCAAATCCGATCATTTTTAAGACCTTCTAAATCATATTTAAGACCTTTCTTATTTTTTTGGCCATATTTAAGACCTTTTTAAGGCCTTAAATTCATATTATCAAATTTAAGACTTTTTAAGACTTTTTAAGACCCCGCGGGAACCCTGACACACAGATTGTGTGTTCAGCACATCTTATTCCTCACTTCTATTGTAGGCCAAAACTGGGTTACAGATCACTTGAACACATGTTGGTCCTCTGCTATGGAAGTCACAACAACACACTGATGGGATCTCAGTGAGATGTCTATTACTGTCTCATTTTCAAATAAAATCAATTGATTTAAAAGAGAAGAGGGTACATCATCCATTGATTTTATACCAGCAGGTCAACATTTTTGACTTGCAATGTTTTCTGTCCAATTATTCCGATCAGGAAAACATACAAAGAAAGTATATTCAGTGTCTTATATGTAAAAGAACTGATTAAATATCTTCTTGTGACATTTCCGTCTGGCCTTAGTCATTCTGTGCAGTAAAATAACAAGTGTCATAATAAGAGCCATTATATTATATATGAAGTGGATCATTGATTTGCGAGGCATGCATAACAATAACGTTACCTAATATCTGTGTAATTGAGTCGTTTGAGTGATTTATTTCTAAATAATTATACCTCTGCTTGCATAAATACTCCACCTTTAGTATAATTAAGTCCCATAAGTCCCTCTAATCAAGCAAATTGTGTGCGCAGAATAACTACCAATTAGCATAGCATATGTCTACGTTTTCACAAAAGGCCCTTTGTTTATGTCTTTATTGAACATGGACCATGCATAGAAACACATTCATCTCAAAAAGACAAGAGATGCTATTTACAGTATACCAGATTAAATCCATCTGCTGTCCCTGGGCAGGTACACATATAACAATCAACAAACATTCAAACATGTCCTAGTACCTAACACGCTAACAATGAAAACAGATAAACAGATACTAATACATTTGTGAATATATAATAATTGTACAGTTCATTTAAACTAACATCTCAAATTACAGTATTATTAATGTTGGTTACTGGTTACTGAAAATCAATTATTTTGCACTTTGGGAAAAGTCTGAAAATCTGCGCACGTTTTAAGATCAGCTGGAAGAATACTCCAATGTTAGGTGGCTGTAAGAAAAAAAGCAGATTGTGCAAATGTAGCGCCTATGTGGGACGGTTAAATCTGGGTTTAGGACAGATCTTGAGGTTCTGCCCATTTGTTTGGAGTGAAGGTGGATAAAGCCTCAAAGGTGGTGCAGTAGCATTGTTCAGAATCTTGAATACCAATTTAATTAGCGAGAACAGAATGAGATTGTCAAAGCTTAGGAGATTGTATGTTGATAATATATTGCAATGATATTTTTGTAAGGATTTCTTATCAAGAACTTTGTTTCACCTTTTAGAGTCTTTCAGCCGTACAAAGAGTGTGACACCTGGCCCTGCTTCACAGGGTCTGTGGCCCCGGTCTGAGCGCAGAGCTGCCCTTCAGGCCCAGGGCTGCACAGAGAGGCTCTTATAGGCTGTGACAGGCACGCCTGCCTGTCAGCGTTTCCCTGGCAGAGAGCTGCCAAGTCCAATGCTAACAGCCAGGCAGCCAGACGAGCTTTCTGTCTCATCCAATTCCCCCCCCCCACTCCTCTCACAGCGCTCCGCCACCTGGAAGGAGCCATTGTTTCACATTCCAATGGGCCTTATTGCTTTATACAGCACTTGATGCATATCTTTACAGCTTTCCCTTCAGGCACATGGCAGCCACTCTATCTGGCAGAGCGCTTAACCAACACTATCTCCCCCGAACACCAGTGTGAGGCCGGTGGAAGGTTACACCACCCAAACTGGAGGAGAAGCACTATGGCCTCCATGAGACCTGGGAGCATGATGCAGCACCCGTGGGTGGTTCAGGTGAAAGGCTGGCAAGGTGACAATGTAGCTGTTGTGAAATACCGGTGGAAATGGAAATACTATTGACAGGGACATTACATCACAACCATTACAGGGTTGTAAATAAGTTAAAGCGTTCCACCATTCGATACTTTTAAATACTTTGATTACCTTATGTCCTTTCAAACAAATCCTTCCCATTCTGCTGCTTGGCTATTCTTCCCTAACAGTTCATATATATCATATCTAGGGATTAACAGATGCGCTGAATTTGTAATAGTGCCGATAACTACTTATTTAGCAGATCAGGCATCTTTGTCATTGTCAATAAAAACCTTCTGCAATCACGTGAAATAATTTGAATGCCAACGCATCCTCTGGCTTTTTGGTACCCAAAAGATTGCAGTCATAGTGATGGCTACAGATTTTTACATTTTTAGGAAAAGCCAGCCATTTTCAGATAATCGTTACCTCAAGGTTCAAGGTTCAAGGTTCTTTATTGTCAATCTGACATAGCTACAGAGTAATTATGCAGTTGAAAATCTTATGTCACAGGCTTCTCCAACAATGCAACATAATAACATAACATAATAACAATAAGAGCAAGAGCAATACAAAAATAGTAATAGTTATAAAAATGAAATAAAGTTATGATGTGGAATAGTGCAGTATGAGTCTATATACAAGTTATTGGAATGATATATATATATATTAGGTATTAGATACATACTACTGAGTAGCAGTTGAATGTTTGAAGTTGTTTCAACAGTTCAATTTTTTAACAGTCTCACTGCCCGCGGGAAGAAACTGTCTCCGAATCTTCTTGTCCTTGCCCGGATGCTGCGGTAACGTCTGCCAGACGGCAACAGAAAGAACAGTTTGTGGCTGGGGTGATGGGGGTCTTTGATAATCCGTAGTGATTTCTTCCTGAGCCGCTGGGAGTAAAGGTCCTCCATGGATGGCAGCTCCGTCCTGGTGATGTGCTGTGCAGTTTTCACCACCCTCTGTAAAGCCTTACGATCGAGGTCGGTGCAGCTGCCGTACCAGGCCGTCATGCTGCCAGTGAGGATACTCTCTATCGTGCACCTGTAGAAGTTGCAGAGTATCCTGGAATCCATTTTGAACCTCCTCAACCTGCGGAGGAAGAAGAGCCGCTGTCGAGCTTTCTTGGTGATGGTGGTGGTGTGAAGAGACCATGTCAGGTCCTCAGTGATGTGGACCCCAAGGAACCTGAAGCTTTTGACTCTCTCCACCGTAGTCCCATTGATGGCGATGGGGGCGTGTCCCTCTCCCTGCTGCTTCCTGTAGTCCACAATCAGCTCCTTTGTTTTTGCTGATGTTGAGATGGAGGTTGTTCTCCTGGCACCAAGATGTCAGGTTTTCGACCTCCTCTCTGTATGCCGTCTCGTCATCGTCTGTGATCTGGCCGATGACGGTCGTGTCATCAGCAAACTTCACGATGGTGTTGGAGCTGTGTGTGGCCACGCAGTCGTGGGTGAACAGGGAGTAGAGGAGAGGGCTGAGCACGCAGCCTTGAGGGGCACCGGTGTTAAGAATCAGGGTGGAGGATGTGATATTTCCCACCCGCACTGCCTGGGGTCTGCCCGTCAGGAAGTTCAGGATCCAGTCGCAGAGGGCGCTGTTGAGCCCGAGGTCTCTGAGCTTGATGGCCAGCTTGGAGGGCACAATGGTGTTGAATGCTGAACTGTATATTCCAAATGATACTGATCATTCCATCCCTAATATGAAAAATAAATACCAACTGTTACTGCATTGCCTATTTCTTTCCTTTAATGTTTTGAGAAACCTATTTGACTTCAGCGGCAAATTGTGAAAGATTTGTGACTGACGCAACAACCACTGGCCAGAGAACTCTCCCCTACTCGCCTCCACTCAACTTCGCCTGCATTTCGCCATGTGTGACCGTGAACATTAATGTTATCCTTTCTTACAAAATGGCTAGAAATACAGTATGAACATGTCTACATTTGACAGTTTGAGAGTGACCAATTTGATCAATTTGAAACAGAAAGCAGAGGGTTTTACCCTTGTCGTCAATTAAATCTACGAGTAGTGAATACCTGTGTGACCACTATATTCACTTGAAGTGCATTAGGTATTGTACAGTGATATGCAGGCAGGGAGGCATTTCGATATGCTTCTTGATGTATGATTATAAGTCAGTGGGTATGAAAATGGAACTCTTGCTTATAGAACAAAGTCAAACGTATAGTGCAGTCCCACTTGAACCTGTGACAAAGAGCCTCCCCACATGAGAGCTGCACTTGCCGACCATTATCTGGGCTTTCAAATCCATCTTTCACCGGAACAAAAGTGCTTAAGCAGAGAGCACCGCCGACATACGCGGCTCTATACACGGCTTCCCACCAGGCTGAGAGGAGGACTCCACAGGTTTTAGTGCCACAGGAAGCCAGGTTCACACTAATTAACCCAAACAGCAACCTCTTTACATCTGTGGAGCAAACCCTCATTCATATTCAGCAGGCCCCCCACCATTAACTGTAGCGGGCAGCAGGTACTGCACAGGGCAAGCTTTGCTATCCCAATGGGCGCTCATTAGAGACATTAGTACAACATCTTTATTACCGCAATACAGCTCGATTACAAAGAGTGAATTTTGTGCTATTAAATGGATTGATATCAAGTGAGGAAATTACATGTTATAATCATTCCTATTATTCATATCATACAGTAATTAATACACAAATGCAGCTACAACAGACGTTTGATATTGTTTTGTTCTCAGCATCACCGAAGGTAATTATATTTAATCTGAAGTAGACACAATAGAAACATCCTTATCTTTTTTTACATTGTTTTTCATCTCATTTTAAGATGATCTTTTGTTAGATACAGTAACCTTTCCCCCCCAAAACAAATATTGGGACGCAGAAACACACCATCATTCTGTTTTTTCTGCACTTTGCTCCTTCATCTTCCACTCAGCCATTCTCTCCAACGAGCCCTTAAAAAAAACGTACAATATATTACCCACCCACACACATCCAACTGTTGCTCTGAAACTGTACTCCCACATACAGGAAGGGTTTTTAAATTATAGATGCATTTCGGTTCACAGTAGGATTCCTTGCCCCATTTTTATAAAATCAGACTTCAGCTGCTTACAGAGGAGGTACAGGATCTTTTATTCACTGCTTAATATGACCCTGAGATATACATATATGGCCGTACAAACAGACACTATAATCAAGTTTAATTTCTCAGGTATATGTCACTCCAGAGTAAAACCAGTTTGATCATTCATTCCAATCCATATACCCAAAATCAATGGAAATCAGCAATGCAATGGATTGTATAGGCGTCCCCCAAGGCTAGCCTGACCATGAGGTGAAATAATAATGAATTCCCCATCTATTTCAATGACTGGTGTAGTACAGCCACTTACTGGTGAGTTTTGTACATGATCTGTTTGGTTTTGATTGGGGACAAATTGATCTGTGTGATGATGTAGAAACTGCATGGTCTTATTTTTATCTTGGTTTTATGCAAATGATTGATAGACATGCACCCCTGCGTAAATTTAGAGTGAAGGGACGAGACAATCCTTGGTTTTCTGCTGAACTGTCCAGTCTCCTACATGAGAGAAACAAGGCCTGGGCAAAGGCTAGGAAATCAGGCTCAGAGGTAGAATGGCTGCGATTTAGGCAGCTAAGAAATAGATTCACATCACAAATCAGAAGTGCTGAGTCTAAGTATTATCTGTCAGTTACCACAAAGAACCTGAATAAATCCTAAAAAAATGTGGAAAGCCATGAAATCTAAATGAGCTACCTCCGTGCCTTACCACAGCGTCTGGCACTATATCGGACAGGGCCACTATGTTAAATTGCTTTAATGAGCATTTTGTGTCCTGTGGCTCTCTGTTTGATTCTGTGACTAACTCTGCTTCTGTGAACACCACGGTCTGTGACTCTGAACAATGTGGTTTGGAAAACCCTTTCAGTTTTTCTCCCTGTACTATTGAAGTCGTTCATGAAGTCTTATCCAAGTTAGATCCTAAGAAACCGGCTGGTCCGGACAACGTAGAACCTTTCTGTTTAAAGATAGCTGCAGATTTGATTGCACCACCTCATACTTCTCTTTTTAACCTCTCTCTCAGCACAAATACAATTCCTAAAGTATGGAAGTCAGCGTATGTCCTTCCTCTACTAAAAGGTGGGGAGGCCACTTTATTAAATAATTATAGGCCAATCTCTAAATTGTCAGTTCTGGCGAAGATGCTCGAACGCCTAGTGAGTGAGCAGGTAAAGGTGTTTTTAAGTGAAAATGACATCCTATGTAAACATCAGTCAGGCTTCAGAAAGCAACATAGCACCATCACTGCGACAATGAAAGTGGTGAATGATGTTGCTAATATCTTAGACAAAAAGCAGAGTTGTGCAGCTCTGTTTATTGATCTTTCCAAAGCGTTTGACACCGTCGATCATCATATCCTGAAGCAGAGGCTACTCAGTATTGGCATATCCAGTGTGGTTTGTGAACTACCTCTCTGAAAGGTCCCAATAGCCGTGTTCACACCGGAGTACTTTTCACCGTACTTTTCGCGTTTAGTTCCGTTAGTACCCCTTATGTCGCGTTCACACCAAAAATCGTACTTAATCTCGGGTACTTTTACCCCCATTTTTAGAGCCGGCTGAGAGAGCGTACTTTCCTGAGGGTGAAAGTGCCCCAGTGCTGATTGGCTGGGCGAATTGCAAACCACGCCCCGTACAACTGTGAAAATGTTTTGTAGAGCCGCCATTGTTTCTCCTCGCTACAAAGATCCAGCGCACCGACGGAGTTGTTTTTGAAAGCAGTTATGGCAAGCATCAAGAAATGATGAGGAGGTGTCGGCGCTTCTGGAGATCTACGCCGAGGACGCGACCCAGGGAATGCTACTGAAGCCAGTTCAGTAGCTTTCACTCGACCTGGGAATCGTGCACAGCCCCACGGCACACACCGGCTAAAAAATAAAGAAACTCGGGCAGGACTACAAACGGCGGATTCAGTGGCCAACGATGACGACCACGACGAAGGTAAAATCAACTACATGCACTGGGGTTTTAATCTGCACAATAATGGTCTCAGATGTACTTTTATTTGCTCAGTAGATCAAGCTAGCCATGCTAGGCTGAATAGGCTAAACACCGGCCCCGAGCTAGCTACATCTAGCTAGCTAGATATTCTCGGCCGTATGAAAACGTTTTGACTTGTGAATAACTGTGTAGTGTTTCTGTAATTTGCTTCACTAACTCATGGCACTAATCGTCTGTTTCAGGCGAGGATGGACAACTCTCGGGATTGGAAACAAGCGAGCTTTGCATTCTAGATCACAGCACTAGCTCGTCCCCCTTACCAGCAACCAAACGCAAAGGTACACACACTGTAACTTTGTCTTGAAAGAACGTTACGCATCGAACTGATGTTCACAATCATGTTTATTTCCTTCTTGGTACAATTATGAAACAGCGTGAAAACGTATTCGCCTAGACCGGCATTTACAAATGTCTCTCACAAACATTGTAAACATCCGGGCTAGAGGTCACATGACTTCCGGTACGAAAACTTGCCTCAACAACATTAAACAAAATTCAAGCATACATGAAGCACAATCCTCCGTGTTTGAACCTCTTAAATCGCTGCATAGCCGATTTATTTGGACTGGATTATCCCAGAGAGGCTAAACATTCTTTATAACACAGTTTGAGATTTGTGAAACCTTAATTCTATTTGTAAAAATACAAAAAAGGGAGATTTCAGTGCTTTTTTTACATGTAGACCACATTAGACCAGGTCCTGATCTAAAACCACTATACCTAGACTCATCAAATCTGGACTGGATTATCCCAGAGAGTCAAAAGATTCTTTATAACACAGTTTCAGATTTGTGAAACCTTAATTCTATTTGTGAAAATACAAAAAACACATTCCTAGTATGTTGTAAAACTACATGGCGACTAAACAGATCTTGTATCTTGCTTATTTTCCCCTCTTAGGAAAGCGGACACGGGATGCGAATTTCTTTGACACCGCCCAGGCGTTGGAGGACCGGCGTGCCGTGGTGAAAGAGTCGATGCACGGGGATCAGATAGTGCTGTTCACCAAGGCCCAGGAAACGGAGGACAAGATGCTCACCAGTTCATTTTATATTATTGTTATTACTGTTATTATATAGTCTTGATACAACTGACACTTTATTTTATATTGATAATGTTAATTTACATGTCCAACTTCTATTTTATTTACATTAAAAATGTGAACTTCTATTTACTGTTAAACAGATCCTGTAGCTTGCTTATTTCTCCTGACACTTTATCTTTAGTGACCGTAGCATCCTATACATCACATGTAAGTGATTATTCTGATACCATCATGTTTCATCGGTTATAAACTGGCAAAGCTTTATTTGTCATTTATTTATCATCAATGTTGCAACCTTGTGGAGGAATGGCAGGGGCACATACACAAATATGATAATTTATATCATTTTAAATATTATTTGACCTAAAACTAAATGTTTTTATGATTGTCCTCTGAGGAGGACATGGGGATTTGCAAACCTTTAATTCCCCCCCCCCCCCCCCCATTTTACACAACACAAAATGGAGTCCACTATGGGCCGAAACTAACATGTATGTTTCCATAGTGTTTATGGCAGACGGATGCAGTGGGTCTCAGGAAGATAAATAATAACGGTGGGTTTGCTGCTGAGCCTATTTACTGTGCATACAACACACCTGGCACAGTTTATTGTTATTATATTGCCACACTGTACACTATTGTAATGTTGCCTGTCTTGACTGGAAAATAAAAGAGAAACAAAAGCACTGTACAAAAGATTAGCTTTATTGTCAAAATGTTTACAATTTACACGCTGTTCAGATGCCTCATAAAGCTGGGTCGCCGGTAAGGCAGTCCATTCGTCCCTGTACTCATTACTTTCACAAAGATTATGTAATATGCAACATGCTGCCACCTGGATTGTGATCTTGTAGTCGTTTCTTTTCATAAAGCACCGCCACCTGCCCTTCAGTCTGCCAAAAGCGTTCTCCACCACCACTCGTGCTCGGCTTGTTTTGTTATTGTACGCAAGTTGCTCAGGCTGCATTAACTCAGTTACAAAGCTGTATAACATGAGCACAAACAGCACAACTTCAGTCGACTCCATCTCCATCATGTCTGAGGTCGGAAGGTAAACAACAGACGCCTAATGTACAGCGAGTGGGTGGGCGTTGCAGTATACGCGGGAAGTTTTTCTTCTTCTTCTCTTGTTTTGCAGCGGATTGCAAACAACTTTAAGATGCATACCGCCACCTACTGTACTCGCCGTGAAGTGGTTTGTGGCCTGCCAGTAAAGCCAAAGCAGAAGAAGAAGAAGTGGCGTCAGCGGCTCATTTGCGTAATCTTCCCTCAGGGAAAAGTACTCCGGTGTGAACGCGATCTGTACTAAGTGCCCTGGGGTTAAGCGCCGGGGCTCTTAGTGCCGGAACTAAGTACAGGAAAGTACTTGGTGTGAACGCGGCTAATGTGTTCACTTTGATGGGCTCACTTCTGAGTGGTTAAACATTACAAATGGTGTACCACAAGGTTCTGTTTTAGGTCCACTTGTATTCTCCATATCTATCAATAGTTTAGGTCAAAATGTGGATGAAGCTACTTTACATTTTTATGCTGATGATACCGTGATGTACTGTGCAGGTCCCTCCATTAAGGAGGCTGCTGTTAAATTACAGGCTGTTTTTAACATTATTCAGACTCAGCTCTCTGAACTTAAGCTTCTTTTAAATGTGGATAAAACCAAGGTAATGCTCTTTTCAAAAGCTAAAAAGACACCGGAGACAACTTTGGATATTGTTACTACGCAAGGAAAAGTACTCGAAGTGGTTACCTGTTACAAATACCTAGGTATCTGGCTTGATGATTGTCTCTTTTAAACTTCAGGTCAATAATCTGCGTAAAAAGCTGAGGGTTAGACTAGGTTTCTTTTTCAGAAACAAGTCCTGTTTCTCTTTTGAAGCCAGGAAAAGGCTAGTCTCTGTGACCTTTTTACCTGTGCTAGACTATGGTGATTTGATCTATATGAATGCACCTGCCACCTGATCAAGTTAGATGCCGCCTATCACAGTGCTCTGAGATTTGTTACTAACTGTAAAGCACTTACTCATCACTGTACCCTGTATGCCAAGGCAGGTCTGCCTTCACTAACTGTACGGAGGCTCAGTCATTGGTACACGTTCATCTATAAAGCCATGTTGGGTAAACTACCAACTTATATCTGCTCTCTGATCACACAGAGAGTTGAAAGTAGCTATTGCCTGAGATCCCAGGATGTGTTGTTATTACATGTGCCAAGTGCTAGGACTGTTTTAGGTACTAAAGCTTTTATGTGCGCAGCTCCTCTAGCTTGGAACACAAACTTGGAATGTTTGAAACTGAGCACTTTGGTTCCCCTGCATCATTTTAAAACTGGGCTGGATGAAATGCTATTTGATACTCTTGGTACCTGTCATTGTGAATAGATTTGTAAATTGTACCCTGCAATTATGTTGTATGACGTCCTTTTTGTTTTCTGTTGTTTTTCTGTTTACATGTGTAACCAACGTGCTGCAGGTCTCCCTTGAAAAAGAGATCGTTGATCTCAATGGGATTTCACCTGCATAAATAAAGGCTACAAACAAACAAACAAACAAATGTTGTAAAAGGGTTTATCAAAGTTATCGTTGTTTCACTTTTTCCTTCAGAAGAAAGACCATGCTGCGCTCTAATTCAGTTTCACAGGTCTACTCTACAGGTGTTTTAACTCCTTCATATCTTGTTTATATCTCAGCTCTTATCTCTTGTCTCCTACTTTCCTCTCTTTACAGGAAGTACAGTGGGGGTGTTGAAACCCCCTGTGTTCCTCACTGTGATGCTCCACAGCATCAATCCCCATTTCATCCCATCATACTTGAGTCTCAAAATGTTCCCACACCCTTACTCACAGATGGCTTAGTCTTCTAACCATTGATTGTCAGAAAGATCTGAAAGGAGTTATGATGATTGGATGGATGACTAAACCTGCACTATCATTTAAAGTCTTAAAGTCCATATGGCCGTAATTAGAACAAATGCTATCAAATAGGGACAGTTCTTCACGTAAGTAGCATTTCACACCGCGTCACCGAGGAAATTACACTGCATCTCTGATGGTAACTAATAGTTGTTTTTTTCGGGAGCGTATGAGTAACACAATGACCTCCTCCACACCCACACACCAGCAGAGGCATTCATTACGGACTTCAAGAGTAGAAATCTGTCATTTGCTAGTACACCCAAACACATGTAGCCCCCGGCACTAATTACAGTGTTTTAGCTGTGATCCTCTATACGTCGAGCAAAACTATGAGAATGTAGCGCTCTCATCAGATCTTTATTCTCTCTTTCTGCAGAGTGGTTCAGTGTGCAACACAGTCTCTTCCAATTACCAATCCTTCTGCCCACTGCCATCTGTGCACAAGTAGAACATGAGCCATGCTACATTGGGAGAATCTGCATAAAGATCTGTTATTAACAATGGAATCCTTTCTTGTTTTTCTTATTTTGGCAGAAATGACATGGGTCAGACAATGCTGCATTGAGCCACAAACGCCCCTTTCACACATGCAATGCAACACTACAATGATCTAGACATCACCCGGAGGAGCTGTAAGTGAGAACGCAAGTGTCCGAATCATTCTGACTGAATATCAAAGAAACATTATCCCGCCAGCTCCCTAGAATAAAGTCTGTGGCCTGTTCAAATGAGCCAATGTGTGAATAGAGCTGATCATGGTCTTCACTGCAAAACAGAACATGATGTTTCTACCACAAATGACATGAAGACAAGAAGAAAACAAACATCAGAGGGTGAAGAAAACGGTTGGTTTACATGAAGGCAACACAGAAAATGGCTGGGATTCGTGAATTTCCAAAAGGGCCAATTGCAAATACATTGATACATTCAAAAAGAGGCAAGAGTTCTTTACAACTAAATAAGGGGCCAATACGTGACCCTGGTGTAATCTGTGTCCGGCCTGCCTCTTGCATGCACTACCCGGAATCACAGCATATTTCCAGTATGTGAAGCGGCGGACAATTTCCTGTCATATGCTACTATGCTATGTGTGGGACAATGTGACTCTCCGGACATTATCCGGAGTTCATATGAGAAAACAGCTCAAGTGTCACTTCATCCCTCTTTACGCGAAGACATAAACATTCAAAGAAAGGCAAGAGCTCTTCATGAAGAAATTAAGAGGCAAACATTAGGCCGCGGTGTAATCCGTGTCAGGTTCTTCCTCTTGCACCCACTACCCAGAAGCACGTCACATTTCCAAATGATGTGATAATGTGGACAATCTCCTGTCGCATTCAAAATATATGAGACTGAAACGTGGGACAATGTGATTCTCCAGATATGATCCAGAGTTCGTATGAGAAGACAGCTGAAGTGTCTCTTGCCCGTTTTTACACAAAGTTGCCATTGAAATGTATAAATTGAGAGATGACGGGATTTGGGAAACTTCCAAAAGAGCCAATTTGGAATACATCAGAAACATTCTTTATCACTAAATAACAACGCAAATATGTGACCGGTGAAATCTGTGTCAGGTCCTGCCTCTTGCAAGCACTATCCAGAAGCTCAGAGTATTTTTAGTATGTGAAAACGTGGCATTGGCCCTCCAGTTGGCCAGCCTTAAATTGTTCATCTGACACAGGAATGTTTTTACAATCTCTATTCCTGCCCTGCATACGCTGGTTCAGGCTTTCTCCAGTTTGGTCTTGACATTTGTCAATGCTCTGAGATTCATCTCAAGCACCAATTGACATTGTCTGGATTCCCCGGAGGCATTTTGGCAGATAAAATAGGCTGACTTGCTCATCACCCTTGGATGAATGGAGGCAACCAATCCCAGGGACGCTGACTCACTCAGCGAAGTGTTCCGCGCTCGGTCAGAAACAACAACACACTATGAGAAGGAATTCAATCAGAGAGTGGCCTGATGATCCTCATTCAGCCTGCCACTTCTGATAAAGCACCTTCGCTTCTCACAGCCTCCAGATCTCCCGCTGCAGCAGTCAGATAGAGCTAATTCTGCTCCTTCAATTTGATGCTACTGTAGTTCTCATCATGCCTTTCCCGTCAAGCCTTTCTTCGTTCTTACAATGAGTTTGATCTTGTCCATGCAAAGTAATTGCTCTAAAGTTCAGCGCAGAGGGAATGCTCTGAAACACCGACTTAATCAAACAAATGCACCGACTTTTTCCTCTCTTCTCGGGTCTAAGCCTTCAGAAAAGCCGATGCTGTTCTCCAGTCTCGCAGGCATCCTCCAAAACTGCAATATACACATGCATTATGGATGAATTACTTCATCAAATAAAAAGCAGGGCATGCTGTAATGAACAGTGAGGATACTCTCAATGTTTGATGAGGCCTATCTGATGAATAGTTAAGTGAGAAAAACTATGGGAAGGCCAGCTGGGTGCTGACAAATACAAGGCAGCTCTGATGAGTAAAGTGTAGAGGAACGTGTCATGTTCAGAGAGCTTTATGATCATGTTGTGTTGCTTATTAAACATCAATCTTTACAACTGATACACAGAATTAAGTAATACATTGAGTGCAATCCAAACTTGGCAAAATCCTGAGTTCTGCAGTGTGTATTCCAGTGCTCAGCATGTCATACATAATAACTCAGGTATATGTACCGTAGAGGCATGGTGGTTTTTTTCCGAGGAGGTCAACTCTGATTATCTTGTGTTTATTTCCCCAAACTACAGCTGGTGTGTGCAGTTCTACATCACTTGGAGCACCTTTCTGGCTTTGGCACTACAGTGTGCTATTGGTAGACTCGCTCCACAGATCTGCCGGTGTTTTCATGCCATCACAAATATGTATTCAGCACTGCAGAACTCGAGGTTTAGTATTTGGACCTTCTGTGATGTGCTGTTGGCTGCCAAGCGCTGAAGTGATTCCTCACCAGGCTGCAGCTAGCGGGCTGATAATAATACATTCAACTTAAAGCTGCTCCCAGAGGGGCGTCCTGTGTTGGCTCGCAGCAGAGGTGAAGGCATTACACAGTTAGATATGTCAGTACTAGTTAGGGAGCTTTATGCTTCAGGAGCAGGATATACTAAGGTATGTCGAATAAAAACACACTATGGAGTGCACTCTATGGCAGATACACAGAGAGCATAAGGCAGGCTGTAACAGAACAGGATATCGTCGCTGTCAGGCGGAAACCTTGTATCTCCATTTTTTAATTTTATTTATTTCTTTAGGTCATAAAAATGATGATCGGAATATTTGGTGATCAAAGTGCCCCAACGGGAGTGACCAAACCTGATCATAAAAATGCTGATGATCACCCTTAGCACATGTTTGTGGGTTTTACAAATATTAAATCTAAAACCAAGTAACTCCATATAGAAAGATATTCATAATATAGCTCATGCAGGTATCTGATATACATATAAAAGACTAATGCTGTTAATCGATCGAAATACTTGTTTTTACTTGTATTTTTTGGGGAAAACCAATACAAATGTTGCGTTTTGATAAATAAATGCCGGACAAACTGGTAAGAGAACTCAGAAGGTTTTCTACTTTGTCACAAAAACATGTATTTCTGAATTATTGGGATGAAATCACCCTCCGTGTAATGTGCACAATTAATGCCTGTATGGTAGTAATCCCTAATATCCAAGAAAGAAAACTGGCACATGCTTCAACAAATCCCTTTACTCTGTTCACCACATTCAAATGAGTGCAGTTGCAGTTTGTCATGGATTAGGTCTGCCATTACACCCGGGGAGAGTTTTAGAATTTTTTATTTCCCGAAGTAATCGGTAACTGGATTTGCTCATACACGGTTTCTGCCCTGAAGGAGATTATACTTAAGGACATTTAGAAAAGTGAGATCTGGTTGGAGAAAGGTCCGTGAGCTGTCATCTGACCCCCAGTGAGTGCACGTGACATGGACTGTAAGTGCAAAGCTTCATTTGTTTGTGCCGTACGTGCGAATGACAAATCAGTGAAGCGTAACTGTGAGATATGCAGATCAGAGAGTGGAAAGAGTAGTCTGACACACACACACACACACACACACACAACACACACACAAACACACACACACACACACACACACACACACACACACACACACACACACACACACACACACACACACACACACCACACACACACACACCACACACACACACACACACACACACACACACACACCACTACACACACACACACACACACCACACACACACACACCACACACACACACACACACACCACACACACCACACACACACACACACACACACACACACACACACACACACCACACACACACACACACACACACACTCTGACCTTGAACTGGAACTTTCACAGTATCGAGCTTCCTCATCTGCATAAGTAATTCAAGTTGTCGCCTCGCATGCCGGTCATTGATTGTAACGTGATCAGGGATCGGACTGCGTAGGTGGAGGCGGTCATTCATCACCGAGGAATTTAGCAAGTCCATCTTTGAACGGATTGTGTTTTATCCGCAACATTTCATTCAGGAAAGGTTTACAAGTTTGTGTAAAATCAATATGAAGCAGGAACAGGTCGAATCATTCCTGCTGTTCATGCTAAAGCGAGCCTTTTAGTACTAAACGTCTTGTGTCCGCAGTGCAGCTGTAGAGGGAAACACAAAGAAGACATATCTCACTGAAGACTGGAATGAGGACTGAGTCTTTTGTCCCCCATCACTTAGACTTTAAGCATGTAAGGAATTGCTGTCTTAATGGCAAGTACAACCCGGACACAGCAAGCAGAATCTTTTTCTATGTTCATATTGGAACCTGATTATTGTGGTAATCATAGTTAGAAAGATATAATGACTCAGGCAAAGTTGTGTTTTTAAATTGAAAATATGAAAGCCCTCCAAATCCCAGCGTGCATACTTCATAAATGAGATTTCAATGTTCTTTTTGAATTATAAAGCAGTTCAAGGTGCTATGTAACTGTAGAAGTATTAGTTAGAATATAGGGTGAAAATGCTCAGGGCCTGTATTCATAAACTATGCTGCCAAGGCTTTGGTAAGGCCAGGCAGGTGCAGAGGATGTTAGAGGGGAAGGGGCTCAAATGCAGAAAAGGGCACACTGATAATATATAATTAATTATAATAATAATTTAATAAAATATGCATGGAATGACAATTCTTTGTGACTGTGTTAAAGACATTTTGAAATGTTTGAATTTAAAACAAAACTATGACTAAGTTGGTTCAAACACTACTTCATGACAGTTAGTTATCATGTGAGGAGAATTTACTGAAATACACTTCATTTTTAAATAACTATCATATCTCAACTTTGACCTAATCTGACACAGAAGAACTGACAGAAATGCTGTACCGCTGACAGAGATGCACTTTCTCTCAGGTTCATCTCTTTACCGCGATTCACCAATTCGGCAGTTCTTCTGTGTCAGATTCCAGCTCACACACACACACACACACACAGCACACACACACACACACACACACACAACACACACACACACCACAACACACACACACACACACACACACACACACACACACACCACACACACACACACACACACACACACACACACACACACACACACACACACACACACATACACAACACACACACACACACACACACACACACACACACACACACACACACACACACACACCACACACACACACACACACACACACACACACACACACACACAACACACACACACACCAACACACACACCACACCACACACACACACACACACCACACCACACACACACCACACAACCACACAACACACACACACACACCTAAAACTGCAATCTGCATCTGATTGGCTAAAGCACTTCTGTGTGAAAACTCTGTGTAATGATTGGTCTTTACTGGATTACAAATTATATTTGACAAAAAGGGCACTTGTTTTAATAGGAGGGCACAAGGACAGGTGCTCAAGCTTTATGTGCCTGGGTAAGGCGATATCACAAATATCCATGTTTTCATCATTATACTAGTTATCTAGTAGAAGTTTGAATCAGGAAATAAGCATTATAAGGCCCCTTCAACAAATAACAACCAAAGAATACTTTTTTTCTTTTGAAATAACAAATTATTTTCTTTATAAACTCATCAGTCAAATATTTGACGTCAAGAATAGTGTCCTGAAATGTGTTGTTTTTTTAATATATGAATGTTCTAGTAGAAAACCAAATTACAAGTTGGAATGGGGAAATTAGCAAAATATGTACCCGCTAACAAATACACAAGGCTGCAGCTAACAACCAAGGGCTGAGGGTTAGGGGTCAATGTTTGAGGTCACGAATAACGTTCTAAAAGTGTTATCCTCAAATGTGATGTTTTTTTCTATTCGATCAACAGCCTAAATATGAAACACATAGAAACAACAATTTGCACTAGTGAGAATCTTCACCATTTTTGCTTAATTTAAGGAAAATGATATATCATCAAACTGTCTATCAACTAAGCAACGATGTGTTCCAGCTCTGCAAATATGTATTCATGTTTACTCCAAATGACCATGAATGCTGAACACAGTTTAGCACTCTGGCACCTCGTAGGCGAAATGAAATCAGTTGCCTCTGTGCCCAACTTTTAGCAACATTCTTGTAATTTCCTCCACGCAGGGAAACTAGCTGGTAAGGGACGTGTTTATCTATAATAACAATCTCCAGCTCCATTTCCCTGTGCCTAGTCTGAGGCTCTCCGGCAGCGAGTGCTTTAGAGGTCTGACTGGGCAAAGATGGGAGGGGGGATAGTAAAAACCATCATAGCTCCACACCGCTCTCCATCATTATATCGTTTACAGCTTTGCCTTTGCGCTGCTCCACACCATTGTCTATGCATCACCACTGGAAGCTCGTCGGCCTTACCTCTGTGCGACATTTCTACTCCGCCTGAGAGGAAGTGAAAAGTGTTGTGCCAGCTGGGCTTTACATCTGCTTTCAAGCCGAGTTGCCACCACCAGCAAGGCTCTGTTTACACATTTTCAAGGAAGGCTAACCACAAGTATTGGCACTCTGCTACTTTTTTCTCCGCTTGTTCTTTCTGGCAAACACAACACTATCATCGCTTCCAATGCAATCCTGCCGCGTGTGCAGCCTGGTGGGATTTGCCGTCACTTTAAATCACTAGAGCATGCACAAACTGAGATGAGGTGTGGGTAGAAAAAAGAACACTCCTGGATTGAGCTGAATTTAATGCACATGAAGAGGAAAACAGAGTTGTTAGGCGAGATGCACGCAGAGAATTCAGGCTCATTTAGGGAGCTGGAAAGACCTGTCTGCTAGTTAATGACAATATCCGCGCGTGTGCAGTTCTGGGGATGTGACAGAATCAGGTTAAGGAGTTAGAGGGAATAAAACATCATGCCACTTCTGCAGGGTGACTTTCATAGCAGAGCGAAGCTGGTGTGAATCAAAAAAGCTAACGATAATGAGTGTGCAGTATTATTTTATATCTCCCCCAAAAAAGCACACAGTCTGTATTCTATCTGTAACAATATCACTACAGTGCGTGTTGAAATGAAGCCGAGGATGATATAACTCCAAGCGCAAGACAAGTCTTATCAGAACTACATAACAACTTATAGTACAACTACTCATTGACAATTTCATGTTGCGCCCCTTTCTTCATGAATAAGTCATCAGACCCCCACTATTCCCCCTCGGCTTATTGCTCGTTCTGCCGCCTCCATGGCCCTGTAAAACCAACTGAAGTGTTTATGGGAGATAAGAGGCAAAGGAGGTCGCAGGGCCAATAACTCCTTTTATCACCCCACGTTCTGCGTTCAGGGCCGTTTTTACGGGTGAATTTTGCTGAAGACAAATTCTTAATTAGAGAAGTTTGTGGACCCGGCTTCGGAGGCCTAATGGAAGAATAAAAGAATCACCTAAAGGGCAGCCGCAGGATTGCTTGTTGGCGTGCTTTGTTACGACGTCTTGTAGCACAGATGAGAAAACAGGCTTGATTTGTTTGGTGAAGAACTATCAATGAATAAGGCCTTTCTTTTGCGAGGCTTGTAGGTGTGATGCTGTCGGAGTCCTTTCGAAATTAGTTCAGCTTATTGATTTTCTCCAGGGCTTATCTTTATTAAAGGAGTCGACCTTGTCAATGGAAATGCAATGTTTAGTCCCGAGATTATTTTTAGTAGTCGACAAGTTGTCAAAGAAAAATATACTTCTATCACCAATACATCCTTTCCTTCTTTGATTGGGTACCATGCTCTAAATGCACGGTGTGATTGAGGGAAACTCGCTTTCATTTTAATCAGCCAACTTATTGTAGCAGACATGTTTTACCAGAGCAGAGCGGATAATGACTGGTATCCTGTGTTCCCCGTTGCCTGCCTATTAACTGAGAAAATGGGCGAAAATTAATTACTCATTTTCCCAGACGGTGGGAGAGGGACATCGTCCTTGATTGCATAATTTGCAAACTCCATAATTATCTCAACTCCATAGCAACAATGAAGAAAGGCTAGATACTTTTCTCCAGCAGGCTGTCCAAATTTGAAGCAGGTTGGGACTGAGCACACTTTACTTTGGTGAGAAAATGTGTCCGCACCCGAATTCTGCTTCAAAGAATGGAACGCAGAATTACAGTTCCTGAGGTGAGTCCAAACTAAATTTAGCAAACAACAGAACAATGGAACATCTGTCAAGAAGTGAGATGCCACCCTCCCGTTCCCGCTAATCAGCCCCCACCGTAAATCCTAGATTAACCATCTTTGACTTCATTTAGACGGAGGATTGTTTTGGGGTTTGCCTGATTATATCTGTCTGGAGCGCGCACCATGCGTCTTTTGGTATTTAACAAAGATTAGCTTTAAATTGATGATTAACCTTTGTAATCCTGCGTGCATATTGAAAATGGCTTGCTTGTCTTTACCACAGCCACACAAAAGAGAAGCCGCATTATCGTTGGGGGGGAAATCGAGGCTCAGAGAGCAAATGAGGCGGCGTTATCTGCACGCTTGGCGCCCGCCTGGATAATGAAGATGAATCTTCAGACTACAGAGCAAGCTTATAATAATACACCCCAACAGATGAATTCTCATACGTTCTTAGCGTGAATCTTTTAATAAAACTTCACTGTGACCCTGACAAGCAATTGCAGCCATTAACGTACGATGAGGCAGAATTTACATGTGGGAATGAGAGGCTGACAATGTTTAGATGGCTGTATTAGGGAGTAATCAGACATTAAATGAGTCATTTACCCAGATTTAACTCCAACTGGGGAGGTAATGGTTTCATTTGCTGGGCAATGAGTTTTCTTACGTGGCATGCTCCTTGCATTAAATCACAGGCGAACTGCATCTGTTGCTCTGGAAATCACTAATGCCATGAAACATATGAAGAAAACTCTCTAGTAGAACTCAATTCAAAGCTCTTCTCTAGGGATTTTACCACTTTGAGGAAAATAATAGACATATGTTTATAGAATTTCACTGGTTTAGAGAGCAAAATTATTAATGACTGATTTCTAGAAAGATCAGAGCAATACAAAATATGTCTGCCACACTGAACCAGAAGACCTTGTACGAAGGTTTAAAACATGTATACTTTTTAGATACAAATCCTACTCATTGTGCCTTTATTGTTCAAGTGTTACTGATTCATTTTCTACAGATTGACAAATCAGTTCAAACGAACCAAATAAGCTCTGTGGCAAACACACGTTTATGAAACTTAACACGTTTTGTTCAGCAGGATAACCTCCACATATCAAAACTACTTTGTGATTTTTTAAGTGTCAATGCAATCGGCAGAAAATAAAACCCAATGTAATGCTATGAACGAGCAACATCACTATCACATGGCTACATAAACCAACCACTAAGCTAAAGGCGGCTAATGATGGTTGTGATGGTGTTTAGTAGTTTCATTTAGACACTTGTTAGCAATCGCCGTTTTTTTTTTTGTACAATTTTCGGACATTCACGAGTGGAGTATCTACTGACGTATTTTATGTCATAGAACATAAACATATGTTAAGCTAGTGTTAACTACACACCTTAGTTCAGGCTTTTCACCACAAACACGTTCAAAACACTATTGACTTGGAGACCGGGGAACAAGAAGTATTTTCCGGTATTTAAGACTTAATTACTGCACCAGTCCAACCTCTTTAATAACCTCTACTCTCCTCTTCAAAGTTGTAAACCTGAGATTTCAGAGCCATTGCGGACAACAGCCAAAAGCACCATCTCTCTACACTATTGTGATGAAATGAGGATGGTGAATTATTCTTTTAAACCCTGGATCCCTGACATCAAATGCGATACCTAATCCCACTGTGCTCCGGAGCAAATCACAGTCCACACCTTGTAATCCTTCTGCAGTTTATTACGGTTATATGATGTAAAGAGGAAGCCCTGTGACGAAAACTCATTCCGTAGTGAGGGGCTAAATCTGTCTGATGTGTGTCAGGCCGAGAGCTCCGAGTTATCCTGTTTAACTGGGAACGTTTTTATCAGAACATCATTATTTGAACCAAGAAACAGATAAAAGCTATACCCTGTGTGATGTCTAACTGTGAGCAAATATATAACAAGGTCCCAGTAGAACAAGTACTTCCAAAAGAGGAATATTCAAACACACATCAATTTCACATGCATTTTGCATGCATGAAATATTTACTTGACACTCAAATGAAGTCGTTCCATCTACAGTGATACATAAATACTGGAGCAAAGCTTTGAACAAAATGCATAGAAAATAAATCATCTTCTTATGGTAGTGAGAAAAATAGCTTTTATATATTTTTTAAGCAAATTATTTTAAAATCGTATTTACAGTCATTTACTGAGGCTCCCAATTAAGAGATAATGTGCCTTTTGGGGCTTGTTTGCGTAAATGACAAAAAAAAATATCTAAATAGTCATCATTATCCTCTTACACCCAAATTAGCACCGCACATGATTATTAACGGGTCAAACAATAAGCACTCGATGCTAAACGTGCTGAACAGCTGCTCCACACATACTGTAGATTTGTGAAAATGACAAATTATGTAATTACAAGATTAGAGCGAGGAAACAAATATGCTATCGACTAACATGGAAAACAACATGGGGGAATCAAAAGGGAGATAATCTGCATGTCTGCGATATCTGAGGGAGTTTAAAATTCTGCTTTCATTAACAGATCCAAGCTGATTAAATCTTAATATCCCCGGATAATAACACCGTACACTGTCACAAACACTTTAGGAACTAATGCAGAGCAGATTATCAAACTCCTAAAAAACAAACTGAATAAACAAAACATCAGCCATTATTACACATCTGTGGTTTTTGAATGTAGGTCACATGACAGGGCGGAAAACAGAACTCTACACTTCACACCAAAACCCCAGAACATGAATTGTGATGAAGAAATCAGTAACACATAGGGTTTGAGTTTAAATGCAAGTATACCGTTTTTGAGAGTTGTGTAGTATTTGTGGATATTTTAATATCTTATAATCCTTTTATGAGAAGTAAGATTTGAATTAAAACAGGAAAATGGGGCACTTAAACTGTGTCTTTGTAATCGGAAGACACCTTGTTTATGTGAGGTCAGTAACAACATCATCAATTGCATTAACGCGAGACATACAGGCAAAAATGGTCTTTTGAAGAAATCAATTAGATGAAAAAATAGTGGACCAATATGGTGTTTATTTCTGTAACTTTGTTTATTTGTGTCTGTAGATTTATCTTAAATTCCCCCAGGCTTAGATAATGTCTCATTTGCATATATAAACGAGCATTTCAGAACACTTTTAATACAAATAAGTTTCATTTGATGTCAGCTTACATTGCATATATTTTAAGGCTCAACATTTGTTTTGTATTATTTATTATGAATACAGTGAGCCAGATACAGTATCTCCACTTCACCAACATTACACACTCAAAACTTTCCAATTTCATTCCGCTCGATCTGCTGAATTATTTTACATCTGTTCATATATCATTCATAGCCTGATTTATATCTCAATTTAATTCTAAAAACATTCTGAATATTCTATAATTTTTTACTATGACTACATAATGATCTCATTATGTCTACATCCTGACTTTTTAATGACATCAATATGACTACATTCTGACTAAAGTCTGACTTCATACAGAATAATTATCTTCATGTAAGTAATCAACCTTATGGTGAATGTCACCTGTTTCTCTCTCTTTTTCACTAATACACAATCAAAATCATTCAATCTTTGCTTTTTAATATTGATTATTACATCTTATATATATAGTTTAGTAACAATGCTTTGTGTGAGCTCATGTGCAAAAGGAGAAAATCCAAGGCAGAGAAACAGTGTGTTTCAAAGTTCAATTTCAAGTTCCAGATTGGCCGTATTCCCCTGAGATGGGAAAAAGATCGGCGCCCGTCTTGGCGTCTTCGCTCCAACCAAGATGAACAGTCTCATTGGTGGGCAGAGCCACCGTCAGTAAGCGGGCCTGAGACATCATTAGCACTGGTCAGATGGCTTTTTCTGCCTGGGACCTATCCATGTGTGTGTGAGGCATTGTCAAAACGTACTGTTAACACTATCTATTTGTAAAACTCCTTGGTAATCCTGAATAGCTAACCCTAACCCTAACCCTAACCCTAACCCACTAACCCTAACCCTAAGGGCTGAGACTGACACTGAGAGGTCGTTATTTTTATCTCCTCTATGTTCAGCCCTGAAATCAAAGCACAGATGCCTTTGTAACGGGTGTGACCTTCCAATAAACCTGAATCAATGTCTATAAAGATAACATTTCATATTTAGACAAACCCAGATCTTCGCCTTTAGAGCAAATGTCAAACAATGCTTCTGGTGGTGGCGGGAGCTCCGGCCGATGCATGACATTTTGTGCTCAAGAGTATTCAGCTGCTGCTTTGAAATGACTACCAGTGATAAAGAAAAAAAGTGGAAGCAGACGAAGGACATCAACGGCTAAAGCTGTCATAAAGCTGAATAAAATTACCCTTCGTGTCATTTTTTTCAAAATGACTGACAAACACTTGATCTTTTTTTAATAGGATCCAACAGGTAATCTGACTCTTGAAATGTCATACTTATTGATTTATCCATATGAATGGGAAAAGGTCTCGTGAAATCATTAAATTAAAATGTTACTTAAACAGTCTGCTTGGCGTCAGCCAGATGAATGTCAATATTTCAGAAACTGTGAAAATCTCATTCTCTGTTAACTCTCCATTCCTTAGCCTCACAAAAAAAAGTGAAGGCACCCACTCATAAATAAATTGGTTCATATGGAATAGAGGCATCTGAATCAAAACAAATCTTCCTCCACATGACGGGGTCAGGATCTCTCGGCGGCGACAGACACCGTTAATCTGACAAATACTGTATGACAAGACATAGGTGTGTGATCTAAAAAACATATGGATGTTTGAATCATGATGAGGGACGAGGCTGACATGTGCCTGCTCGTGTGAGGCGGGCAGAGAACAAAGGTAATGAATAAATAAGCCAGTCATCAAGTTGACTGATGAATCTGCTTCATAACACTCGCCGATGATGGCTGCGTCAGGCTTTCTCCAACATCTTGATGAAAAAGCGGCCCGTGAAATGTGTTGAGGAAGGTGCCACCACCCTTCGCTGTCCCTTCTTTTATCCACTGTCCTTATTATTTTGGAATGGCAGTAAATTAAGCAGGAAAAAGACGTGTGGCTCTGTCATCCTGCCTTTAATAAGGCTTTCCCAGAGGCTGAGTTCAGAGGCTTTTGATGATGAAGACGTAGCTCCCATGCGCCTAGCATTGACAGCTCCGATACAGAGTTTTAATACTGTGCTGTTGGTGCACAAGGTGGGTATCAGCCCCCGAACATATGGACCAAGGTGGCTCTTTGCACTATGGATCGCTGCCTGCTGCACACTCATGAATTATGGAATTCGGCACAAATATGCAAATGTGGGCATTAGCCTAGTTATGCCCCTGTACTGTAAGTTACAGTGACTTATCTATTATGTATGAATCGAGGGTGGGAGTGAAGAGGTCCTGGCAGCTCCATGGCCCTCTCTCAGCTGCTCACTTTCTCATCATCTAATTTTTTCTCAAAATGACAAATAGCAGGGGATGTAACTCCAAAACGCTAGCTTTACGCAGCACCACATCTCCTCAGACTTGAGAGAATTAGAGCTTGCTTCCATGCTCAATTTGCCAAGCTACTTAAAATAACAATGGCTTCCACTGGATTTAGGAGCCCGGAAGATACATCGGGGAATAAGCAAGCAAGTTGTTGCTAATCCTCCAATTTCCCCCCAAAAGGCTGATATGAAATGCAGGTCTGATCAGTAATCAGTCCACAGATGGGAAATCCAGCCAACTCTACAGGCACACACAAAATCAGCCTCTGTATGACATTACCATTATCATGCCGGATGAGTAATTGTACTCGGGAAACCTAATCATAGCAGCGTAAATATCCAAAATCAAGGAGCCAGCAGAAGGTAGAATCCGGGAGGTCAAACGGCTCAGTGTGAAATCACACATATTCTGCTCAGGCCGAGCATAATGAAAACGTCGAGCCGCTCCAAGAGGAACAGAGAGATCATTAGCTCGGATCAAAGTCCATCATCAAGCACATGACAGATGACAACGTCTATTTAACAAGGTGCCCAGGATATAATAATACCTGTTCCTGCTGAACCCAGTCGCTATGGTAACAGCAGGAAGTAGAACAATGATCAGGCCCTAAAGACTCAGGCCTAACATAAGCAAACACATAACCTGCACATTTATAGCCAGACTTGAGAAATGTACACTGTAAATGTAAAATTGAATTCAAAGTCAAGTAAAGTCTTTCAGTGTGGTACATTACATTTGTAACACTTTTTCTGACATACGCTCTTATCTACCTCATAAGCAGAGGAGAAACAAGAAGTTCATCTCAGAGAATAAAATGGAAAAACTGAGAAATGTGCACAAAACTGACCCAATTCAAGCCGAGGACATTTTGAGGAATTAAAGCTCGACCCCTTCCCGTTAGGTCAAGCCCATGGGTAAGGGCAAGAATTAATGCTTTAAGCTTCCGGAGTTATATTCAAATTATTCTTTGGAAATATGAACTAGAATGATACTGCAGCTATTTTACAAAAGAGGATGAAACCCTTTAAGTGCATCATTTTATTGTTTATGAAGTGTTGGAACTTCAGGGCTTGAGGTGGGCTGCCATTTGAAACCAGTGTTGCTTTTTAGATGCAGTTTTGCGGTTAGTAATGTTGATAATTGCCACTTTTTTCAAAACACACATAATATAAGATTCCTGATTTCCCTCAGGAAAAATAAAGGTTTACCTTAATTTCTCCTGAGGGAAATTTCTATGCTGCAATGCGAAGAGCTGAGTGCAATTATAGTAAGTTATTTATGGTTAGCAATTCAAAGCACCAGTGTAGGATTTAGTAGCATCAAGCGATTCAATTTTTTTCAACCAACTTTTTCTGTGATGTTGCGATAAATTCCCCCAAAAATAAAAAAAACTCAACAGTTAGGTGTAGGCTTGTGATAACGTATGTATCTCCTGGATCTGAATCATGACACGTAAAGAATGTGTAGTGTAATGAATAATCATAGAGTGCTTAAATCAAACGTGATACTAAGCAACAGCTTAAAACATTGTTTCCAGGTTGCGCTACCTTTGTGTTTTTAGTATTTCTAGTCCCTGTCCACAAATATTGCAACAATCCAATAACAGCAAAGATTGTATGAAACAAAAATCAACAAAAATGAAGAAGTTGCTATCATTTAGAAAAACAACATTTTGATGAATTGCAATTTTGATTCCAATTAAGACTTCAGCACCGAAAACAAAAACCTTGAGATTGCATCAAGCCTATTTTTTTTTTACAGGTTCTTGCATGAGAGATCTTTTATCTCCTCAGGTTGAGTCAGACAACTCACAAAGAGAGAAATTCAACTAAATGATTTTTGCATTTTTAACAAATACCTCTGTATGCCCATTCTTGGCCTTTTGAATTTCCCTTGCGTTGAGAAACTTGAAGAAAAGAAAGCGCACTTTTGTTCTGTTGTTCTTCAATTACACCCCCTCTTTGCTTTAGTGGAGCCAAACAGGACGAACTCCATCAAACAATACATAATAACAGGGAATTGCACACAAAGAAACAGTCTCCACCCACCCCCCCCCCCCTTCTCCTCCTCCTTGTTCTATTCTTCCCACATGAAACTCTCCTCCTGACATTACGGTGTAACATCCACTGACCCTGTATATGAATCCAGTCATGAATCACAGAGACACCTCGCGTTTTCTCTTTTGGGCTTTTGAAATCATAACACCTCCCTGGACTGCCATCATCTTTAAAAGTAGACTCGTAACCCGTTTCAGGAGAAATGCCACAGACCATGAAGCCTGCTGCCTCCCATCAAACTTTACCATTATTCACACATTCGTTCCCGGGACAAGAAAAACAAACAATATCTGTCCCAGTTCAGCTTCAGATAAACAGCCATTCATGTTGATTAGTCGGGTATGAAAATAACGATGTCTCCCCCTCTTCGTACTGACCTGTGTTTTCCATCTGTATCCCACTTTTCAGACCAATTGAATTCATCACTAAAGGAAACGCCTGACGTTATGATTACTTATGCGTTCAATGTGTTACATTTATAATTTTTTGCCACGGTCACACATCCAAACTTAGGTTAAGATTTGTGTTTAAAGTGAGGTCATATGATCAATAGATGTTTGATATTGTGTGAATCTAAACTTGATTTCAGTACATTTACAGTATAACCCAGCTCAGCACTGACCCATAAAGTAATTGTGAGAACATTTACACCCCCACCCTCACATTCAGCAGCATGGTTGCTAAGTGCTGCCTATGAATAAAAACTGCAAAAGAATGGAACTATTTTAAACACCCACCAATTAAAGCCCACTTTTACACACGGGACGAGGCTGCTGCTGAGAGGTTTCATTTGAATTTCATCAGAGAACTTCGCTCAGGCAAACACCCAAGGGCGAAAAAACTTCAGTCGGAAACCGGATGAGGGTGAGGGCAACTGGGTTTGGTAGAACTCTACCAAAACCGCTGAGGCTCAGCCGGTGAAGGGCGTCAATCAATCACAGGGTCGGTTGTTTGATCCCTGGCCCCTGCAGTCTAAATGTCGACGCATTTAACCCCAAATGTTCCTGTGGACATATCTACCGAATTGATGTGCATGGATAATAAGCTAGATAGCATGTAAACTAATGTAAATGCACTGAAAAAACTTAAATGTTGACTTTAATTAAATGTATTATGTCAACAGATTTAACATCACTGTATTAGGTTAGTTGAAAGCAATAATATTAAGATAAACTACTGTAGGTTCAACTTAAGATTATTGATTTCAACTAACGTACTGTAATACAATGAATAAACTAAACAGTGAAATTCGTTTCAGTTTTTTCAGAGTGTGATCATGTTCTGTCAAAACATGGAAACACTTATTATGCCTTTCTATTTGTTGTATTAACTCTTTAACCAGCAGCTACACCCGGCCCATGTGCATTTGGAGCAACAACACAACGATAATTGATGCTAGAAGCGTTGTAATCACACACATAGGGACCCTCACCATGCTGCCATGCTTGGGGAGTTGGGAGTGAGGCTACCTGCCACTTTTAACATTGGAATTTCCTTACAATTTTCATTAATTCAAGCTGCAGCCACACGAGGACGATAACGGTCGTATCCGCTACAGTTCTCTATCAGATAGACGGTTCGGCCACACGAGGCCGACAGGGAAACGCAGATAACAATAACGGGTCCCAAGGTGGGTAGATCTGCGGACGAAACGCTCTGGGGGGCCAAACGGCTCAGTGATTACGCCCTATAACGATAATTTCCTGATAACGATGACGCAATAGCCCCGCCTCTCCCCACCTCTCCTGCTCACCCCCGCATCCCCTGCGTCATTGCTGATGTGTTTCGCCAACAACAACAACCGAGTGTTTCGAGCCAGGTCCCGGTATCTCGCAGGACAGTGCACCCAGCAGGAGCCTCCAGCTAGGTTTGATCGATATGGACATAAACGCGAGTGAAGTCTAATCGGACAGGAGAGGAGACACGCAGCTCTGCATGATCACCTGCAGCTCCGCCCGCTGTGATGGAGCGATGAGCGGAACAAAACACACACTTCAAGTTAGATCATCACCCTTAGCTATTTTAATTACCTCTCAAACTACCTAAACTAGTTATAAATATGTTTATTTTTACTGTCGGGTCACTCATTACTGGATCAGCCAGCTGCATGAGACGGATACTGACGGGCTGTCAGGAGAGGGGGAGGAAAAGAGAGGCTCCGTCCTCCGTGTATTATTATTATATTATTATATAGAGTCGTTATTCATTTGTTTTAAAGCTCAATAAATAACAAAGAAGACCTTTGACCGGCACTTTTCTAATTTTGTCCGGAAGATTTAAACGTTAACGGACATGTTGACCGGCGAAACCCCACCTCTGCTGCTAAATCCAGCGCGGAGAATAAACAGAAGGGCAACCATGGCAACCATGCATGCGCGAGAAGTCTTCTTCGCTGCTTTTGGTGTATTTTGTGGCAGAAGTACAGCGCCACTTACAGGCCCGGCATATGTACTACAGCGTCTCCAGCGGTTTGAGCTGTCTCGTGTGGACGGACACGTTTCTGGTGCCTATTGCGTGTGGACGGAAGACTTTTTTGATAACGATTTTGGTTTGTTTCCGTTATCGTCCTCGTGTGTCTGCAGCCTTAGTTCCCCCTTCTCCCACAGGACTATGCGTTTTCAAACACCATGTTATGCTTTTGAGAAATGCTGCAGCTCAAGTAAGCCAACACCCACATGCTCATTATTAAAGGTGAATTGCACAGCCTGTGGCAATTTGCATCCAGTGACGTTAGCTGCTGGAATTTCATCAGGGGGGGGGGGGGGGGGAGAACAATGCCACATCAAGACTGCACTTCACCGAGAACAGCAGTGCCAATTACCATTAGTTGCATTTGTTTGCTCTTTGAATGTATTCTTAAAAACATCCAGATACAGCCTTCTCATCCACTGCTCAGGCTGAACTGATGTCATTTCGAATTTACGATCTTATTTTAACTTCCTACATTCCAGCTCAAACTTTTACTACATGGATGTTAAGCAGATCTCTAATGGCACAACCCCACAGGATCTAGTGGAGAGTGTTCTCCCGGGAGCTTATAAAGCTAATTTATTGGATGTAGCATTTTAATTAGTTAAATCAATACTCTATTACAGAGGATTTAAATGTGATCAGCAGGGAGAAGACAAGGCAACTCGTCTCACATGAATGAACGATACAAATGCCAGCTTGCTGCGAGGCGACACTGGATTTATTCTAGTTTAATAATTGAACAATTAATCGCCCGTGAACTAAAAAAAACATCCTTTTGTTGGAGGCTGGAGACTGAAGTGTTGCATAAAGGAATATCTCATATGTGTGTGTGTGAGGAGTTCAGGAGCGACAAAGTACAATAATTCTGTAAAGGAAATGTGGTTACCTCGCTCGGAGTGTCGGGGTTCGGTCGGCGTGTCTCTTAGGTCTGATCTGAGGAGCGGAGGATGAGGAGGATGAGGAGGAGGAGGAGGAGGATGCTGAACCACGGAGCGCACTTTTGTCTCCCCGTCCACACAGAAGAAAAGCGTGCGTCGTCTCTCCTCCCGGACACTCTCATCACTGATGCATTGGAAAGCAGACACCACAGGAGCCCTTGTTTATTCAAAGCAGATAACTCGAGTCCGTCTCCGCCTCGCGCAGAGCAGCCTGTGTTGGGGAGCGCGCGCTGAGTTGTACCGGAGCCGCCGCTTTGCGTACAGACTGGAGCAGCGGGGCGGAGCTGAGCGTCAGATGATCAGCAGCAAGGTGCTCCCTCACTGACACTCTGCACACCAGCCTGAGCAGAGCTGCCGTTAACACTTCACCACAGTAATCCCTTCATAATCATCTTCTTTCAGCTGTCATAAGACTGCAGATATGTGATCAGGTGATAACAATGTATTATTATTATATCAGCTTCTGATCAAAATCAACTGAATGTGCCTTATAACTATGTGTAGCCAATAGTTCACATATCCCCAATAAATCTCTAAACAGTGATATTAACCTGCATGTTATCTGTTACTGATAGGCTTGGTTTGTAACTGATTACATGTAAAGGGATTGGGTAATCAGTATACTGCTCTCTTACAGTTACATTAAAAAAAAAATATTAATATTACTGTTATATTTCAAAAAGTTGGGGATTACTAGCAGGATCACAATGTTATTAAAAACCTAAAAAGAGCGTATAGTGTTTGTTGTAAAAGGATCGTATTTCTTCTTTGTAAAATGTACTGTTCTGGTTAATACTTTAAGTGCAGAGGTGGGAGAAGTACTCAGATCGTTTACTTAAGTAGTAGAAATACCAAAGTGTAGGAATACTCTGTTACAAGTAAAAGTCCTGCATTCAAAATTTCACTCAAGTAAAAGTAAAAAAGTATTGTCAGCTAAATATACTTAAAGTACCAAAAGTAAAAGTACTAATGTGCAGATTGGTCCATTTCAGAATAATATATAATGTGTTTTTATAATGATTGATCATTAAAGTGTTATCAAAGCTGGTAAAGGTGCAGCTAGTTTTAATGACTTTGTATACTGCAGGGTAGCTTGTGAATTTACTCCAGGTGGAACTAAAGTCTGATTTAAGTGTTGATTATATTTCACATCATTAATTAAAATATGTAAAGTTACTAAAGATCTTAAATAAATGTAGTGGAGTAAAAGTACACCATTTACCTCTGAGCTGTAGTGGTACAAAGTAGCATAAAATAGAAATACTCAAGTAAAGTACAAGTATCTCAAAATTGTTCTTAAGTACAGTACTTGAGTAAATGTACTTAGTTACTTTACACCACTGTTTCTATATGCCTACTGCCTGAATCTGCTTTATGGTTTTCACTTTCTTTGGTTCATTTGTTTCGATTTTTGGTAACATTATTATCCTACAAGTATTCCTTCATTTTTAAATGTAACAGTAATCTGAATGTTTCTTTTACGTACCTGTAAGGGAATGCAGTTACCATTTTTTTGTGTCCTGAATCCTGATTACGTAATCCTGTTACATGTAATCTGTTACTCCCCAAGCCTGGTTCACTCCAGTCAAACAAAACAGCATCAACACGGTTGAGTTGTGAGAAATGATCCTCCATACAGTGGTCATCGTTGGAAAATTATCGATTAAATCCAATGTTGGTACCACTGGTACCGTACCAGAGTGGTAAAATGGTTATTTCGGTAACTTGGGTTTTTCGACATGGGGTTCTATAGGATTAACTTGTTATGGAACTAGCCTATGGCCATTTGAGGATCTGCTGATTTTTGCTCTGGCTTTATTTTAGCACTGGAGATTGTTGTTCAATTCTCACATCCATCTCCTCTGGGAAATGTATAGAAAGTCTTAGGGTAGCAGAGCATGTATAAAAGGGCTACAATGGGCAAGGTTTGAACTCTTCACTCCATTATTTACACATTCCTGTCACAATTGTAAATAATAAATATTCTTATTTATTTATTTATTTGCAGTGACCCTTCAGGGAAGTGCCAGGCAAATCCCCCACACCCGCAGAATCTGCATTCATTTCACTTTATTCCTCCATTTGTTTATTCAAATGTTCCTTTACTGTGTCACCAGCCTGTACTTTTTGTTCAGAATTTGCATAGGAAAGGGTGTGCTGGATGGTTGTTACATAAGTGTGTGGAACAGGTTGTATTCTTTGCACGTTACAGATGTCTAAACCTTATGCTCGTCTCAGAAATGACACAAGGAATTTTCACCGTGATTTAAAGTAGTCTAATCCGTAAATGTAACCTGTACTCATAACGTAACCATATAACCAAACTTTAGTGATTCTGTTAACATCTGCTGGAGTCTGTAAATCTAAAACCAGACCCATCACCTCACAGGTGGGACATAATCTAGTCTGAAAAGGAACACACTCTTTCACAAAGAAAGAGGTCAGATATGCCTGGAAGCCACATGTGAATCCATCGTAATGGGACTTTGGTGTCTAACAACCCCATACTGCTTCCTACAAGAGACTTTCTCAGCATCCCAGCTGTTGAAGCTAGATGGCTAAAATGAGAGAATAAGATAGGGCAAACGAAGGGCACATTTATATTTCAACAGCAGGAGGAAGACAGAGATGATATTGGAATGCTAACAAATGTATGGTGTTTGTACGACAAAGGATGGCGGCTGTATGTAGATCTTAATGTTCAGAAACGGGGACATTGATGAAGTTACAGCCTAGACAGCAGTATAGAAGCTGACATGGGAATCAAACTCCTGGAAAAAAGGCAGTTTTATCTTTAACTGGGCCCAAAAGAGCCCTTTCAAATGATCGGATAAGAGTTTGGAGGATGGATCTTGCCCTTCTTAATAAAATATATTGCTCAGCTAGATAAAACATTTTTTAGGAAATAGGAGATTGAGGACCCTTAGGGGGTTCTCAGTATACTTTGAGGACTACTGGGGTGTAGGAGATAGAAGAGTTGCAGGCTGTACTTTGCAGATGTATTTGATAATTCATCAGGCACGGAGCAGCAGTGATAACCTACAGCCAGCAGCCGGCAAGACACCTAGCGTCACGAGGTCTCGAGCTCAAAATGAACTTTTCATGCTGACTCAATGATAATGTTGATAGATAAAAGCAATATTTCAAATATCGTTTACTCTAAATCGGCTGTACAAGCTATACATTTCATTGGTATTTTACTCTGCTTTTTGTTTTCCATTATAATTTGTGACACTGACCCTAACATGCATTTAAAAGCTTTCCAGTAGCCCTAATACAACTGTCCTTTCATGTAATGTGAATGTCATGTGGTTGTTACTGCTGAGTGTTGTGTAATCTGCTTCCACGACACAATGTGCAACCAGATATCTACACTGGTGTGGCTCAGATGCATCCCATCCCGGCCTGGAAGAAAAACTACCGCTGATGACATTTTCATTAAGCAGATGAAGCAGCGTGCAGTTTCATAACTCTCTGGTGAGTTGCATCAGCTTGTATGGATATCGTTCTATCAAGGCCCACTAAGAGCAGATTTGATGTCTTGATAGCAGAGGGAACCTGTTCTGCATGTGGATTATCCTTCCCAAGGTGTGTTGGGTACGGTGGCCCTGAAGTGCAAGTCAAAACAGCATTTCGGGAAACACCACAGCATTTCACAAAACACCACAGCATTTCAGAGAACGATACAGCATTTCAGAAAACAATACAGCTTTTCAGAGAACGATACAGCATTTCAGAAAACACCACAGCTTTTCAGAGAACGATACAGCATTTCAGAAAACACCACAGCTTTTCAGAGAACGATACAGCATTTCAGAAAACAATACAGCATTTCACAAAACACCACAGCATTTCACAAAACACCACAGCATTTCAATTTATATGAAAGGGTATTCCTTTAGGGAGAACAATTCTTGTTTGTGATTGAACAGAGCCAGCCAGAGAAGCACTGCTGTGATTGGTTGTTTTTGCTGCCAGTCAAGAAATGACGCTTCGTGATTGGTCAGCACCCGACAGCGCAACAAAATGAACAAATTTTACCGTGATTTAATTGTAATACACGTTTCAAAGTGATGCCGAAGTAACAACATTCTGATACCGGTTAGTAAAAACCATGAATTAATGCTGTGACAAGTCTGCAGACAGACGGCAGGCGGAAAACCTTTTAAAATGCGTGTTTTCTGAATGGAGATCGGATCGATCAGGATAAACCAACCTGTAGCTGCTCCGTCCAAACTCACAACAACGGCATACAGACATAAATAAAGCAGCGACTGTATTCACCATGACATAGACAGTCTGTGGTTTGTACTTGTTTAACTTTTGTCCAGTTTCTGAACAGATATGAGGAGCGGTGAGCTCTGTGTGCTAACAGCTAACGGCTGATGTTTCGGGACATGTTGCTCTGTCAGGTGCTGACAAATCACGAAGTGTAATTTCTTGACTGGCAGCAAAAACAACCAATCACAGCAGTGCTTCTCTGGCTGGCTCTGTCCAATCACAAACAAGAAGTGTTCTGCCTAAAGGAATACCCTTTCGTATAAGTTGAAATGCTGTGGTGTTTTCTGAAATGCTGTGGCGTTTTGTGAAATGCTGTGGTGTTTTCTCAAATGCTGTGGTGTTTTGTGAAATGCTGTGGTGTTTTGTGAAATGCTGTATTGTTTTCTGAAATGCTGTAGCGTTTTCTAAAATGCTGTAGCGTTTTCTAAAATGCTGTAGTGTTTTGTGAAATGCTGTGGTGTTTCCTGAAATGCTGTAGCGTTTTCTAAAATGCTGTGGTGTTTTGTGAAATGCTGTGGTGTTTCCTGAAATGCTGTAGCGTTTTCTAAAATGCTGTGGTGTTTCCTGAAATGCTGTGGTGTTTTGTGAAATGCTGTGGTGTTTCCTGAAATGCTGTAGTGTTTTGTGAAATGCTGTGGTGTTTCCTGAAATGCTGTGGTGTTTTGTGAAATGCTGTGGTGTTTCCTGAAATGCTGTAGTGTTTTGTGAAATGCTGTGGTGTTTCCTGAAATGCTGTAGCGTTTTCTGAAATGCTGTGGTGTTTTCTGAAATGCTGTGGTGTTTCCTGAAATGCTGTTTTGACTTGCACTTCAGGGACACCGTAGTTGGGGCTTTGGAATACATGCATCATGAATGAGATGTAATTTTAGATCAATGTGGTGCTTTTCCCCTCAGAGCATTAAATTGTCCTTTGAAAGTATTATATGTAACATTTCCGAACTAAATAGATAAAAACTACAAGATCTAAATCCCTAGATCCCCAGTTATTTCATACTATAACTGTAGACAGATGGATATTGAGTTATTAGAGAGACGAGCTAAGCTAACTTTATTGGCAGACAAATAGCACCCAAGAAACACTGACTTTTTTTTGTGCACCTCCTTTATTAAGGGTTTTACCAGATTCAATCTCCACCTCCATTTATTTTTCGAGGAGAGGCTTCTGAATATAAATTGACTCCTGATTAAAACCTCCTTAACTAAACATCTGAATATTACTTTATCTAAAAAAACAAGCTAAGTGAACATTAGCTGTTAGCTTGCATTCCCTGCATCCTATAAAACAAATTAGAAGACCCATTTCCATCGATCCCTCATCAAACCTTGGTTGTATTTAACAAAAATGTGGTTGATTTTAACCGAAGACTTCTGGATCTTAAGTTATCAGAGAAAGAAGCTGAGCTAACGTAACGTAGCTAACTGCTTTAGTAATTGTTTTACCAGATTTAATCATCAGCTCCATTTGTTTTTGAGAGGGAAGGCCTCTGTGGAGAATTTAAGACCTGGTAAAAACCTTACCTAAACGACTGGATATTAATTTATCTGAGAAAATAGCTGAGCAAACATTAGCTGTTAGCATCCATTCCCTGCATAAAGAATGACAAGACCTAAATCCCCTGTCAAACCTTGGTCGTTTTTAACTAAAATGTTTCTTACTATTGGCAGCCAAACCGGAACGCTGACATTGTCTACCTGCTTATTAAGAGTTTTAGCAGATTTAATCTCCAGCTCTTGTTTTTTGCAGATAATTTGGCTTCTTGTGAAAACCTCTTTAACTAAACTATTGGATCTTAATTTATTTGAGTAACAACCTTAGCTAATGTCAGCTGTTATCTTACATTGCCTCCATTAACCATTAACAATGAAGGAATCCTTACAGGGAGAAGCTACATTAAATGATGGCTAAAGATGCCACCAAACTCCACATTTTGTTATTCTTTTGATTGAGATAACCCTTGTGGCGGGAACTAACTTATTGTGCTTTTAACTGTTAGTACAGCAATGCTTTCTAGTCTAAGTGACTAAAGGATGACAGCTTCAAAGAAATGCCCGACAGGGACTATAAAATAGTGTAATGTTGGGATGCATCCGTAACTTTTATAGCAGGGATTTGAGCATACCCATTGCTTCTTGATGTACGGTGTTTACAAGTCCAGAAAAATCCCTGTAGAAATATGTGTTTAAAATATAATGCTGACTCAAACATGTAGAGATGCCTGATAATCATATCTGACTTAAAGACAAACATGGTAGATGATTTGATCAGTAATGCATCATGACTCTTTTTCTCATTTCAGTATTTTTTTTTAAGTTCTAACAGCCTCAATGTTTTAATACGCTATTACAATCTGGAAGTCAAAACAATGAATATTCTTGATTTTCCATTACATTGCATGTCAATGAAAGATATTTTCTACAATATTTCAACACTCTAGGAAGTTTTAAATGTGCCTATGACTCCAACTATAATGTTTAGACCTGATCATTGATGCCTTTACATGTACTGGATGTAATTCCTAACACATAGTATTGGATAATTTAATGAGTGATGAAACTTTAATTAGTTTTCTGATTACATATTGATGAAGATATAAGAGAGGGTTTTCCAATGGTCACATTTGTGACTTTCCAGTCAACTGAATAGATTTTTCCTATCCCTGTGAGCAACATACATAGTGTGTGTGGCTGTGTGACCAGCGTGAACATCATCATTCTCTAGTTTCTCTCCTTTCTTCTCTTGTCATTGTAAATCCTTCACCTGTTCTTATCATTTGGTCGAGTGGGGAAACACAAACAGTTGTAGCAATTGTAGCTGTAGCAATTTTACACCAATCAGAAGGTTGGTGGTTTGATTCCAGCCCTTGCGCCAACATGTCAAAGAGTCATTGGGCAAGATACTGGTTCCAAATGGCATAGCCAACAGTGCGTGTGTAAATGAATTGGTGAAAAAAACGCATTGAGGTTCAGCGAGATTTGGTGAGAATTCTGTGTAGGTTTGTAACTACAAGTCCATCTGAAACCCAATCATTTATTGAATTTTGTAACAAATTCCATGGGTTACTATGCATTGGGATTCAATGTAATCAAACTATAAGTAGTTCAACATGAATCCATCCTGCTAAGACTCCCTCATAAATTGGCAAACCTTTGGAATATTTAAAAGTCGAAAAATAGTCTAAAAAAGGACCTCCTTTTATAAATGACTCCTAGCTCCATTGTGACTTTATGAGAGAGTGCGTTGCGGTTTGGTTCACACTCTGATAACCGCGAAAGGAAAAGCCAACACTCCAGGTCATTCTTTGTGGATGCTCACTAGAGTATGAAGAGTGTGAGTACGAAGCACCAAGGGGTTTGAGGCGACTCAATCACCATGTTGACAGAAGATGCCACATGCCAATTCCTTGCATAGCGATGACATCTATAATACCGGAGGACAAGCTGCAACCTCCCACTCTGCTGCTCGTTCAAAATGCAGAGGGCTCTCATTATGTCACGAACACAGCCAGATCACAAAGGGTCAAGTGTTGACCTATGAGGTATGTGAAGGTCTGCGCTCTGACAAATAGAACAGTGGAGGAATGAGTCCTAAAATCCGTAAATTATTAAGCATTTGAACCGTTTTTAAACCTGTTTTTGGTTACATGCTTAAAATAATGTCTGTGGTTAATACAAGCTGCACAGATGTTCCAATTCTCTTCAACAACATACAATATATCCTACTTCTGCCTTTTGGATTTGTGCTTCAAACATTATAAAAGCGGTGTTAATATGTGAAGGTAATCTGTAAGCATCCTAAACGGTTACCACATATCTTATTTCTGCAACATTCCAAGATTCCATGTTTTTTTGTTGAGGGAGAACTTACAATGATAGCTTCCAGGTCAGCCTACAAAAACATGTAATCACTGTACAGCTCTAGCACAGGAACTACATTAGTTTTAAATTAGAGAGCTGTGAATCTGACTGCCTATCAATTAGTAAAATAATTGGTGGACATTTTAGGAAAATTACAATTCATGTTTTTGCTTCGTGCTACAAGAGAAGATTGATACCAGGAAGGCAATAGTGTTATACATTATATTACATTCTGGGTTTTACCACAGACCTGAAACCTTTCCAGGAAATAGTTTTAAATCATCCTGAAGTCAGTGTAAAAGTAATTAAAATTGAAATGTTATCGTTCTTCTTTGTTGTTTGAATCTATATTGATAATTTGCATAAACACACAGAAAACAAAAATGAAAAGGAAAAACATGATTGTATTTTTATTAAAATATTTGCTATGATTCAAACAACTTATTGGCCTTGGTAGATAATGTATTACAAGCTACTTAGAGCTAGTGTTGGGAAGTTAAACAGGTCATTGTTTCCTTTTCAGTATCTATTTTATATTGCTGTCAAAACATTGCCTTTAAACTACTGCATTTCACAAAATTGCATTTGAAACCATGATGAGAACGACTGAATTTACATTCGCTCAATACTCACAGAAGCAGGCAGGAGTTAACATTAGCTTGGGTTAGCTAGCTAGCCTCCTGCCCATTTCTACACGGATTTGTGCAACGTTCACAATCACCAACCCAGCCCTGATGTTGGTGTGGACAGGGGGGTTTATAAAGCACCTATGCAAGATTTATTTTTGTACAGTTTGGGGGTTGATCACAGTATTCTGTACCAACTGCATGGGAGAAAAAGAAGAAAGTATACAGGTTTCAAATGATTCCCTTTGTGTGTCCAGTGCAGGGGCAGAATCTGAGATTCAGCAGTGCTAATTTGGAGCAGGTGATGTGGGAAAGCTTTAATTGCGCTTTTGTTCACACATTCACAGCTGACAACGTACCACCTGCCACTGTGTGAAGCTCTCTCTGACAATATGCCGCCTGTACTTGCCATGTGGTTTTCACACATAATTTGTGTTACACCTTACGACTAGCCTCATAATATTTCAGACAAGCTTAACAAATAAGCTCATCAGATATGCAAATAATATTTTCCTCTAATGCTGACATATTTAAACACCCAAGCGTTACTTCACATTTGAATATATTAATGCATTACCATCCTGTGAATTCAAGGCGTTTGACATCTAAAATTGGAGGTTTTACTGTGTAGGAGTGTATCATTTGGATGTAGTGTGAAATGTGGCCTGGCGGCTGGAGTTCATTATTCTCCTCTTGGCGTAGCGCCTGTTAGAGAGCACATTTTCGAGCAGGTTTTAGAAGCAACTCAAATGAGCGTGAACTTCCCTCACAATGGCTGGCTGCGCATTCAGATGACCGCACGTCTCTGAGTTTGACGAGCTCATTCTCACTACGCCTATAATGCCTCTCCACACAAGCACAGGGAGTGATCGGCAGGAGATCATTTAAGACGGAGGAGGTGGAGGCGTGTGGCGCAGTGGGTAGAGCCTTGGTATGGGGATCAGGGGGTCACAGGTTCAAACCCCACTGCAGTCAGCATGTCGTTGTGTCCCTGGGCAAGACACTTCACCCCAAATTGCTTGACATGTAAGATCATTTAAGACTGAGTTATTTTTTTCAAAGAAGAACTACCTTCCCTGATTGAGCACAAGTAGCCTGCTTCATCACTGAATGTTGCACAAGTCCCTGAACCCATCACACTGACAAAAGCAATGCTGGAAAAAAATAGTTTTCTTATCTTAACATGGGTTAAGCGGGCGTCAACAATCAGAGGGGCAGTGGTTTGATTCCTTGCATTCAACATGTCTTAGTGTCATTGGGCAAGACACTTAAATGCTTTTGGGGATTTTCCCTTTCCTGTATATGTTGTATGTATAGTTTTGATGCATGTAAATGGTCTGCATGTAAATGGTCTGCAAAGGCTAAAATTCCCTCCAGAGGGAGTTTCTCTCCCACAGACTCCCCCCTGCCTGAAACGCCTCCATTGGACTGTTTACTTCCTAACAGTTATTAGCTAGTGTTCCAACATATTGTACATGATAGGCATAGGGGCGGGACATCTCTAAGCGGTTGACCAATCACAACAGAGTTGGCCAGCTAACCAATCAGAGCAGACTGGGCTCTGGTTTCAGACAGAGGGTGAAAAGAGGTGCTGCAGCACAGGCAGTATGAGAAAAATAAAGAGCTTTTTGAACATTAAAGCATGCAGACATGTCACATGCACTACATAACCTGAAAATGAGCATTACTGTATATGTCCTCTTTAACCCACAATTGCTCCCGTATGTCTACGGTTTTGAGTTTTGTGTTTTATGTACATACCTATTGTGGAGATTGGAGATTTTGTGCTGTCTCTTTTGTATTAATTGTAGAGTTGTATTGATTCTAAAGGCCCATATAACCAAGCTTGGGCTATAAATACATAACTGTCCCTCCCTATACAAGAAACTCGCAAATAAATAAAGAATATGGCTTAAAGTAATGGAGGCGTGACACCTCTCTATCAAGCCACAGCACCCTGAAAAGAAGAGACTTCATCAACAGTAAAAGGGCTGACAGGAGTGTGATGTAGGCCCATGGTGAGCAGATCCGACAGGGCTATACCAAACGTCTCCCCGCTGGCTTATTAGCATCCTGAAAAGTAGGTCAATCAAAGCAGGAGGGGAGACACAAACACAGCTTAGTGTTAGGAAGAGTACAACCAAAATAATGCAGGAATAAAAAACGATATATGTTTGTATCTGGGAGTACTTAGCTCACGAGGATTTAACCCCTAACTATATGAATGAAATATGAACGTTAATTTCGGGTACTATCTGTAACAATTTGATACAAAAACAAGTTGTAAGGCATTTCAGAGCCATCTTTAAATAAATAATCATTCCTCAACAGCACTAATATACTTTCTCATGACTATGATTTATTACCAGCTAATTGCCAATTTATTAATTGAAGAGCTTTTTAATTCATGCAGGCCCTTATTGCTCAGATCAGTTTTATTACATGATGACATTCAAACAGCTATCAATGCAATCAGGCAAAGTTACTTCAATTCCAAACTGTGTGGAATAACCAAATGATCAAATCAAGACATGTGTGATATGAAGGGGCAGATCATTCCAGACAGCTAATACCGTGCGTTGTCATCGTGTGATAATAATTACACATGTATATTTTTCTTTTGATTCAAAGCTGGTTTGAAGTCTGAGTCTTTTGGAGGCCGGTGTAACCTCGCTGCATTAATAATGCTGATGATTATGTCAGCTCCTGGATGAGGAATGGCTCAGATGAAGGCAGGCAGGAGGATACGACGCCTGTGTGCATTTATATTTTAATGTAATGCACGAAATGGGAATCAGAATGGCATTACTCAAACAAATATTCATAGCACAGCGTGTGTGTGTGTGTGTGTGTGTGTGTGTGTGTGTGTGTGTGTGTGTGTGTGTTTTTGATTAGATTTCTAGCGAGAGGTGTATATTGTACTTTTAGAATTCACGTCCAGTGGATGTGTAGGATCTATAGTTTGATAGATATTACGAAGATGATTTGAGGTCTCGCCAGGAGAACGTGTATATGGCAGCGTCCATGTAAAGTTAGCATCAACACTCACGAAAACAGTATTTCCGGTCTCAAAGTTTTCATAATAAAACCGTATTCCCCCCACTGTCAAATGATTTCACAGTGATATCTGCAGTACTCATCCACTAAAAACATCAGTTTATCCTTGTTAATCACACAACATTAATTGGTTTAAATTGTGTACAAAGCTTTTGTGTTTTTCCCATAGGTTTTTCCCTTTCGATTCTGAGAGACACATTTATTTTTTCAGAGGTTTTGATAGGCTAAAACATCGAACTTGAAGCTCGGTGATAGGATGTTTTAGCCGCAATGCACGTTGGGATATGGTGTTTATGCGATATGAAATCCGAAAACATTTAAAAAAAAAATTATAATACTTTATTCTGAGTGTGCTTGCTTTTCTCTTTGGAAGTCATCACATAACGGCATTGTAATACACGGTTCGGCTGCATTAAATATTACACATCTGCCGTAGTTCTTTATTCATAGAGCCCTGATTAGAAGACTGGAACTGCCACCGAAACTGAACATGTGACGTGGATCATAAATATATCAACAATTACACAACATCTTCAATTTCTCTTCACACAATACGTCTCCTTGCAGTATCAATACTAATTCGGCTGACTTTTATATTTGATCCAATTGGTAGATAGGCTATATTTACACCATAACGGTGCACAACTGATAGAAAGGGACTTGTAGTTTTTAAAGATATTACTGATTTTCTTTGAATATAACAATGTAAATACTGAGTTGAGAGAATAGTCAGGGGTTTTGGGTGATGGGAGACACATCTATGGATTCAGAATTTCAATAGCTTACCATTAAATGACAGATATACCTTTCTGTCTGTGATGTTTTACAAATCAGATATTAATGTGTATACACATTAATATCTGATATATTACATTATCATATATATATATATATATATATACATTATCAGCTATAATATTTCACATATTGTAGTTCTATAGAACTACAATATGTGAAATAATATAGCAATATCCTGTACAATTATGTGAAAACATGAATAAAACTACACATCTTCAGATGTTATACATACATAAGTGTCCTACACTAATAATACAAAGTTATTATGGCATTGTATGCTGTGTGTTATTTGTAACATCTTCAGAAACTACCTTTCCAACTCCTCATGCAGTTGACTGTTACAGGTCTATACAGGTTCATGGTACAATGCATAAGCTTCAAATTGAGAGACTGAAACTGTATTTTTCTTTACCGTTCTGTTTTAATTTCACAATAAAGTTAATAGTAATATTATGTTTGATATTATTATGTTTTATTAACTAGACCACTGTTTTTTTAACTCGCACCGCCTAGTGGTTAAAGCACGTTATTGAATTTTGTTGTTGAATATGTTATATTTGATGAAAACATTTAAATATTAAGAGTAGCCTACATAATTAGAAGTTAGAAATTAGAAGGTCAATGATAGAAATATAGAATAGAAAATATCAAGAAGATACTGTAGTGATCTCTACAATAAAACAGTTTAGTGCAGGACATCCAAAGATATGAACAGGAGGATGTGCAAAACAGACAAACTAATAAGGCTTTATTTAAACATTAAAGAATACTTTAAGTTAAGGTCTTCTTTTGAATAAGAACAAAACTTTGGGGGTATCAACAGATAAATATTAAGTCTGACAAAGTACTTAACGTCTAATATATTGCATAGTTAAAACATTTTTCCCAAATTGGGATCAATAAAGTACCATCTTATCTTAACATATCTTATCTTATAGTTTATTTTGGCACTTGACAATCACCTTCCCTGAATTTTACTCAGGTGTAACTAAAGTCTGATTTAAGGGTTGTTTATATTTCACATCATTAATCAGAATCTGCAAAGTAACTAAAATAAATGTAGTGGAGTAAAAATACCAGGTTAACCTCTGAATTGTAGTGGAGTAACAAAGTAGTATGCTGCTGTAACAAAAACATTTCCCAACTTGGGATCAATAAAGTATATCTTATCTTATCTTAAGATGATCGATGGCTACTGCTGGGCTGGACCTGTTCGAGTCCAGTTTTGGATAGTCTGCCGTGGTTCCATTCCATTTCAAAGAGCTGTTTGACGCTCGGCGTAACCTTGGCGCACTGCCACTCCAACATCCAATCACAGAGCTTGAGGACTAATCACGGGGTTTGTAAAGCAAAGCGGATGTTGTAGTCCCAAACGATAGCTGAGGATTCTGGGTAGTGTAGTGTCTTCGGAAACTCTGTAGTGTCTAAACTCCGAAAAAACTATTTGTTTCTCCGAATCGAAGGTTAAAAACACAAAAGCATTGTGCATAATTTAAACCAATCAATATTGTGTAATTACCAAGGATAAACTGATGTTTTTAGTGGATGAGTAATACAGATATCACTGTGTAATCATTTAACAGTGAGGGGAATACTTCCGGTTTTATTATGAAAACATCGAGACCGGAAATACTGTTTTCACCCCGTGAGGGTTGACGCCAACTTTACATGGAAGCTGCGTAAAGACGTAGTACACGTTCTCCTGGCGAGACCTCAAATCATCTTTGTAATATCTATCAAACTATAGATCCTACACATCCACTGGACGTAGATTACAAAAGTACAATATACACTTCTTGCTAGAAATCTAATCAAAAAGCATTTTAATGGCCAAACTATTCCATAATTTAGGATTTTCCAGAGAGGGTTATTTGTGAATAAATGACCCTCCAGAGCATTTGCAATCAAGCATGTTGTTTCTTACACGACCACTAGAGATGCTACACTTTAAAACGTGACTATGGGTCGTAATAAGCTGCTGCACAATCAACCTATTTGGTCGTTTTTTGTAGGAGGACAGGCTGAAATATTCTGTGCATAGCGTCTCAATAATTAATGGCATGTAAAGGCTTTTTTTCTGGATATGCTGCGTTTGCATATGCTTTCAAGGCTCCGTAATCACATTTGCTGCTGGCAATTAAAAAAAGTTCTGATTGTGAAGAGGTTTGGCATTCTAGCAAATATACATTTATAATTATTCTCTTTTTATGTTGCGCCCCTGGTCACCTGCTGAATCATTCGGTAAAAAGGAGGGGAACGTGTGCTGATGGCCAGGGTGTCACCCAAAATCGTAGTTCTTCACATTGACTTTTTCTTAATTTCACACCTCTGGAGATCTGCTGGAGCTCCGGAAAGAGAGAGGGGTTCTCTCTTGAGATTCAGGCCGCTTCTGAGCACCCAAACTCGGCCTTCCTGTTGGACCAAACCGCCCCCTGTGCTAGAAGTCCACACTTTGACCCATCACTCATTTCACTGCGACAATAATTAATTCCTTAGCCCATAATTTAAAAACACAATTCACTGCACATAATGCAAATGCATGTCTTCAATCGATTTGTGTTATAATATACATGTACATTTGAATTATTCTGGCTTCTGGGAAGCCAAGGGAAGCCTGTGTATTGATAGCAAAGCTGCAGATTTCCTCAGGTAAACTTATTTTTCTTATGTCTTTCTGTTCTTTTATAGTCATGTTTTTATGTTGGTGTTGCTGGAAGCTGTTCAGACTAACTGATTACTTTTATAATCCTGACCATGGAGAAATCAACCACACGTGATGTCCTGCATTCAGCTTCACCCTCATCCCTGGAAATAAAAGCAGTAGTAAAGGAGGTAGGGTATCGCTTTAAGGGGGGAAATGTTTTTTCTTCATCTTGGCTTTTCTCTGACAGATCTTTGAAGTTATTTGTATCCCCAGGCAAAGAGAAAAAGAACTGAGTGTGATAGCTTTTTTGCTGTAAGATTTGTTTTGTTTCTCTTCACAACTTTTTTTTTAATGCATCGAAGCATATTTTAGACTCACTGATAGCGGCTGAGCCTACGGGCGTTACAGCTCGTCTTTGTACAGAGTGCATGTGTTAGGGTCTCTCACTTCTAGCACAAGGGATGAAAACAATGTGTAAACAGGAAGATACTGAAAATGAAATTCAAGTTTAAAAAGGGATAAATTGAAGCCTGATCGTTTTTTGAAGTCAAGTAAAATGGTGCAATGATGGCAATAGCATTACCAGGGCTCCCGATGACATATTGGAATATGGCAATAAATAACATACGTGACAAACGCACTTATATGATACTTACACATTTTGTTCAGCAGATAATCTCCCTTTTATGGTTGAAAAGTAAATGCAATTGCCAGAAATAAATAGTTTACATAACCTGACTTCACCACCGCTCAGCTAAATGCAGAGTTGTGTTCAGGTTGATGATTTTTTAACGTTATCTTATTAGGTCACTTGTAGGCAACCGCCACTTTTAAAAAACGGGAACATTTGGGGGTTAACAGATTACATTTGACAGGATTAAGTAATAAAGACACAAAAACAAAAAGGTAACTGTATTCCCTTACAGTTACATGAAAAATACATAATCAGATTATTGTTACATTTCTAGAAATGCAGGTGAATTACTAGCAGGATTTTAGTGTTAGTTAAAATCTAAGAAGAGCATAATAGTGTGTGTTGTAAAAGGATCAGATATCATTTATTCTTTGTAAGCTGTAGGCTAATACTTTAAGGGTGACGTTTTTTTATTCAGTAGGTTAACTGTGTCTAATAAACTAAAACAGAGCATTTTCTGTCAGCTCAGATTTTATTTCTGCTTTTTTTAAATGAAGTATCTGCTCATGTGATTAAATGATGGAAGCAAATAAAAACTGTGGCTATTAATTGAAGTTTTACAGTATATTACGCACAAATATAGGTGTTAAATTGTAAAAGGGTTTAGTGCAAATATAATTCTCTTCTGATGACCTGAAGTATAAGCAGATATTGTGGGAGCGTAATGTGGAAACTAGTTGGCTGCACATAAGAGGTCATTTCATTGATGTATCGAGTGTGAACTTTTGAGTCATTTTGGTCCATAACAAACAGACACGCTATATGCGTGATGTTTGGACAGATTCAGTATCTGTCGAGTTAAAGCTCCACATACAGTAGTCATATTCACACTGCATAATTACAACTAAAACAGCATGAATTCTAAACAAAAGCACTCATAATTAGATATTTGGCAGAGTGTTGGTTCCATGTCATCTCAGAAGGGGAACCATGATAAATCCAGAGTAACTTGAGCTAACCATGACATAAGAGCTGCACTCTGTCATATTCAACCTAACCCTGTGTTGGTACCACTGAATAAAGAAATGTATTACGACATACATACAAAACCTTCTAATCTAGATCCTTTTCAGTGGTTTGAGCACCTTTTGTATAACCCCCCCATTTCCTCTGCTTCTTCCCCTATACAAACTAGGCCCCACACAGCTTTCTTGAAGCAGTATTAAGGCTTACTGCAGAAAATTATAGTCGTACTTTTTGTGAATGCCTCTTAATTTGGGTGATTGTAGGTCTGAAAAAGCTTGAGTTCGGGTAAAGACGATGATTCACTAATGTATTTTAGGTAACTGTAATTAATGTGTTGAAAATGTGAAATTCTTCTACAAACCGGGTAGAGAGTAGGGAGGCGTGTGGTGCAGTGGGTTGAGCGTAGGTGTTCGGATCAGGAGGTCACAGGTTCAAACCCCACTGCAGTCAGCATGTCGTTGTGTCCCTGAGACACTTCGCTCCTGTGGGGATTGCCCACAGTATTGAGTATGTAAGTCGCTTTGGATAAAAGCGTCTAACAAGTGACATGTAAAAACCATGCATGGATGGATGACTGAGGTATCACAACAAGACCACAAAACAAAGAGACACAAAGTAAAAGGAAATCTACAGAGATGCAATACAACTCAAAGAGACTCAAAATGTTGTCAAGGGGAAACAAAACAACTACGAAGAGAAACTACTTGTGAAGACTACAAAAGAGACACAAATAAACTACAAAGTGGAGTAAAACTACATCGAGATGCAAATAGACTCAAATACTTTTTCAAAGGGAATCAAAACAAGTACAAAGTGACTGTAACGGGAAGTGTTTGAACCCTAATGCAGCACACAGGAATCCGGGAACAGTATGCAAGGAGGTTTCATTTCAAACTCAGATGGTACAGAGCAGGGCAGGTAATGTGCACAGATACATAAAAATTCCAAGCAGACAAACCAGTAGGGAACAGGCAGCAGTTTGGTCAATGCCAGGCAGAGGATCAGGTAAAACATCAAACAGCCACCTGCAGACAGGTACAAGAAGGCTGGTGGGTTTACCAGGACTCAGAAGACAAAAGCAGGTCAGAGGCAGGCAGGGTTAGAAACAGGAAGTCAATCAGGAATGAAGTGCAGTAGACCGCATGAATTCTGAAGAACAATCTGGCAGGTATTGTGTGAGCATGAGAGGCTTGATTGGAGATGAGATGCAGCTGGAACACAGGTGAGCTGAGGAGGTGGGAGTGGTTGGCTGGAGGGGTGAGATGGAGGCGGGGTTTGTGGAAAAGTACTGGGGTGCAGCAGGTAAGGAGGGAAGCAGACTGACATGCACAAAACAAATGAAAAGTAACCCATACTGACACGGCAAACAAATAAGTGAAACAAAACAACTACAATGAGAAACGAAATAGCAAAAATGGGCACAAAACAACCACAAAGATACACAAAGATACACAAAGATACTACAAAGAGATGCAAAACAACCACGAAGAGATTCCTAACAACTACAAAGTGACACAAAAACACAACAGAGACAAAATAACTAAGTGAAGGAAAACTCCAGTCAGATGCAATATGACTAGAATACTCTAAACACGAAATACTACAGTGACACAAAACACTTCAAAGAAAAGGAAAATCTATGAGATGCAAAACGACTCAGAACCGCAGGTCCTTCCGTCCTGCAGCGGTCAGACTATACAACCAGCACAGGCCTTGTAGACCCCCCATCCCCCACACACCACAACACAGACTATATACCTTGCTGCTAAATACCAATCAACTATGTGCAATATGTGCTATATGTGCAATATATATATATGCCGTTAATAACTGTGTAATTTATACCTGGCTGCTAAATCCTTAGAACCGTTACAAGGTGTGTTTGTGTTTGTTGCATTTTGTATCTTGTAAATTGTGTAACTTGCTGCAGTTAAATACCATCAAACTATGTGCAATATGTGCTATATGTGCAATATATACATTATATACATATGTCATTAATAACTGTGTGATGCAAAACAGCCGAGGATGTGCCCACATTTGTAGTTGTTTTGGCTTTATCAAACTACGTGTTTTGCTACTATGTAGGAGGGGTGAGTCTGGCTTTTACAAGTCCTGTGTCCAGGGCCCCGTTTTCTCATAAACCCTCCATATAACCAAGGTATCATTGGATAAAGAAATATTTCCTTCATATTCAAATATATTTGCACAAATTAGAAGGTTAGTAAGAAAGATCTTTTATTTGTATCTTTTGTATTGGTTTTCTAACACTGCAAGTGTAATGTGCAGCAAGTTTTGAACTGATCATATAATAAAGCCGAGGTCTGAATGTCTGTACACAACAGTATTAAAACCACCTGGAACTGAATGTCTCGTAGGTGGAACTCGTATGTAGCCATAGTCACGTATCATTCATTCAAAGTATTTAACATCTGCAGGGCCTGATGGATCTACCAGGGCCACACCATTGTCACTGTTGTCAGGTGTGATGAGAGTCAAGGCTGCTGGCATGATTGCAAAGAGAAAAACATGCAGAGTTTAGCATTCTTTACAAACTGAAAACATTCATCACAATAAATGAGTCAATAACAAACTTAACTGCAGCTCATTAGACCCATTTCATTCAATTAAGTCAAGACACAATTCCTATTTTCTAAACCTGTTAAATTTCTAAACAAATTATGCATATGGACTTAAATCAAGTGTAAAGGGTTACTAGACGTGTGCTACTGATTTGTGCCTGCTGAGAAACTGATTGTTATGTAGATCTAATTTCCAATGAAACGGACTCCCACAGATGAATCACCTGATTAGAGAGTGGCTGTTCTACAAACTACAAAACATCATCTGAAGTGCAGCTTTGATGAATAACTATATTTGCTGTTCAAGCGACTAAATCAACCGTGTTACTAACATTAAATCCACATAAGCTTCCTCTAACAACTTTTTCTTTGCTTAAAGGGGACCTATCATGCAAAATGCACTTTTGTACGTCTTTTATACATGAATATGTGTCCCCGGTGTTCCAGGGAACTCACCAAGTGTCAGAAAACACAACCCTCTCTATTTTCCTCCATACCCAAATCTCTAAAAAAGGGGCTGCAACGGATCTGATAAAAACTGATCCAGATTTGAACACTGTCCTGACGTCAGGACGGTGGCGCTACGGCTATTGGGCCAACTCCACCAATCAGGAGGAGACAGCCACGGCCATTGCCGTTCTAAAGCGCTGGAGACGTTGTAGTACATATGCCAGGCCAGTAGATGGTGCTGTTCTCACTGAATCAGCCCTTGCAAAAACAGAGCTAAAAAATGTCAAATTGAGCAAAATGAGGCATGGCTAAAATGCATGATCTGTTTGGTATTTTGAAAAAAAAAAAGTATAAATATGCCTTATATAGGTATGGTCCTACACTATATTATTCAAATATAGCATGATAGGTCCACTTTTCCCGCAAAATGTAGTTGTCCGAGTCACTGAGTTTATATCAAATCTTTGAATAAAAAGAAACATTTCAACATTACTTTCATTGGCTTATCAACTCAATAAATAATGGGGAACTTGTAAAAGGAACAGAAGTATTGTAATTAGAGAAAATAATTAGTGCCCGCTTAAGCGTCCAATCAAAAAGTGGTTACATTCTTTGAATGAAATACTGTGTGGGTATTGAGTAGAAACGGAATTGGGAAACATATTGACATCATGGTTCAAACAGTACAATAGATTGGGGTGAAACAACACCACAGAAAGCTATTGTTTGTGCCAATTACTATAACTCTTCCTTTTAAGAATTGAAAAGTGTTTATTAAATGATTTAATGCAGCCACAAAGCACACAAAGAGCATAAAGCAGGACTTCAAAGGGCATGTAGCAATACGTGCAGCAAAGATGCTGACACGTTTTAAGCAGTTTTTCAGGCACTGGAAATGGAAAATGACTAGAAACATGATTTTTTTTTTTTTATTACACAGCTTAGTTGAATACTTAATTCTAATTGGTACATTTTGACATTCCAGAGGTTGATCGTTTTCGCTGACAAGAAGAACACACCAGTGCAAAGTTCAAGGTACCACAGTATGTGCAGGCATATCAAGAATCCACAGAAAGAAGTTTGGTCAATTAATTGTCAGCTGTGAACAATGAACATTTGTTTTCTCCATCAGAAAACAGCATGGAAGACTTTTTGGATATTCATCCTTATATTTGTGGAAAGCACGGAACTGGGGTTCAGGATGGTCCCAGACAGCGCTGGACGTCAGAAGAATCTACAGAAGAAGACGGAAAGAAACACTAACAGGAACACGGTATGGGCTCTGGCATTATCTAAAGATTGGTTAATGAAAAGGAAATGTGAACAGACCTGGGTATTTATAGAAAAAACCTCGATCAGTGCTGTGGTGTTGAGATGTCGGTGTTCTGTTTTTCATCATGGCCTCCCATCTGCATATTATCCCTTACTTGAAAAGAAAAAGGAAAAGTGGCTAAAGGAGACAAATAACATGGAAATATGATTAATTTAAAATTGTATAAAATACTATAGTATAGTGCTATTTGTTTCCCATACTCTATATGAAATACTGTCAATTAGAGTTTACTAGAGGTGTTAACAAAATAACTATCCAAAAGTTAGAAGAAGGTAAAAACAAGACAAATGTTGTTCTTCATTCCGTCCATCTGGTGTTTCAGTGCCCTGATCAAAAATCCATTTGGCGTCTGCCTGAAGCAGAACATGGTTGCGGCCTGGGTTTAATCCATGGAGCAAAATAAAAATTCCCTCTGCACAGCGTCATGTTTTTGGATTTGATTCATTAGAAACAATTAGTGTACGGTACAGTAATGCTAGATTACATGTACTGTGTTCGTGCTGCATGTGAATTCCTGTGAAGCTATTTAAATTGTTGATGGGAATGGTGGACTTCGCATCTGAATATGAAATCTGCTAACATACATTTGATCACAGTATGTTAATCCTGTAAAGTGAATGGCAATTGATAGGAAAGATACATTAACAATGTCAAAATGAAATGAAATGTTGATTTCATTAAAGTAAAGGAAAAGACAAAAGTTATTCTGATTGACGGTGTAAAACATGGGTCGGCAACAGGCGGCCCACGGACCATTGGTGGCCCGCCTGCAATAATATTTGTCCCGGAAAATTATTTTGAGAATAAAAATAAAATATTATTTTGAGATTTTAAATTTTTTTACAATATCGGACTGACAGTCGCACATATAGGCTATAATGTCCGAATAGAGAATCTACCTACACCTGAAGAATGCTTATTGTACTTTTATCCATGTTGAGAGTGAATGACACACAGCACAGGCACAATCTGGCAGCGGGGTGCACTGACGCTGATAGTGGATCAATAAGTAGGTGGACAGCGCGTGGTGCTGAAATAGCCAACATGCGGTGTCTGATTTGAAAAAAATAACACCAGCTCACTAAATCATTCAAACGTAATGTTTACTTGTATGTGAACACTAACAAAGTTTAGTCAAAACATTGACAACAAAATCGGAGAAGCCGCTTGATCATGGAGGGCGATGAGAGAAAATCCATAATGTCCGAGTGCAAGTGAATGCAGCACAAGACGCGAGCCTTGTAACCCCTCCCCCGGCCCTGGCGCGAGCATGGAAATGTGATTCGCGGCGATTTCATTTGAACGGGACTGCGCAAAACGAGAAGTTTTTTAAATGTTAAAAGATTTAAAAGATAAGTCTGTTAAAATACAGATAATAGCCCTGGCTTTTAACATGGGACTGAAATGGGGCTAGAGAGTACGAGCCTCCCTTTGGGTAGGTCTAGCCAAAGGCTCTGGATTGGGCGCCTATCATCAGTGAACCAATCAGCGGATCTGACTGCGCTGGTGAACACCCAATCAGAGTGTTGATGGGGAGGGTTATCATTGCATGTCATTTGTTAGACGCTTTTATCCAAAGCGACTTACATACATTCAGTTCTGTGGACAATCCCCACAGGAGCAATTTGGGGTGAAGTGTCTTGCCCAGGGACACAACGACATGCTGACTGCAGTGGGACTCGAACTTGCTATCCCCTGACTCGAAGTCCAGCACACTACCCACTGAGCCACAGCCTCCCATCAGCAATATCAGAGTTTTTTTCTGAACAGGGGAGCAGGGGCGCTGCGCCCTCTTACTTTCGGCGTGCGCCCTCTTACCAAAATGCGAATTGTTTCGACAGAAAAGTCAAAGCATTTGAACGTGTCACATGTTTTAACAATCAATTACTTAAATTAGCCTTTGATTATGTTCTGGCCCGCCATCTAGTCGCTCAGAAAAAAATTGGCCCATGGCCAAACTTACTTGCCGACCCCTGGTGTAAAAGCTTGTTACTGTCCCTAACGCACCACTACTTTTGCCTCAAAGAAAAGTAATAGGAAGGAATCCTGCTGAAGACTGCATATTTCCAAGGTGCTTTCAAACAAAATGCTAATCCGAACAACACCATTCAAAAATGTATGCTAAACATGCTATCACCCCGAGAGTCAAATTCAAATGAGAAGGTGCCAACAGCTTCTCGGGCTATCTGCGGGGGTTTCAAACTCCACCTGCATAAAGCAGCTCTGTTGTGAACTCCTGGTGACACCAACGTGTGAATGCACCTCGGCATCCATTCCCTGAATAATTTGTGGGCTGCCAGCTGAACCGGGCTAAATGGTCTCCTAGCCCTTCAGAGATGAACTCTGCTCTGCAATCTCAAGTGGACCACATTTCATGCATCTATGGCTACTACTATGAAGGAACAGCAAATCAAATCTAACAAATAAGCACATGTTTAATAAATGATATGGCACTCTATGGATGTTTTCTGAACCATTCAGTTTGACTGACGTACAAACTAAGAATGACATAAGCTCTAGAACTTGAAATAGTAGCAGTAGCTGAATAGGTATCATGGCATCATACACATGAAGACATATGAAGAGCAGGGTTTAAAGGTCACCTATTATGCAAAATCCACTTTTTGTATTTTATACATAAACATGTGTCCCCTCTGTGTAAATAGATTCTGAAAGTTTCAGGAACAATTTTTTGCTCACTTTTTGTCCTGATCCATTTATATAAAAACTGAAAATGGGATGATCAGATTTTGGCCACTTTATGATGTCATTACGATGTTTTGGCTTGTGTAACCATTAGCCAATAACCAACCAAGGTAACTGGCTGCATCTGAGGGCTTCTTAACATTTAACAAACTATGAATGTGTCATACCCACTTATCGGGAAGAAACTCAGCTACCTGACGATTTGAACAATTTTTACCGAAACAAAACACAAGTCTAACGCCGAGCCTCTGAATTAGCACTAAGCGAAAGAGTGCTAACACACTTAGCACATAACTCACTGTAGAAATATGTTATACTTCATCGGATCTGCACAAACAAGATATCATCTGAAAGCTGAGATTCCACAGATTCCAATGTTATAAGTATCATCACTGTGCGACCAAAACGAAAGCCAGCAAAGACAACACACAACTTCACTTTACGTAGCCAAAACGGCAAATACTGCATGCGCATCACTCTCACTCCTTAATGGTAACGTGTAGGTGGATTTAGGAACTTCCCCTTGATTCTATTGGCTCTAATGGTTCAAAAGAGGTGTCAATCACCGAAATCGACCAATGGGTTCCAGAGATATGGCAAATACACCCAAATGACCCCAGATGTGTTTTTCTTTTCTAAACCTCTCTAAAAAGGTCAAACTTCACTTGTTTTGCATCAATCTTGATACAGGGTACTTATTATATGTTATAGTTTGGATTCCTAAAGCTTTTAGTTTACTATCCCATCATTCAAGGGTGGTTTTCACTATAAGTAATGTTTTTCTTTTGGACGGACACTATAATTTACATTTTTTTACTATGTTCAATCTGAATTTATTTTAAAATAAAAACATCTATATTGATTCTGACTTTTCTACATCCAACTCACAGGTGTATCATTGCTTTGAGAAAAAGATTATTAATTTACCCCTTTTAGAAGTGAAGATATAGTAATTTGTTCTGGGCATTTCCTTTTCGAGCCTGAAACCTGAAAAACAGGCTCAGGGCTTAACAGCTTAAGGACACAAGTTCCCCAGCATATGAGAATCATATGAGTATAACCTTTCTTGTATATTGTTTTTAATATACATTTCAAAGGTCATCTGCTATATGCGTACAGCTTTAGGGAAAGGCTCAGTGCTTAGCAAGTTTGAGTGAATCATTCACAGCAAAAGAACGCACAAAGGAATTTATCAACAACACATTGAGCATTGCGGTAAATTAATCTGAATTTGTGGTATTCATTAACAAAAAACAACATTATACTTGATGGCATAACTTTTAACATTTACCTTTGAGGCATGGCTACTTGGCTAGCATACACCTAGCTTAACAGCTAGTACTCAGCGCTAAAAGGTGTTGGTCGGAGCAGTGATGAAATTAGCAGTTACATTTCTAGTGGTATAAATATGAATATGAATTAAAGCTCCTCAAAAAACATTTAAAGTCTTTTGCTTCTCAACTGGTGGGTAAATGGGAGGAATTAATGTGGGAATCAAGTTCAGCGCTGGAGGCAAGATAATGCTCCCATGTGCTTCCAAACTACAGAGAGCAAAAACAAAAACATTGTAATGTTGGTGGATCATTTTCAGTTCATTTTTTGCCCCAGGCTAAATATTCTATGTACGAATTGTTTGATATAATATATTTTAGTCCCTCTTACCTGCTTCAAGAGTTATGTTACTGTATAAGTTACTGAAAGGTCTTTGAAAATCTTTAGTCCCCAGATATTTTGTAACATAAGTAACGTATCTTAAAGTATAGATTATTGCACAGTGCATGAAAAAGGAGATAAGTACATTTGAAACATAAGAGGGCTGTGGTTTTATATAGAAAAATAAATAAATATTGGCTAGTACGGTTGTTGTCAGGTGGATGTAATGGGTGTATTTCCTGGATTTCTAGTTGAAAGTTTAATATGTCTTGTCCGCCAGCAACACTTGCATTTTAAGCCATTTAGTTTTCTTTTGTCTAAGCTTATTGTGTTGCATCAATACATCCAATCCAAATTGTTAGAAAAATATCACTCGTCACCGGCTTGATCTTCAATATCAGGATACATGTATTTATTATCCTTGCAAGAATGGAAGTAGTCATCACACAGAGGGCTGCTTGGGACAAATAGTTCCCAGAACAGTGTCCTTCAGATGCTTATATACAAGAGAGGGAGTTACAGTCAACAAGATGGAAGAATACTGGTTCAAAGCAGTATTCTGACATTAGTTCAGATTAGCTAAAGCCTGCATAAGCAATAAACATGACAGTCATATGTCTATCTCTCTAGGGGCTGTGTCATCATGCCAATCTTAGGAACATAGCTATCATAACTTCCACACAGTGTCTCATGAGCGTCATCCATGTAGTCATACATCCAGCTACGTACACAGCTACGAATAGGGCCTCTCTTATCATGTGCTACTCTGATATAGAAGGAACATTCAGTATTTTCCCAACACAAATGAATAACCTTTAGTATCAATTGTGCAACATAGACACTTTTCTTGAAATACTGTGCAATAATCACCATCAACATCATTTTTATAATGTCTCAACACCTTACATTACATATGTCACTACTCACTAAGTTCGGAAGTTGCTGCTCATCATTTTTTAGCCATGGATGTGTACTTACTTACCCACTTATTTGTCTTTATTTGTATGACAGTATAACTAATATGTGCTTTTCTTCTATATATTAATGTGTTAGCTTATACTGTTGCATGCCTTTTTTTACCTGCTATGCCACTTTTGCTGTAACAATGTACATTTCTCCGCTGTGGGACTAATAAAGGATTTCTGATTCTGATTTGTCAATGGGGGCTGCAGAACAAGCTATATCACACAAAATTCCCATATTATCACATTAGAAAGTTGTTGTAGCGAAGGTGTTAGCAAACAACTGACTGCTTTCACATTCAGTAAACCCCGAGCACCCTTAACATTATTCTTTGGGGAAGTGTGTTCTGGCCACCTGGTAATAACCTTAGTCTTATAAGGATTTTTCTTATAGCTCTGTTATGTTCTCAAACAATGAAAAAAGGTTACAACACAACTACATCATAGTCAAATCAAAACAGTGAACTGTAAGAGGCTTAAACCCAACAAGTCTCCTGTAGAAAACATGGCGGTCAAAAGTGCATACTGAGTTCTGAGCATTAAAATACAACATCTTCGTTGGTAGGATCCATTTTGTTTCTATGTTATGACTTACATTTCATGAACACCCTGGAGTCAGAAGAACAAATTCCTCACTCTAAAAAAGTCACCATTTGATGAGCACTTAACGCACCATGTACCATGGCAGATGTCTCTCTTGCCCATGTTTTTTGACACTACAAACAACACTTTTCACACTTATTCACTCTCATGTAAACATAACCACTGGTTCCTTATGGCGTTAGCTAATGCTTCCAATTTGTGGTAATTTTTACAGTGATTTATTGAGGTTATTGCAATACTCACTTATGGCAAAGACACAATTACTTTCAAAATCAAAGGACAAATTACTGATCAGCATATGATCATCAGTAATCTACGTTTTAGATGCTTGAAAAATATATAACTCTGTAGTAGACTACATCACAGTCAGTTTTAATACAGTATACATCACAAAGACGTAAAATGCCTGCACTTTTATGCTCTGTGAATTGTAACACATTCATTTTGGGAGCTTCCTCCACCGAGATTACTGATGCATGCTTAACCAAGTAGGAACAATGGGGATATCAATTAGGAGAGGGTCTGCCCACCTGTCTCAGAGCCTGATCAGCCTCGGCCATCTGTGGGCTTAAGCACTCCAACACGTAGATCTTTCCTGAGCCAGAGCTTTGGGGAAAATGTTGGATTCACACCCCATTTAGCTCAATATTCACATAAATCATTTCGGGGGTAAACACTTTGACTAGCCAGGAGAGCACTGGAGCTCAGCAGTCTATGGTTTTGCACTTCCATATGGTTTTCCATTTTGCCTTATTAATGATCCTTTTTGTAATTACGAGAAACCTTTCAGGGTTTCTTTACTTCAAGAGCACCAAGGGACCTTAGAGCACTCCGTTTTTTCAGGTTCATGTAGAACGTCATATCTCTTTGTGCCCTGCATTCAGGAGTGAAATATCTATTTATTACCTGAAGCAGCAATTAGTTCCACCCACTCTTACATCATTTAAGATAACTGAAATATTCCCGCTCTTCCTGAAGCTTGAAAACCAGCTTAATTGCCCTGAACATTGCAATCAACATTCACTATGAATGCATTTGGAAAAGTGAAGAGAGATGTGGCTCATCTGTTATTTAGCAAACAGGCATCTCATGCTGAAACACATGGTATACTGTACTAGAGGCAGCGACTACCCAACCTAACACTGTGTATGACCTTCAGATTATACAAGTCCAGACCTGAGGGGTATTTGATGCATGTTCTTTATAATATAACTCACGCACCAGGATATACGCTGTCACTCTCTGCAGATGCAACTCATTCATTAATTGAATTATTAGCGTTATACATATCATGTTTGGTATTCATCTAATGTATTGATTAGAAACTTGATATATAGTTCACATATGAATATGTGAACTATAATGTTGCTTATTGTATATATGCTAACAATTTATTTTGTATTTAGTTATACTGTCACTTGATTTTTACTTTGTTATTTAAATTATTCCTTGTGTGAACTCATACCTGTGATTCTGTGTATTGATCGTATTACTCATGTTGCTGAAACACCTGAACGTCCCTTGTATGATTTCCCTACGGGAAGGTTTATATAATCCTATGTCTGTACGTCTTCCATGAAAACATTTTTTTTTCCATTTAGACTCCTCAATGGTGGACAGGATCTATGAACACTTACATAATAAGTAATTATTTTAAAACGATGTATTTCCCCCTGTAGCTTTGTACTATTCCACTACATATTACATAACTATTAGATTACATTACATTGTATTTGTTTGATAAGTTATTATTATTGTGTTCAAAAGTAATGTAGTATTCGAGTACTTTATACAGGTATTGGATGGTCAAATGGGCTGTTGTGCTGGGTAAGTACTTTACCTTTTAGTACTTTATTTATACTTAAGTGCTAATACTTTTTGCACTTTAACCTTTTACCTAAGTTACATTTTATATGCAGGATTTGTACTTGAAATAACTATAGTATCAGAATACTTCCACATCTGTCCCTCTGTGCCTGTGATTCTAACACACGGTACACTCCAACATTATCCTTCTGGTTTTTTGAGGTATAGACATGTTATACTAATGTTCCTTGCAATGCCAGGTACATGAGAATATCTTTCCGTGACCCGAGCGAAACCTGAATTATTCATGTCGAGGAAGGTCTAAATGAAAATATACTCTCTAAAAGCATGTATGCATGTATTGGCTTTCCACGGAGCCTAGACTAGCCAAGGACAAATGACGTTGTTGCAGCCATTTGGCGGCCAGAGTCTAGGATGTGACAGCTACAATGACACAGGAAAGACTGGTCATTTCCTCTGTAATCACAAACCTGATGTTGGTCTACTTTTGTTCATCGTGGAGAGGTTTTCCTTTTCCTTTACATTTCAAGTCTAGGAAAGTCAAAGACAATGAAATGTAAGCCATTAGAACATATAAACAATTACTTAAATTAGAATAAAATAAAATGTTATATATAGTCAGTTACTTTTACAGAATACAAACCCTTATCTATATTGCTGAACAAATCCTCTCAACATTTGTCGGATCAAATGTTTCACCAGCTACATTTGTAAATGTCCACAAAAAGACAGAGCCATTTTGCAAATATGCGCAATTTACTCGGTAAACACATATTCATTTCACATACAAATGTTATAGCTTTACACGATACGTGATATTTATGGATACATTTGTACACTTCAAATAACTTTTGCACATTTGAGTAATGCTTCCTGATGGTTTGTGGGCCATGTGACAATTGTGACTTACCTCCTACACAGCAAGACTGTAGGAAAAATCCACAAATGTGAGATGTAGTTATTTGATACACCATAAGTGATTTTAATATAACTTGTTGGGTGGAATGGTGTTAGTCTAATGGCGCATTTCCATTGCAGGGCCTCGCTTGGCATAGTACGGTATAGTTAGGCCTTGTTAGGACTGGCTCACTTTATGCTGCGTTTCCATTACAGTTTAGTAGCTGGGGCAGTAACTATAGTAACGCAGTGTAGGCGGAGCCGTGACGTCATCTTCAATGCGAACCACAGAAAAACAACATCAGCCGTTAGCTGTTAGCACTCAGAGCTCACAGCTCCTCATATCTGTTCAGAAACTAGACAAAGGTTAAACAAGTACAAACCACAGACTGTCTGTGTCATGGTGAATACAGTCGCTGGTTTATTTATGTCTGTATAGGCCGTTGTTGTGAGTGCGGACGGTCGGAGCATATACTGCGTTAGCTTAGCCGATCTCCATTCAGAAAACACGCATTTTAAAAGGTTTTCGCCGTCTGTCTGCAGACTTGTCAAAGCATTAATTCATGGTTTTTACTAACCGGTATCAGTATGTTGTTACTTCGGCATCATTTTGAAACGTGTATTACAATTAAATCACGGTAAAATATGTTCTTTTTGTTGTAGTTGTACCCCCCCCCGATTCTCTCTCTAGTTTAGCATACTCAGCCCGACTCAGCCTGGTTGTTGGCCCGCTAAGAACCTCGATTTTATGGGGCCAGAAAAACTGTGAAATAGTACCCGCTAGCCGGTACTACGCCAAGTGGAAACGCAACCAAAAACGGGCCGCGCACGGCACGCTTAAACCGCGCTCCGCGCTGTAGTGGAAATGCGCCATAAGTCAGTGTTTCTCAAAGTGTGGAACGAGCCATTTTGTGTGCGTGCGCGAGCGCAAGAGAGAGAGAGCGCACCGGTACTGGAGATCGTTGTTGTTACCTTCTGGTGCTAGCGAGCTACGCTAACGGATATAAGGAGCTTTTTCAACAACAAGGTGGAGAGAACTCTCGCCTGTCAGACTGAGAGGCTCAGTGAACTAAAGGACTCTCTCAGTGTTTAGATTACCCACTGAGATTAGTTATCTCAGTGGGTCTCAAATGGTTTGTTCACGATTAATGTGAACAATTATTTCCGAGGCACACGTTTATAGGATCATTATAGTTATAAAAAAATAAGAGAATAAATGAAAAACAGGTATGAAATACTATATGACAGTAAAACAATACAGTTTAAAAGGGGAGTGATTTGTAAAATATCCATAAAGACAAAGTAAATCTGTTTTTAGTTCTGTCTCATATGAGTGTTGAGATCTGTATCCATAGATCTCTTCATTTTGCTCCAGATTGATGCTTTTAACTTCAATATTTAAAAAAAAATCTTCCCGGGGGAGCATGACCCCAGACCCCTCTATGTTAGGTCCACTCCCCACTTAGAAAAATAGCACTTTACCCCTGCTTACAGGGCGGTGGTGGCGAAGTCCATAGGGACTTGGCTTGGCAACTGAAGGTCACCAGTTCAAGTCCCGGCAAGACCAAGTGCTACCGAGGTGTCCCTGAGCAAGGCACCGTTCCCTACACTGCTCCCCGGGCGGCGTTCAAAATGGCAGCACACTGCTCCTAACACTAGGATGGGTCAAATGCAGAGAAACAATTTCCCCACGGGGATTAATAAAAGTCCATCTTTCTTTTTTTTTTAATATGCCGTGAGCTGATTATCGAGCCTTCATTGTAACTGTCGCGGGTACACTGTGTATATGCGTGGGGATTGTTGCAGTAGAAAATTCCAAAAGTGGGTCGCGGACCCGTTTCGAGTGGGTCGCAGATGTGTGAGTGAAGAATTGTTTTCTTTTTTAAATACAAATTATTTTTTATTCTTTTGGGGGGGAAAAAGTCCAACCTTTATTTTGAAGGCCCAATTTTTATAACGCGGTGTATGCAGTAGGCGTTGGACTGGAAGTACCGGAGACCATAAACGGTTTTGAAAACTTCTGTCACGTAGTGATCATCTTCTCAATAAAACATCTTTGCTGATGTTTTTTTCGAGTCTTCTGGCCAATCAGAATCAAGATTGTTGCCGGAAGTCCCCACGGAGAATAACTTTGCGGTATAACTATTCGTTATGCATCTATGGGTACAACTTCAGATAAAAATGAACACATAATGAAATATGTCCCCCGGTTTGATGATTGACAGGTCACAGAACAATGGGAGCTATCTACCCTTACCCACAATTTAAAGTAAGTCACACAGACTATCTCCTCTTTGCTCTTCTCTCTGTGAGGAGCAGCAAGTTCAGCTGTCAGAACAAAGTGAAAAACAAACAATGTTTGTATTTCTAAAAATCTCCTGGGGGAGAATCCCCCCAGACCCCCCTGCTGGGGTTGGATTTTCAGCACATGTGCCTTTTTATGTTATACAGTTCAGCTTTGATTCCATCATCTCATTAAACCTTTTTTAAAAGCATACTTTAGTTCTGTGAAGGGATATATGCACTGTACTTCACTTTCATTAATATTGTATGCTGAAAAGCGTATATATTACAGCACGATCTTTTGTTGAATAGATTTGAGTGGTTCAAAATCGCGATTTATTGACGAAGGAAAATGTGGGTCCCGAGGTCTGACCAGTTGAGAACCACTGATTTAGAGAGTGATTATCCACCTGTTACTTAAACGCTCTGACCATTTGTTGCCATATTGTTTCCACGTTATATCAAACATTTCACGAACACACCGAGGCCAGAATAACTATTTCTCAAGTTGAGGGGCACCAGAATGGCACCATTGGCCTGGGCGTTCATAGGTTTATAGTCATTTTCGTACAGTAAAATTGTGCCAACCTGGTCTCACCAGAATGCGTGACTCCACCACGACTCCTTAACACCGCAGTGCGTGGTGGAGTCACGAACTTTGCTACATTTACGTGTCGGCACCACGCAAACAACCCCAATGTAAAGTGAATGAGGCTCCTTTGTTGTGGTGCACACACGCATTTCTACAACGTCCCGCAGTGAGCTTTTATTCTATAAAACGTTTTTAAAATCTACTTTATAGCTTGTAGTAACTCACGGGAGGCTTCTTTTATTTTATTTGTATTCATAATCATTTTTATTTTTCGTCAGAATGTATTATGGTGCATTATTTACCAATTTTTGTTCTCAAAAAACAGTGCATTGTGTGTAATACAACTGTGATTTTTATTAAATGAGTTAGTTTTTAAGGAAGGCCAGAGCTTCAGCTGTGTCAAATAGATTGTTCCCTTTAGTTAACGTTATTTAAAAGATAATTATATTCCTATTTGATCAAGTCTCCTTTATTGTATTACGGACCCAAAGAGCTGAGCGTCCATTCCCATTGGATAACGGAGGATTTTACACCCGGAAGTAAGTATTCTCCTTACTGTCGATTGATTTTATTTACAGTGATATCTGCACTACTCATCAACTCAAAAACACCAGATTATCCTTGTTAATTACACAACATTGATTGGTTTAAATTGTGTGTAATGCTTTTGTAATTTTCCCCTTCGATTCGGAGAAACAAATATTTGTTCAGAGTTTAGGATGGCCGAAGACACTACACTACCCAGAATCCTCAGCTATTGTTCCGCTTTGCCTCAAGCTCTGTGATTGGTTGACCTCCAACTGCATTCCATTATGAAAAAAACTTTAAAATCATACTTTATTCAGCAGTGCTTGCTTTACTCTTTGAAAGTCATCACATGAATGCATTGTAATGAATGGTTTGGCTGCATTAAACATTACACATCTGTCGTAGTTATTTATTTATTTACAGAGATCGGGCCTCAGAATAGACCGGAAACTATTCTTTTACCGTTCTGTTTTAATTTCACAATAAAGTTAGTAATAATAATTTGTTTTGATATTATTGTTTTTTATTAACTACTAGACCGCTGGGTCATGTTAAGACCATCTTTTCTGTGTTGCTGTGGGTTTTTTACATCGCTTTTGTGTTACAAATATCAAAACAATAACAGAATATATCCGTCGTAAACTAAACCAGAAACAGCAGTATATTTTATTTTGTTAACACTGTAAACTTGACAGCTTTTTAACCCGCACCTCCTACTGGTTAAAGCACGTTATTACACGTTTAGAGTAATTGCAATGCAGGTAGATTGTGTTGCTTTTTAATGACTGTTTTAAAATGCCTTTTTCTTAATGTCTTTCATTTTTGTAAAGCACTTTTGAATGTGTTATATTTGATGAAAATATTTAAATATTAAGAGTACAGTACATACTCTTAATATAGTGGGAAAGTGGAAGGTCAATGATATAAATACTATAGAATAGAAAATATCAAGAAGATACTGTAAGTGATCTCTACAATAAAACAGTTTAGTGCCTGATAGGAGGATGTGCAAAACAGACAAACTAATAAGGCTTTATTTAAACATTAAAGAATACTTTAGGTTAAGGTCTTCTTTTAAATAAGAAAAAAGCTTTGGGGGTATCTACAGATATTAAGCCTGACAAAGTACTTAACGTCTAATATATTGCATGGTTTGTTTTGGAACTTGACAATCAACTTTCCTGCAATGTTAACTATGTTGAAGCACTTATTTGAACTGATATTATACATATTAATTATACTCTTATAAGATGTATGTAGATAGTATAAGAAATGTGCAGAATATGTTTAATGATGGAGGTACACAGATATCGATAGATGTCTTGTAATGCACTGTTGATGAACCTGTGACCCAAGTGTTTCATTCATTGCATAACTACACCGTAGTTGTGTATATGATATGTCAATAAACCTTTGAAAATCTTGAAATCTTGAAAGGGATGTGCAAAATAGCCATTATATACAGTTTTTAATTAACTATTAGTAGAGAATAACGAGTAATGAATATGCTTTATAGGGATCTGCAGATAAATATTTAGTCTTCTCAAGCACCCACTACCAAATATCTCGCCTGATTGTTGGCTGAATTCACTGAATTTTACTCAGGTGTAACTAAAGTCTGATTTAAGGGTTGTTTATATTTCACATCATTAATCCAAATCTGTAAAGTAACTAAAATAAATGTAGTGGAGTAAAAATACCAGGTTAACCTTAAAGAAAGCCTTCAGGATTATAAAAGACCCCCATCACCCCAGCCACAAACTGTTCTGTCCGCAGCATCCGGACTAAAACCACCAGACTCAGGGACAGCTTCATCCCACAGGCCATAAGACTATTAAACACCTGAACTTTGAAACAACATCCATAACATTCATCTGGCTGCTACTTAGAAATTATTGATCTAATATATCAGTATCTAGTATTTACTTGCACTATTTGTTCTGTGTATCTGTTTTATTGTGTTGCACTGTTGGAGGAGCCTGTGACCTAAGGGGGGGGGGGGGGGGGGGGGGTAGGACGTTCTAAGCACATGGTGTAGTCCCATAGCTGAGGATTCTGGGTAGTGTAGTGTCTTCTGCCATCCACACACTCCGAAAAAATATTTGTTTCTCCGAATCGAAAGGGGAAAATACAAAAGCGTTGTAGAAATGCGTGTGTGCACCACGACAAAGGAGCCTCATTCACTTTACATTGGGGTTGTTTGCGTGGTGCAGACACGTAAATGTAGCAAAGCTCGTGACTCTGTGACAGTTGCAGATTGATCAAAGTGTTTCTTATAAACTGTAGTGGCAGGGAAAAAGGTTAAGGCATGTGGTTTATGTTGAAATGAAAAGAAAACTGATACATGTGTATTATCCTCGCAACTACAGTTGTTAAATGTCCACTTTTATGTATGGTTTGGGGGTGTGGGTCATTAAGCCTCATTTACATATTCACCTGTCGCAGCACGCACGGAGCCTTTATAGTGGGTGCGTCACCGGGATGTCAGGGGTTGGTTCTCACGGGAGGAGGAAGCGTGTGTGAGGCGAATGCGGGTATGCAGCGGGATATTTAAGTTTTCCTCAGTATGTATACATATCTTAAAATGCTACGGGGAAGTAAAGGAAAGTAACTGCATTGTGGATATTGCATCGACCGACCTGGAAGCACGTCTCCTTGGAGAGGACGCGCACAGATCGAGAGAGATTCTCTCAAACAGGGTGAGATCGCGCCTTTGGGCCACGCCGATCATCCTATTTTTTCTTTCTGTGGATTATAGCCTCAATAGGCCTACAAACATTTCCAGTTTTTTTCTGCCGACGGGCGCAGGAGTAACAGCTTTTTTTTGTCAATGAACTATGGCCTGGGTTAGGCAGTAAAGACAATCTCGGTTTATCACCGAGCGGACTGTTTGTTGAGTTTTGTTTGTTTTGTTTGGCTCAAAAGCGGTGAATACACGTGAATAACGTATAAAACCTGTCTTTGTTTATTTTGTGAATGTGTGCATATACTGTAGTAAATACATTTCCGTGGGGACTATTTTGTGGAAAGAGCAGATTATCCGTTTATCAGTTCTGTTTACCTTTAATATATTATTTCATATCAAGAACCCCTTGTGCGTTTATTTAACACAGCTATTCATAATAGCTGATCGTTACAGATGGTGGCCAGTATGGGGAATGAAATGTGATTTAAAAAAATCTGATATTATTTAAAGGGAACATTTTTGGAGATTTTGAAACGGCCAATTGAGATTGTTGCTGCGGTAATACTTTTTTGTTTACTGAGACACTACAAGCCTATGTGTTGAATTGTATTGATTGGATGAGAAAAGAAAAACTTGTTCTGTACTTGTGTAAAAAATAACCATAGTCAAGCAATGGCTTCTGAAGAAAATGTACGTCAGAATATGGAAGCACGCTTAGAAGAGAATGAGCCTGAAGAAGGTAATATAGTGCAGGAGACCAGTGGGCAATACCATGAAAACAGAGGTGATACATGGATAACAAGAAGAAAATCTAGTACTGATATTACCTCTTTGATCGGTTCTCTTTATATATCTGATGCAGAGCAGGAGGAAAGTGTAGGAGAGTGGGACAATCCATCTTACGTTGCATATCCTGCCCTAGCATCTTTCTCCACAGACTTGGGAATAGTTATAGAGAGAGTTAACTCCCTTGAGGCTGATTTCAGAGATTCAGTTAATAGTGCGCTAAACCGAGAAGATAGCATCAGAGGCTGTGTGGGAAAAAATGTTGAAGCACTGGAGCATCATGTGATGTCAACTTTGAAAAACTTTGAAGAAAAACTGGTGAACTGTTTACAACGGCGTGATGAAAAATGGAAGGCAGAAATTCAAAAGCTGAAGCGCGCCATCCTCCCTGCTGTCCATAGGCCCTTGGTCAGTTTTGGTGATAATTTTCAGACGTCTTATGGTTGCACCACTCCAGGTCAAACACCTCGAAGTAGTGCCTCTCACACCCATGCTCCTTCTCTTGGTACTGATACTCAGGTGTCAGGTCCTCATATTAGTAATCCCACTCCTACTCATTCAGTTCCCTCTGCTGTAGTTTCTGTCGGCCGAGTAGAGACACTCAGAAGAGAACTTGATGCTATTGATGCTGCGCAACACGGCAGGACATCATTCACTGACCTACTTCCGCTGGGACAACCACCAGGAGTCATTGACAATATAAACCCCATCTCACCTGTAGGAGCGGTATACCGCCATCCAACCAGTACGCCGGTGGTGTATTCGAAGCCTGTCGTTCATATGGAGTTCCCCTCTTTTGGTGGTTCCAGGGAGGTTGGAGAGGTTTTGAACTTTGTGGATCGCTGTGAAACATTCTTTGAAGTTAGGCCAATAACAGATACAGAGCTAATAGGGGCTTTATCTGGGGTTCTTAAGGGGCCAGCGCATAGTTGGTGGTGTGTAGCAAAAAACACAGTCCATAACTGGCCAGAATTCAAAGAAGCTTTTCATACAGCTTTCCTACCTCCTGATTACCTCATGGAAGTGGAGGAGAAGTTGAGGGATATGGTGCAGTTACCCGAACAGTGTTTGAGGGATTTTGCCTATGATTACCGAGCCCTTTGTCTACAATGGAAACCCGATATCACCGAGGCGGAGTTGGTGAGGAAAATACTCAACAACTGTAATCCCAGAATAGCTGGTTGCCTTCGGGGCACTGTCAGAACCGTGGACCAACTGGTGTCAATAGGCACATTAGTGGAAAAAGATTGCACAGCTGCAAAAGAATATTGGGGAAAAGTGGATCAACAAAAAGCAAAAGAGAAATTGAACAAAAGGCCCCAGGAAAAGTGGAGCGCTAAGAAACCTGCTGATGTAGTGACCATAGTGCAGCGAGGAAAGAGAAATCCAGTAAGTCTCTTACATGTCCCCGTAGAGGTGAGAGGAATGCAGTGTAAAGCTGTTTTTGACACTGCATGTACATATTCCCTCATGCGGCACAGCCAATGGCTGGATGTAGTCCAGAAAGGAGAGCAACTGAAGCCCAGTGAGAACCAAAGCTTTGCTCTAGCTGACGGGAAGACATGCCATGGAGCCTTAGGAAAGGTACAGCTACTCTACGGCTGGCATGAAATGATGTGGTCGCTAGAAACATACATCATCGATGATAACAACCTGGCATTCCCCATCATTCTAGGCTTGGATTTCCTTACCAAGACCTCAACCATTATCAACCTGGGAGACAGAACATATGGAGTAAAGGGGCCAAGGGATTACACGTTCTATTCATTCCTTTCTCAACCTACTGAGATCCCTGGCGCTCACCCCAGTGTTAGTCTCATAATGGCACTTCCGCTATCCAAGTCATTTCCTGGTCAAGAAGAGACTGCCCCAGATTTTTCAGCTCATCCACCAGAGGTTAGAGACATATTGAAGGCTTGGCCAAAGGTGTGTTCAGGCAGTTTAGGAAAAACTAAGGTAGAAGAGCACAAGATATTTACTACTAACGAGGTTCCAGTGCGCTGCAAAGCATACAGGGTATCACCCCACAAGCGTCAGATCATAATAGACCAGGTAGAGCAGATGCTTAGGGATGGCATTATTGAACCGTCACAGTCAGCCTGGGCGTCCCCAGTGGTCTTGGTTCCAAAACCAGACATGTCCCCAAGATTTTGTGTGGACTTTCGACCTCTAAATGCTAAGACTCTGCAAGATGCCTATCCTATGCCACTTATTCATGAGTTGTTGGAGTCATTGCATGGAGCCTCATTCTTCAGTACCCTTGACCTAAAATCAGGCTACTGGCAAGTGGCAATGTCAGAGGAGAGCAAAGCCAAGACAGCAGTAATCACACCGATAGGCCTCTACCAGTTCAAGTGCATGCCATTTGGGCTGAAGAACGCCGGTGCATCTTTCCAGCGATTGATGGAGAAGGTCCTGGGGGAGCTGAGGGGAAAAATCTGCTTTGTGTATATCGATGATGTAATCATCTTTTCACCCTCACAAGAACAGCACCTCAACGATTTAAACGCTGTGATGAAGAGACTTCATGAGGCCAATTTAACACTCAATCTGAAGAAATGCCATTTCTTCCAGCAAGAGTTAAAGTTCCTTGGCCATATAGTGTCTGAGAAAGGGGTCCAGGTGGATCCAGAGAAAACACTGGCAGTAAAAGAATATCCTACTCCTACCAATGTCAAGTCACTGCAACGATTTCTGGGACTCGTGGGATGGTACCACAAATTCATTTCCCACTTTGCAGATATGGCGGCCCCCTTGCATCGCCTGACAAGGAAAGAGGTGGAGTGGATATGGAGCGAAGAATGCCAGCAAAGCTTTGAACACTTGAAACAAGCTATGGTCAGTGCTCCCATCCTAACGCAACCTGACCACTCAATTCCTTTTGAGGTGCACACAGACGCTAGTGATGCCGGTTTGGGTGCAGTCTTAGTCCAAGCTACCGATGAAGGGGAACAGGTGATAGCTTATGCTTCACGGGGATTGAGAGGGGCCGAGTGTAACTACTCCACATCAGAAAAAGAATGTCTAGCTGTTGTATGGGCTGTTGAAAAGTGGCGACATTTTCTTGAGGGAAAAGAATTCACGGTATACACCGACCACGCTGCTTTGACTTGGGCTTTCAACTGTCCGAAGACCTCTTCCCGGCTGACTAGGTGGATCTTACGACTCCAGCAATTTCAATTTAGGGTCCAATACAGAAAAGGCCTGCACAACATAGTGCCTGATGCCCTGTCCAGAGCGGTTGCACCTCTGTCCGCAACTGCGTATGTTGCATCAAACACCTCTCACTGTACTTCTGACTTGCCAACCACCCTATCAGACATACAAGAGGCCCAGGGAAGGGACCCTGAAATTAGTGACATGGCAAAACAGTCTGCTGCCACCTGTAAGCCAGATAGGATAGGGTACACTCTGTTACAGGGTATTCTGTATCGGCGGTCACCGGTGAGACTGGGGGGAGACAAATATCAGCTAGTGGTTCCCAAGAGTCTAGTCATGTCTTTTCTGGAATACTTCCACAACCATCCCCTGAGTGGACATCTGGGCAGGCTTAAGACTCTCCTTAAGATCCTTGAGGTTGCCTGGTGGCAGTCTGTCAGGAAGGATGTGTGGGCCCATGTAAAGTGTTGCAACATCTGCCAGGCCTACAAAGCGGATAATCAAAAACCAGCAGGGTTCATGCAGCCTACCCCTGTGGAGGAGCCCTGGGAAAAGCTGGGGATTGATCTCATGGGACCTTTTCCCCGCAGTAAAAAAGGCAATTGCTATCTCCTTGTGGTTGTGGATTATTTCACAAAGTGGGTTGAGATGTTTCCCCTAAAAGACAGCAAGACTCACAAGATTGTCGCCATCTTGAAAGATGAGATCTTCACCCGTTTCGGTGTCCCACGTGAATTGGTTTCTGATCGGGCAGCGCAGTTCACTGGCCATGAAATGGCCAACCTATGTAAATCCTGGGGAGTAACACAAAAGTTCACCACCAGCTATCATCCTCAAGCCAATCTCACAGAACGGTCCAACCGGACCATCAAGACGATGATTGCTTCTTATGTGGGGACACAACATAAGAACTGGGATCAGTGGATCAGGGAATTTCGCTTTGCCGTAAATGCTGCCTATCAGGAAACAACGGGGCAAACACCTGCAGTTTTGGCACTCGGAAGATCTCTGAAAGGCCCGCTGGAGAGGTTGATCAGTACTCCACCCCCACCTCATCAACCTCCATATACACTACTGGAAAGACAGCAAAAAATGGTGGAACAAGTAAAAAAGAGAGTCGGGGTATGCCAGGCCAGACAAGCCAAGTATTATAATACCCACAGGAGAGGTGCGCAACTCCTGCTGGGAGACCTGGTCTGGGTCCGCACTCACCCACTCTCTAAAGCATCAGAGAGCTTCTCATCAAAGCTTGCGCCTAAATGGTCGGGTCCAGCTACAGTGGTGAGAAAATTAGGCCCTATCAATTACCAGATCAAGTGGAACGGCCAAAACAAAAAAATTGACACTATCAATGTGGTCAACCTAAAGCCCTACTTCGGGATGCAGCCCCTCATACCTCCGGTGGGGGGGGGGGGATCTGTGACAGTTGCAGATTGATCAAAGTGTTTCTTATAAACTGTAGTGGCAGGGAAAAAGGTTAAGGCATGTGGTTTATGTTGAAATGAAAAGAAAACTGATACATGTGTATTATCCTCGCAACTACAGTTGTTAAATGTCCACTTTTATGTATGGTTTGGGGGTGTGGGTCATTAAGCCTCATTTACATATTCACCTGTCGCAGCACGCACGGAGCCTTTATAGTGGGTGCGTCACCGGGATGTCAGGGGTTGGTTCTCACGGGAGGAGGAAGCGTGTGTGAGGCGAATGCGGGTATGCAGCGGGATATTTAAGTTTTCCTCAGTATGTATACATATCTTAAAATGCTACGGGGAAGTAAAGGAAAGTAACTGCATTGTGGATATTGCATCGACCGACCTGGAAGCACGTCTCCTTGGAGAGGACGCGCACAGATCGAGAGAGATTCTCTCAAACAGGGTGAGATCGCGCCTTTGGGCCACGCCGATCATCCTATTTTTTCTTTCTGTGGATTATAGCCTCAATAGGCCTACAAACATTTCCAGTTTTTTTCTGCCGACGGGCGCAGGAGTAACAGCTTTTTTTTGTCAATGAACTATGGCCTGGGTTAGGCAGTAAAGACAATCTCGGTTTATCACCGAGCGGACTGTTTGTTGAGTTTTGTTTGTTTTGTTTGGCTCAAAAGCGGTGAATACACGTGAATAACGTATAAAACCTGTCTTTGTTTATTTTGTGAATGTGTGCATATACTGTAGTAAATACATTTCCGTGGGGACTATTTTGTGGAAAGAGCAGATTATCCGTTTATCAGTTCTGTTTACCTTTAATATATTATTTCATATCAAGAACCCCTTGTGCGTTTATTTAACACAGCTATTCATAATAGCTGATCGTTACAACTCCACCACGCACTGCGGTGTTAAGGAGTCGTGGTGGAGTCACGCATTCTGGTGAGACCAGGTTGAATTGTGCATGTATGAAAGAGGCTGACGTAATTATTTATGTGTAAGAAATTAAAGAAACCTACCTGGGATGTTTCATCAAATTCTGTCTAAATCCTGCAACATGCTCCGGTAACCTGCAACATTGCAACAGAAAAAAAAGACACTCCTACCATTATCCAGTGGAAATAAGCTTTATCATAATATGAAGCCAAGGGAAATGAATGTATTGTTATGAACGGGAATGACTTTAGAGCTCCACTTTAAAAACAACACATTAAGAGAAGACATTGTCCTTAATGTGAGTTGCTGTTATCAACAATAGGCAAGTTGTCTTCAGTCAGAATTATAATCTTTATAACACCCTCAATGCAACTCACAAATTGATTGTCAAATCTTCCGAGCTGTTCAATCTTTCAGGCCAAACACTGTTATTGTAAAACATAATGCAGCTCATGCTGCTCATCACAGACATATTTGCTGATATCGTCCTTTGGACCAAGCATCTGGCCCTCCGTAGCTCGGTGTATCTGCCTAAACAAAAAGGTTAAATGCATTCAAGTTTTTCTTATTCCTCTTCCCGAAGAAAATCTAATCTTCCAGCTAATGTATTCATAAATTCCCATTTCTCTGTGGCCTGGCACGGAAAACAGAGGAGAAGGGAGGAGAGAAAAGCTGTTGTGCTTTTTTTTCCTTTTGAAGGCTTTCCATAAAAAATAAATGGTGCTCTGTGATCCAGGGAAAAGAAGGCTGGGAAATGGGTTTGTCTCCCAGACAGAGACGAGCAGAGTGAGGCCCTAACAGCTCCAAGTTAATCATCTACTCCTCTCCCTTGCTTTTTAATATTTAAGTTTCTGGTAAAGAGCATACACGCTCAGGAAACCCTGTCCGATTAACGGTTTGCAAAATTGAAGTTGCATTGAAGGGAAAATGTCCAAACAGCAGTTATTTAACATTATGTCTGTTTGTAATGTCTGTGTAGAGTGGTGCAGGAACCATTCCTCAAAACCGGATATTAGATATGTGGTTAACACAAGCTTAAGATATTTTCACTGTGTTTTCTATGACATAAAATACAACAGTAAATACCCCACTTGTGAATGTCCAAAGCAAGTGACGAGATGAGACCAGGGCCGGACTGGGACAATAAGTCAGGTGCCATTTTGCTGGATTTATTTGTCAATATTTACAGCGTTGCTGCCCGTAGTGATAGCCCTATAGTTTAAATCCACTACCCCAGAATAAACATATGGACAGGGGTTACTATCTAAAAAAATTGTGCAATTGTATTTCGGAACCTATCCATGTGAACATGTTTTAAGTGAGGGTCGACCTCAAATCGTCTAGGGGGGTCCGGGGGCATGCTCCCGCGGTAAGATTGTCTTTTTCATTTTGGAGTTAAATGCATCAATCTGGTGCATTTTGAGGGGAAAATAAAGAGACTAGATCTATGGAAACACCCATATGAAACAGAACTGTATACATTTAAATAATCATAAAATCATGGCCATAACCAATAACATACCATAGCCAATATGAAAAAACACTGAAACTTGTTTATTTTTATTTTTTTGTTTCATTTATAGTTGCGAGTGTGTCTGGGCTCCTGAACCAGCCTCTCCTGTCTCCCCCCTGCTCCTCTCCCCCCTTCTCCTCTTTGAGGCAGCAGCAAAGACTAGTTTTAGCTCTTAAAAAGTTTTAAAAGTGTATCTTTTTTTCACCTAGTTAACATTTTTTTCTTTTTATTCATGCCTATTTTACTAATCACTCCCCCCTCAAATGGAAATATGTGTTTACATAAATGGTGACCAAACCGTTTGAGACCCACTGAGATAACTTAAACTAAATTAACTATCTAAACACTCAGAGAGTCCTTAACCTCACCTGAGCTGTAGTTATCTCTCTCAGTCTGACAGCAGAGGACTCTCCCTCCACCTTGTTGTTGAAACAGCTCCTTATATCCGTTAGAGCAGCTAGCTAGCACTAGATGCTAACAACAACAATACAAGTAACCGGTGCGCGCTCTCTCTCTCTCTCCCTCGCTTGTGCCACACATTCACACAGACCAATCGAGGGCTTTGATGTATGATCTGTATGACACTGGCCATGTCGGCAGGCCACATCATGTAGACAGCCAGTCACCCTGTGTGAGGCAGACCCACATTTGCGCAGCGTTGCGTTCACAATACATAAAAAAAAGGCCAGAAGGCCACTCAACAGGCCAGGCCTCCCGGTCCTCCCGATGGCCAGTCCGGGCCTGGATGAGACTACCTAACGTCATCATGTGTAACATTAGCCGCCTTTAGCTTAGCGGTGGTAGCGCAACTTGCTAACTTCTGCGTCACCCTACATTATTACATTATGACTGCACAACTCTATTGTCAGTGAAAGCCAGTGGATAAGAAGCATTTTGCTTGGATCAATTGATCTTTGTTTTTAGAGACAAATGCTCACTAAGGAGTTGTCTTTTTGTATCATCAATGGACCTGACATGGCCACCACAGGGATATTTTAGCGTATTTCTTCTTTTAACTCTGTTTTAAATCTAATCTTAATGTTTTTTTTATTGTAAAAGGTTTCTCTAATTGTTGCTGCCATTAAATCGTGAGCCACTGAATAGGATGTTAACCTCCCGGTAGTGATAGCCTGCTGCAATCTGCTTCTTACAAAACCAAGCTTGTTGACCAACACAACTAAACCTGTGAGAAGCACAACTATCCACTCTGCTTTCCGGAGAGACTACATTCATTACCATCTGCTGCATGGGAGGGACACGCTGAATAAAGTAAAAGGAATAATCACACACTAGAAACTTTAGAGCATTATTTTTGCAATGTTTCAACTTGCTTTCAGAACTTTCAGTGATGTGTGACCTGAAGAACGTCAACATTGAGGTGACAAAGAGCAATATAACAGTTTCCAGGGAGCATGAGGGCTTGGAAAAACAATTACCGAAAAAAATATTATTTTCAGCAACTTTATTTTACTCTGCTCTGGTTGGACTTTTGTCAAGTGATTTAAAGTAGATACCAACTTTGTCGTGTTTAACCCCTTACAATGTCTTGCATTGTAAAACCATTACAAATTACAGTTAAATGAGAAGATCTGGTTTATGAAATTAAGAGGTACTTTTTTTGGTAAACTTCAACAGTGATTGCTGTTTACTTAATCAAGAATATTCAATGTTTTCAACAGTTTTTATGGAGCACACAGTCTCAGCATGGTAGTTTTCACCACAAGCATTAAAGTTTCTTAGATGCAGAGTGAAAATAAAAAAAGTAAAAGTACATCCCTCCATCATTTCTCTCTGAAACATCATTTTTATTGAAAATGCATAAGTGCCTCCTAAATGCAGAAGCCCACACAGCATATAGATACACATAAAATAACATTGACATGCTACTAAGGCTTATTTGTAGCTGTGAATAATTCATATATTTTGAAGATTTAATGATGTGTGCTTCCTAGTGGATGGAGTATTCGTGGTCAGTCAAGGTCTCAAGCCCAGCCTGCATCAGTAATGCAGCGGACTGCCTAACAAGACCGCGGGGCTGAGGATACCAGTGTTTTGATGTGTGTGTGTGTGTGTGTGTGTGTGTGTGTGTGTGTGTGTGTGTGTGTGTGTGTGTGTGTGTGTGTGTGTGTGTGTGTGTGTGTGTGTGTGTGTGTGTGTGTGTGTGTGTGTGTGTGTGTGTGTGTGTGTTGTGCTAGGGAGTGGTCCTAAGCTCACAGGGCGAAGGGCTGCAGGCAAACTGCATCCTTAATTCCGACGTTGTTTATCTTCCCTCCTGTTAGAAGTGCGTAGCGTGTATATTGTAGAACACATCAGCGATAATTACACTCAATTTCAGTTGACGTGCAAAGGAAATATCTCTGGGTAAATCCACAAAACAATCTTTAACACCCTCAGAGAAGAGTGTTCACATCAAAGAGGCATCAATAATTCCACGCTGAGATTAATTTCCTACAGGTTAAACCGCTGTTTGTTTCTGACAAGCTTAGTAAAGACAGTGCCAGGGCAAATCCCACAGAGAAGTTAACCACATCCAACAGTTTGACGTATTATAATACTTTTCTCCATCTATTTATATAAAGCTCTCGTCTGGTGGAATCTGCAGCAGCAGAGTAAAGCAGCAGTAAGAAGGGAGTGCCAGGATTGAAGGCACTGTGCCAGTAACTGGATTTACACTGCATTCTCATGAGCCTTTTCCACACTACATTAGGCAGAAAGCCGAGATAGACCTAATAATGGGAGCTCCTTCTTTTACAACAGTGATGAGCTTATTTCAGCCATTACCCTTGAGAAATCTTCTTTGTTACTTTCAGGGAGGGTTTGCTGAGCAGGCTGTTTTTTACTAACATTCGGCCACAGGAGTCACACACTTTGACTCCTGGCATACAACCAGTGTAAACACAATGGCACTGCTTATTCAAATAGAGTATGGTATAATGGCTTCCTCAACCCTTTTCATTCTTGTTGTTGACTTACATTTTATTTTAACCATAAATCAGCAAATCATTTATTATAAAATGGTGTTTATTCTATTTAGTTATTTTAAAATGTTTGTGTGAAATTAGGGGAGCAACAATTTTGTAAAAAGTATACTTAGTTTAAAAAACTAAATTTAAAAAACACATTATAAATGTGAATATTATCAGCCCATTACACTTAATGCCAGTTTTTGGTAGTTATTGCTACTGTCCTTAGAAACCGTTGCAGTTGTAAACATGTAGTTAACGTTGTTTATTTTCAAAAACAACTTGGTTAGGTTTGAAAAACAAAAGTTTGGGTTAAACTAATTATGTTGTTACATCACTAAAGTCACCTACCATAGTTAAGAACATTAGTATGATACATAGTATGAACCTAAATGAAAATAAGTCAACATGTCAACTGTTGGTTTCACATAGGACAGAGACAACAATGTCCTGGGTGAGAGTCCTGTTTGTTTGACCTCCTCCTTACAGTATATGACATTTTTCACTTAACGTTAACTATGAATTTCACTTTTGCTCACATCATAATCACAACAGCCACTATAGTTTTCTGCTTAACAATTAATTTATTATAATAGTGAGAGCGTAAATCCATTCTATGATAATTATAAATAATAATAATGGTATATACAAACTATGACGGTCACATGACTCCACATCATTATTTTGGGCATCTTACAAAAAACTACAATTTCGAGACAACGGAGCCTGAAAGTCCTAAAATGCGAACTCATTTCTGTTTTTAGGACTTATTCCTGCACCACTCTATTGGGAGGTAGACTAGGGCCATATCACATCAATGACATGCTCACGGTGACAATCGATAACTCCGGTTAAATGGGCAATAACAATAGAATCAATTAGTTTTTAAGCTTATCCTCTGGTTTGTTTTTGAATTTCCTTAAGCGTTTATTGATGTGATGTTTCGGTGGATTGGTATCCACTGTGGAGCCTTGCTTAGCTCATCTCATTGAAGGGGCTCTCCACAAATGATACGCCATGTAAGTTTTATCTTTACAGTTAATACTTATCAAGGGGAAGCTCTAACGTTTCAAGAAAACAATTATTTTGCTTCTTCCAAGAAATATGTTTTGCTACACAGCTGAGCCTCAGTTATACTGGAAAAGAAACTGCTCATCCTGAAAGGTAGATCCATGTATTACTAGATTAACAGCAGTTCAATTGTGTGACTTGGGTTTAAGAAGGCTTCTTTGTTTCAGCACATAGTGTAGTCATCTGTATTTGAACAGAACAGCAGGAAAGTACACTCAGTCCGACAAGCGCGTACACTCAGTCCGACAAGCGCACACATTCATGTGAGCATTCTGAAAGAGAGGCTGCCAACACTAAGGATGGAGCTGCTGATGGGTTAGAAACTCACCCTCTGAACCTTCCGTTTCAAAAATCCCAGTAATTAATGATTGACAGCTGCTGATGGTTGGCCAATCAAACGCAGGACCTTCACCCAAGCCTCACAGTTCGATTCAATCTCTACTTTTTTCTTTCTTAACTTCTGTGCTTGAGTAACTGTCGTAATTTAAATCCAAGCGTTGATTTATTTGTCGAATGACTTTTATTAGTTATTTTATCTGAAAAAACAACAACATAGTTTGGTAGTATGGTTGACTAAACATAAGTATTTTTTAACACTTATTTGAATACAAAATGCAATGTTTTTCTTAATCAAACCTATTATAATTGTTGATAGATTTTTAAAAGCACATTTTCTAACCCAATCAATCAATCGTTTTCTAAACATTGCAATGTGATATTTTTGCACGGCCGCAACCAACTTTAGAGTATGATATAAAATAAAGTTATGTGAGGATAGGTTGTATTATTCATCATAAAAGTCGATTTTAGTGTGGTGGTACGATAATTCCTAAGAGACAGCTTAATTGACCATTTCACTGTGTAGATCTTTTGTGTAAAACTTTAGGAACCATCTTTTAGCTGATATGATTAAATGTTCTCACTGGTCACAGCCTTTTCGGTCTTCATCAGACGAACAGTCAACGTGGAATTGGAACTGATGAGAATTGGACCGAAATGACTTGCTTGATTAATTGAATCAGTTATTTTATTACAGACTTTGCTTATCCTGAAATTGACAGATTAAGCTAATCTTAACCGTTGATTGATTGTAATCGAAAGTAATGAAATCCAGAGATGTGCTTATCTTTACTCACTGTGTGTAATCCCAAACCTAATGCTTAATAATTGCGTCATTACATGCCATCTGTTATGGAAACCAAGAGGGGTTTCAAATCCTTGGTTGAAATCACTCACACTATAACTAACTGCCATGTCATTCCCCAAAAGCCATCGCTTGATATACCTTTTCAGATAAGATTAGTTTAGCAGGTAGAAGTGTGATCATGTAATCATTACTAAAGCATGCTATTGCAGTCATCTGTATGGACTGCAAATACCCGCACCACTTAAATGTCTGATCCTTTTACCTTCTCTTGATATCAAGTGAAAATAACATCCAATTTGAACCTCTTTGAGATTATTTCCAAATATTGGGTAATTTCCTTTGGAAAAGCCCTTTTTCTATGGACCATATGCTCAAATTGAAATTGGCAGCAGGGTTCAGCCCAAAGAGAGGACGAACCCAAAGTCTCAACTGTGTTTTGGCTGTGACCTTTTTCTGCTTGTCCTCTGCAAATTGGAAATATAAAGTCCTCGGCTATAAACTCCAAACAAGTTTAAATTCCGCTAAGAAAACAGCATATCTGTGCCTATACGACAAAGCACATTAAAGTGGTATTTAATATTTGTTAGGCCTTTACTTATTTCTGTCTTTCCTGTGCCCATTTCCCCTGCGTTACATTCAGAAGCTGGCGGAATAAAATGACTTTGGGGATTTGAATGCCTCTAGACAGCAATTTGATTAAGATGGATTCAAAGGGAGCAAGGGACTTTTAAGAGGATATTTAAGAAGCTATTTCATTTTAAAATGTTTTCTGCACAATGCAGCGAATGTTCTGTAAACAGACGTGATTGAAATTACCATTACTTGCCATCTTCTCACCTTAATTTCAGCGTGTCGTGGATACCGCGGCCCAGGAGAGGCCACTTACACAGCATACTGCCACTATGATTGAAGTCATAATAGACAATGACTGTCTGAGAGGCCTATCTGTCACGCATTAAGATCAGCTAAATACAATGAGAGACGGCGCTGAATATGTTGGTGTTGTTAATCATTCTCTATTCTGAGGGGTCAATGTCAGCAACAACATCATTAAAGTTATTCTTTTATTTCAAACAAATATAATCTATTATACATGTGTGTACATTTATCCTTTATTAGTTTTAATTTGATTTCAGTTGTTCATAATTTTGTTTGGTGTTTGCTACCAGCAGGCCTAGACGTAATCAGGCAGCACATTTATGAATACAATATCTAGGAGACAGGGTTGATTGATGATAGATATAGAAAAAGTAATAACTTAAATAGCACGGAAACATGGCTGCACCAGGATATATCTGACAACAACGTTCCTATAGATGGCTTACAGACTGGCAACGTTTCCATCGACGGCTTGTGGACTCTTTGGGTTGTCGAGGAGTCTAGAGAGGTTCCCTGAGCTTTGGAGGAGACACTGTGTCCCAGTAGCTACACGGACTTTTATTTTCACATTTTTACTACAACTTGTGTTTATATAAATAATGTATTTATTGTGTTCTAATATGGTGCATCTGTCATGAAACCTAAATTCCCCCTGGGATTAATAAAGTATTTTTGATTGATTGGTTGATTGATAATAAGATTCAAATAATGAAATGTGACCACAACAATTTTCACATTCAACTCTGTCTTCTTCAAAAGTATTAAATCCCTTTAGAGCACGACACAACCCAGGAAAACACTGCGTTGTTGTTTTCCAGTACAATCAAATCTATAAATCTGTTGGTGAAAATGGCATTTGAAAATCTTTCTGTCCTTTGTTCATAAAAAAAGACAAAAATAAAATAAATGACAAAGTCTAATTTAAGTTTATGTAACATCCTTTTTTGAAACGGGAAGAAATGGCGGTTTTGCAAAGAAAAACATGACAAATAACAGACAACATCAGCATTATTGATCTTATCGGTTTTATAAGCTAGAACATTTTCATCATTTCTGCAACATAATTTACATAGTTGGTAAAAAATCAATCTTTCAATGTTTATTTATGTAATGTGCTCTATAACCTGAGTAGCTAAATGTCAACTCTTTCAAACTTTGGCTCTGCAAAACTTGAAAAGTTCAATAAAATATATTCAACAGTTATCAGATCTCTCCTGCTGCTGGTGAGCTGATACCACAAGCTAAAAATAACTGTAAAACTAAGCCAGTGTCAGGGGGAACGTGTGTGTGTGGAGTGTGTATGAACAGAAAGAATGAATAAAAACCAAACCGGTCCCTGCAGAGCTCAACTTAAACAGATTTTTGGTTTATTTTCTACCTCTCACTTTTATTCTCAGCTTCTTTTTCTCTCTTCTTTATATTCATTCATTTTTGTACACGCTGTTCCCTTTTACTCATCTGTGGATATTGTACATTTTGTTATATAACAGTTTTGTTTTATGATCAAATTGTCCAAATGTGTACGTATGATTGGTGTTAAAAGGGGTAATAATTTGTCTGACTGAATAGTACTGACAATATAAATATGTACTGTCAGTTATAATATCACTAAGTCAAAGTTCTGGATAAATATTTGACTTTCTGAGTTTACAATGTTGACAGAGGAATAAGAGTTTGAGGCCAAACACTCTTATGTGCGACAATTCTTAACCACCCTGCCTATCCATAACAGGAGCTTAATGGCTTATTCAGCTAGAGTTTATCACTGCTTTTATTATCATTATTTGTTTATACCGCATACATTTGTGTTTTTGTTATTTCCGATATTAACTGTGTGTACAGGTTTATGGTCTTAAGTGCATACATAGTGGGACATTTTCAGTGTATCATATGAATCTGCGCACAGTTACATAAAAAGGGGATTACTAGCAGGATTACAATGTTACAATTAAACAAAAAATATAGAATTAAATATTACAAAGCACATGAGCACATTATAACACAAGTCTCAAATGCTACTGTTAATCTTTTAGTAAATGTCTTCTCTTTTTATTTCAGTAGGTGAACCCAAATATGAGTGATCTTATTCTACTGTTTATATGAAACAAAAATGTGAGCATTTTCAGGTTTCTTCTTTTCTTACTGTGGGTTACATCGTTCTGTTGTCTTACATAATACACTTAATTCAAAACAAATGTGTTGATATTTACTTCCTATGTCTTAATTACTTGCACATCTCTGCAACCTCTAGTATACCTCACAAAAAAAGTGTGTGTCGGTAGGTGTGTGTGTGTGGATGAGACGTGATGTGGGCGGGGCTTGATTAACAGACGAGGGGCAGGAAAGTGTCATTCATCAGCACAGACAGTATTCATTAGAAACATGCACTCCCATGGGAATGTGCCTGCCGTGGCGTATTGCGTGTAATTGATTGTCACGCTGTTGGACATAAATCTTTGCATCTTTAACCCCTGGCAAAATTCATCTATGTCACTTGTATTCCACTAAGTTCTGACATGATCACCACAAGACATATTGTCATCTCCCACAGAACTAAGCGACCGTTTAATCATGTGATGCTAACATAACAGACCTCAAGTTGAGAAAATAATTGTTTTATCTATTATGCTTTTTGGGGTTTTCCCTTTCCTGTAGTGTGTTGAATATGTTTTTGTGCATGTATGGTCTGCAAAGGCTAACCCCCCCGCCTGAAACGCCTACGTTTATTTTTTTTTACAATACATTAAATAATAAAATAAAGTTAAGTAAATACATCAAAAGGCTAAGGCTTTTTACATAAATCATATTTTACAATTATTGAACAACTCCATTGACTGCTTTGTTTTCTTCAGTAACATAATGACATCACTAATGGCGCATTTCCACTACAGCGCGGAGCTCGCTTTAAGCGTGCCGAGCCATGCGGGGCCCGTTTTTGGTTGCGTTTTCCACTTGGCGTAGTTCCGGCTAGCGGGTACTATTTCACAGTTTTGGCCCCATAAAATCGAGGTTCTTTCCGGGCCAACAACCAGGCTGAGTCGGGCTGAGTATGCTAAACTAGAGAGAGAATCACTGGCAAGGGGGCTACAACTACAACAAGATGGACACATTTGACCGTGATTTAATTGTAATACACGTTTCAAAATGATGCAGAAGTAACTGATACCGGTTAGTAAAAACCATGAATTAATGCTTTGACAAGTCTGCAGACAGACGGCAGGCGAAAAACCTTTTAAAATGCGTGTTGTCTAAATGGAGATCGGCTAAGCTAGCGATATGCTCGACCGTCCACACTCACAACAACGGCCTACAGACATAAATAAACCAGCGACTGTATTCACCATGACACAGACAGTCTGTGGTTTGTACTTGTTTAACTTTTGTCTAGTTTCTGAACAGATATGAGGAGCTGTGAGCTCTGAGGGCTAACAGCTAACGGCTGATGTTGTTTTTGTGTTTCGCATTGAAGATGACGTCACGGCTCCGCCTACACTGCGTTACTATAGATACTACCCCAGTTCCTAAACTGTAATGGAAATGCGCCATAAAGTGAGCCAGTCCTAACAAGGCCTAACGAGGCCTAGCCATACCGAGCGAGGCCGAGCGAGGCCGTGTAGTGGAAATGTGCCATAAGTAACACGTAATCGCTCATCTATTGGCTAGCGCTCAAAAAGCATTGTACGTGATAGGCTAAGGGGCGGGACATTTCCATCACATCTTTTAGCGGTTGACCAATCACAACAGAGCGGCCAGCTAACCAATCAGAGCAGACTGGGCTCTGGTGTCAGACAGAGGGTGAAAAATACAGGCAGTATGAGCAAAAGCACAATATGTCCGTTTTAACAGTAATCGTTTTTTTGGCGCTTTAACTCAACATTTGTAGCTTATTTTAAATCGTTTTTTCTTGTAGAGTTGCAAAAAAAAGCAATTTGCAAATCTGCTTAAATATATCAGTCATTTTATTTTAGTGATGACTACCCCCTCCACATATGCAATGCAACAACTGCATCAGTCACAACCTGCCACAACTCACTACGTGCCCCAAAGAGGTCAGGAGTCACATGCATGTGTGAATATCAAAAATAAAAAAAAGGACATTTTTTATTTTTTTGCTACCAATTAATAAGGCATTTCTTGCCTCATTTGATTTTGGGGCATATTGTGAACTTGCCCTGACTGCTCATTAACTTCTGACCCTACTCATAGGTCATTACTCAGAATCTATTTCAGGTTCTTTAGAAACTCAAACACTCGCAAGGATAATAATTTAAAGAGTCAGATAACTATATCCAAAAATGTATAATTTAGAAAGATAAATAAATTAAATAATTGGTGTCCAACAACCTTAAAGGATGACATTTAAAGAATCACTTCAGCAAAGACTTAAGCAGTTGTAATTATTATCTTGACATTTCGGATATGTGATTATATGTAAAGGGGAAAGCCTTGCTAGTAATGATGAGCCGTCAAAAATTATCACCAGACTCCAAAGTTCCCATTATCCGCGCATGAGAATTATACCGTTTTTGTTTTAGCTAACTGTGTTGTTTTATTGACTGCAACAAATTCACTTTCAGCAGGCAGATGTTCCGAGGACATAAAAGTCTGACAAACCCACAGTAGAATGTAATACATTAAGGGCACATAGTAAAACTCTGAGGTGATAAAGAGCCAGATATTTTAGTCAGGAGTTGGTGGAGAGCAAAGAGATAAAAGAAGAGTAAATATTTGAAGACTTATTTTTGCCATGGGGGCCACAAAAAGACTCCAAATGAATGCTAATGGTGCCCTGTGTTTGCTTCATTTGTAAATTCCTCTCATGTGAGAAGCTCCTTGAAAATAGACCAGATTCTGTTTGAGCTTCTCCCGCTGCTCGTACAGTAAGTAATACAATAATCAAATATAGTGCTTTAAAAGGGTCTAAATGTATCTGATATGGAGTTAACATACCGGATGCTTCATAAACTCTGCTGTTTGTCGCTTAGATGTGGTTCTACAATTAAATTGGACATATTATGCTCATTTTCAGGTTCATATTTGTATGTTGTGTCTCTACTGTGACATGTTTGCATGCTTTAATGTTCAAAAAGGAGTAAACACAGGGATTTTAGCCTTTGCAGACCGTTTACATGCACAGAAACCTATAGAACACACTACAGGAAAGAGAAAAACCCAAAAATCATAATAGGGTCTCTTTAAGGCAATGGTAAATGGACATGTTTATCTAGCACGTTATCCAGTCTTTTAAAACTCTGCACTAACATGTACATACATTCACACACCGTTGGATGTTGGTAAGTGTTTTGCCCAAGGATACATCGACATGTTGACTGCGGGGGCTGGGATCAAACCTACAACCTTCTGATTCAAAGATGACCACACCACCTCACAGCCACTGAAAGCACGATATAAAACTACCAAGGTTTATACAAGGAGCACGTTGTGTCCCCTTCAACTAATCATTGTATAATTCTTGGAAATCTCAACAAGAAGACTGGAAACTGATGTGTATGGGTTCAAGTGTTTTAATTGCAAGAAAAATTACAGTCATCCAACTCTTTACTTAGTCATAACATATTACATAACTCTGATCTTGTTCTTTGGACAGTAACTTATGTAATGTACTAGTTTTCTATTTGCAGTGCTTGCAGTGGTTCCAAAACACACAATAGTGTATAGGCTGGTGTGAAGTTCAGAGAGAGGAAACGTCATGCAGTGTATACATGTTTATTAAATATTCCTCAATATAAGATATATTCATATACATGAATATATTATAAGTACAAACTCAAAAGCACTGTCAGTGAGATTAACAGTTAGATTTAGAAACAGCAGAGACCACTGAGAGTTATGGTAAGGAAGCACTTGAAAACATGGCCCCCTGACTTTGTCTTTTTAGTACATCTTGCATTATGATATGGAGTACCTAAATATGTATCCTCAGGGGAGCAGTGATGGTATATGTGAGTATGATAAAAGGCTTTTATACACTGTCATCAAGCCTTGTAATAATTGCTGTTGGTCCATGGTGATAAACATAATGTGTTTGCACTCAGTCGCAGGAAATGTATAGACGTGGCTACAAGACTATGAAGGCTTGTATAAGAAAAAAATAAAAGAATTTTAAAGCATTTACAAAATAGATATGAAAATAAATGTGCTATTAATTAATTGAAGTTATTGAAACATACTGACAGAAATTGAATTTTAACCTGAAGAAATCAATCTAAAGGTAATCAGAATCATACTCTTTCTCCAGACACCTGGTATTAAGAAATGTTTGCTAAAGTTCAAAAAGTGATCATTTTTAGCATTGTGTTGTGCTTTAATGGTATATGTTTCAAATCATTAAATGCAAGAATCAGATGGGAGTAATAGAATAAAGTTGCTAAAAATATAAATAAAAAAGCACCAGCAACGCGAACAGTGAAAAGTACAAACATCTTTGTAAAATATACATTGTAACTTTCCACCTCTGATGTTCCCAGAACTGTGTACATCTGATGAAGGCAAACTGCTTTTCCCTGCAGTATGCCTCCTTAAAAAAAGAATATTTCTCACTGGCTCTGGGTATTGACTGTGTACGGCTGACTTCAAACATGATCAATAGCAATGTATAATGTCTGCTCTGCACCGCTCTAAATAATGAGCTTTTAACACAGCCAAATTCTCATTCTGTTTGGCTTCGGAAGAATAACAAGGTTGTTAATTACAAAGGTTACATTGATTCATATCCTTTCTCGCCTATCAGTGGATGAGTAATTCTTGGTAATGGAACATGCTCGGCTCAAATAAATGGATCGAGGTTCATGGAAGTGAGGAAAAAATATCAGAGAAATGTATTAGAGGGCAATCACAAGGGGGTAATGAATATAACAGGACAAGAAAGAATCATGCATCAACAGTTGCTATTTTCAGCCTAAACATCAGTTCATCTCTACACAACTGTGCCCTGCGGAGACGCTTGATTTACGGGAATCTACTGTAAGTGAGCAGCTTGCTTCCAGCCCACAGATTTATAGTGACTCATTTGATATAGCCAGAGGTGATTATACATATGGCATGTAATATGCTGTGTCTTCTGATAAACCCTCTACCACACAAGTCAGACATATTTCTTTGTGTCAGAGAAATTTAAAGAAAATGTTATATTTAGGTACATAATAACTAGGTCTGTCGATGTTAACGCCTAAACTCTTGCGAATGCTCTAGAAAACTGGATTCCTTAATGTAGTGTGTACTATTGGTTTATTTGCATGTACATGCTCTGCAAAGGCTAAAATCCCTATGTTCCCTCCAGAGGGAGTTTCTCTCCCACACACTCCCCCTGTGCCAAAAACGCCTCCATTGGACTCCTTTGTTTACTTTTGACATCACTATGGAACACTCGCGCTTCTATTGGCTAATGCTTCAACAAATTGTACATGATAGTTTAAGGGTTAGGACTTCTCTAAGCGGTTGACCAATCACACCTGCAGCACAGTGTGATAAAAATAAAGACCTTTCTTAACATTAAAGCATGTAAACATGTCACAGCAGAGGCACAAAATACAAATAAGAACTACAGTCAATGATATGAACCTGAACATGAGCATAATAGGGCCTTTTAATTGATTAAAAGAACATAACACAAATGAATCAACTTCACAAGGTTGACCCAAACTCCCTACAGGTACTCTAGCACCAATGTTTACCATGAATTGCATGGCATTCAAAAGGCAAAGGAAGCGGGGACATTTGAACAAGCTTCATGTGTTGCACTGACTGGAGACCCCCGGACATCAGGAAGAACCATCACCTCAGTGTAACAGCACACCTAATCCATGACACATGACAACTGTACTTGTTCTTTAGGAGGAAAGGATTTGTTTTCTTACCATGCCAGCTTCTTGAAATTGCACCAGAGTGGGAGTTAGCGGTAAGGGTCACCACCGTGGGAACAGATGGTGTTCGCGATGTTTCTTACCAGTTTGTCAGGCATTTCTTTATCACAACACCACAGTGTACATAGTAGGTGCAAGTAAATACTAGAATTTTAAACTTAGATTTAAACAAAGATTATTCCTGTGATTGATGTGATCATTTTTTTATTGATTAACAGAACCGGCCGACCAAAGAGAACAATCAAACATAGTGAATGTTCTAGTCAAAAAGGGCTTTATTTAGCCAAACAAAAAAATGACACTGAACTGCTCAGTTTGCTTTTGGCTCCCTTGAAGTGGATATCAGCTCCAGGTGTGTGGCTCTCACCAGCCACCTGGTAGGAACGTAGATGCTTCAGACTACCTTGCCTCTCAGCCCCTTACACAGCACACACAACAAATGTGGCTTCTACGTGGCGTCCCTTTTGACTAGAGGGGGAGATTCTGATCGTCTAACCCCCACCTTGTCCCCCTCTTCTCCTGCCTATCTCTGTGCGTGAGGCAGACACCGGCGCAGGGCCAGATGGTGTGTGTTACACTTGTCTTGCTGTCATGCGGCTGTTATTTATACGCCACTGAGGCAGCAATAGCGGGCCCCCCTAGACGCAAGCTTTTGTTTTGGGGCTTGAAGAGGAGAGAGGGGGAGTTGGGCGAGGAATGAGCGGGAGACAAAAACAAATGTCCCTATTAGATTATCACCTCAGCCCCTGTGGAAGAACCCTCTCTCCCACCTTTATGTGTGTAAACTCTGCTGGCGTGGGTGTGTGCCCCCCTGCTGCCAGGAACAGAAAACAGCGATCTGATATCTCAATATCACTGGTATTAGCCCGGGAAAGAAGCCATGGATCATTTTAATGCCACCTCGTGTACAGGAAGCCCCAGTAGTGGATCGATGATACATGTCCCCCAGACACCCATGACACCAACCAGCCACAAACACACACACATCCTTTAAACCAGGCCCTGTGCTCTTGCCTTTTGTCACACACACCCCCTCCCCTACCCATTCTATAAACTGTGAGAAAAAGCAATATCTCTCTAGAAGTCAGAGGAATATGATTAAAGCTTTCTCGCTGCCGTTATCATCCCATGAGCCGTTAACAGCGAGCAAATTAAGCAAAGTGAATTACCTCCAGCTGTCACTGTGTAGCCTGCAGACCGGGAGTCAAGGGCCTGTAATGTTCAGAGCATTGTCGAAGCTTATAATGACATATCCAAGTCGAGAAAAGCACATTGTGCCTTTAGTCAAGAAACCGCGTTATTGTGGTGAAAAGTTTCTGCAATGGTTTTAAATGCTTCAACTGAGAAGTTACAGAGGAAATACTATAATAGGTTGTATTGTTTCAGTATCGAGTGTGCAGACGTAATGACCTTGAATATGTGCCATAACTGCCTACACTATTGTAGGAAGCTGTATACAGAACATACAGTCATTTCTAAAATAACGGCTGGTGTTTTTATTTACCAGTTTATCCATTTGCCTCAATTTACCCTTTTTTCGGTTGGGCTATACTGTCATACCTAAACACTTTTTTACATAAGCTTTTAAAATTCAAAAAATTCTAAAAGTCTTACAGCAGCTCTACCCTTAGTTAACAAACTGGGCATAGAGAGGCGAAGTCCCTCCCTTTCCGGTGGGTTCCATGGGACCTTATTTCGGAAAAATTATGTATTGAAGTCAATGGCGAGAGAAAACGTATCTTTTGATCCCGGTTGAATTGTGCCATGAATTACACATATGATGTTTGTCAATCTTAAAAAATAATTTCCATGTCAAAAAAGTCACAGTTTGTCGTAAAACTGTTGAAATATAAGACTATGAAAAATACAGAACTAGAAAGACTACAAATCCCAGAGTAAGTGATGTCATAACTAATGTCATAATTGTTTTCCTCCACTAAATATAAGAGATAGCTAAAATAAGATAACTTTAACAAGATGCCTGTGTGCTTTGTACCAGGTTGTTATCATACCAGCAATGGGTCTTGCTCGTTCTTTCGCTTCCCGTCTGATGAAAGGACCAGGAGTGGCTGGCTCAAGTTAGCTACCTAGCTAGTAGCAAGCACGTTAGTTAGCATTACAGCCTTAGCCTTGTAATTTGTATTAGCCTTAACATGAAGTAACATTAAGTAACCCAACATGTTAAACAGTAAGAGTAGTAGTCATATTTCGTGAACTCTTTGAAGAGTACTGTCACACCGGTGTGATCATTCTATAATACACCGTTTAAGCCCGGATGCCACCGGTGGAGACATGCTGACGCTAACGCTACATTAGCATCGGCGATCTTTTCTACTTCATGCTATCTGCACAAATGGTTAACATTGAACATTAAAAAGATCAGGCAGTTCAGGGAGAATCGAAGGAAGGCAGGCAGGCGGGCAGCTTTGCATGACATTCTTCTGGACGTGATTCATTGTGGTCAGGGTTGGGTTGTAACGGAATACATGTAACGGCGTTACGTAATCAGAATACAAAAATCAAGTAACTGTATTCAGCTCACGTTACATTTGAAAAACGAGTAATCTGATTACAGTTACTTTCGTAAACCTGAAGTGAATACATTTTGGATTACTTATTGGAATTATTGGTGGAAAGATTTCCTCACAACATTTAATATTCATTACTAAAGGTACAGCCGAATCATCACAGCGCACAAAACCTATTACCGCCGCAGATGGACCAAAAAAGGGAGCGTTGCGGGTCCGCTCAGTGAAACAATAACAACGAAACATGGAGGAACAAAAGTCTGCATTTAAATCTTGTGTGTGTGTGTAGAGGTGTGTGTGGTTAAAACACATCAGCCTGCGGTCGCTCTTTAGCCTTTCTAATGATTCTAAAGGTAAACACAGTGAAGGCGGTGCGTGAAGGCGGTGCGTGAAAGGCACTGCGCGCTCCTTTTCTCAGAGGCTGAGTTAACCCTCCCGCTGCCTCCTGGTGCTGCAGAGATTTCACTGGCAGGACAGAAGGCGACACGCCCGTTCTAAGCCGTGTCCCTCACTCCTCACATCCCAAGCTGCATCCCCAAAAAGTTTATTATGTTGTTACATCGTTTCAGATGTTATGTTTCAGTTGTGCTCTTGATAAGCCATTAAAACAGTAAAAACACGTTCAGTTTCCTTTTGCTTTTTGTGTCTCCTGTACACCAAAACATACCCATCTGTGATGGAAAAAGAAAGTAATCCAAAAGTAATCTAAAAGTAATCTGATTACGTTACTTTTTTAAGACATGTAACTGTAACTGTATTCGGATTACTTTCAGAGCCATGTATTCAGTAAACAGTAACTGATTACATTTACAAAGTAACCCTCCCAACCCTGATTGTGGTGATATTGAGGGTGAGTCAATCGCTTTTTTGGCAAGACAACGGCCATCTTGGTGACGTCACATGTGTTGTGCGAGACCAGAGATGTAGTTCATTGAGCGGTTTCACACAAAAAAAAGTGTTACTTCACAGTTTTACGGCAATTTTTTTTTTTTTTTTTTACTTGCAAAATTATCTTTTAAATTGACAAACATCATATGTGTAATTTGTGGCACAATTCAAACGGGATCGAAGGATAACTTTTCTCTCGCCATTGACTTCAATACATACATTTTCCGAAATAAGGTCCCATGGAGGTCCACCGGAAAGGGGGGGACTTCGGCTCTCTATTGGCATAGAGCTAGCGTTATCACTGCGCTAGCGTTAGCACTGCACTAGCATTAGCTAACACAGGACTGCAACTAATCTCCACCTGATTTCCCGCTTATGGTCACACTGCTGCACACAAATGACACAGCACCTTGCACAATGTAGCCAAAGTCATATGAGCATTAGCATCCACACCAGCTTCAACACATTTGAGTCTCACCCTACCTGACGTTTACACATACTTTTAATACAACAATTAACTGCCTAAATTATTAAATATACTCGGTCCTCACTTTTTTAAATAAGAGCCTAGCCCAAATCAACCCTATCAACTCTGAATAATTAATTTACCTTCCCCAGGAACATGTCCCAAGTCCTGTTGGGGGATCCTTAAGCCCTACTCCAGTGGTTTGATCCAGACCCACCTTCTGTACTAGCTTTGGTTTTTTCTCCGACTGAGAAGCGATCCCAGGACCTATCTGCATTGCAAGGAGTCAGCACGCCCAGCCTGCTGGCATACAACCCGCATGCCTATCCCTGTGGGTGGTTGCCCAATAGGTTTGGGGTTCCTGTCCCAGTTCTAGGTCCAGTAAGGGTAAATTGGTGATGTAGCTCTCTGTTGATTGGTTAATTTGGGGTCTTACATTCATTTTAAGTCTGGCAACACCCCTGGGAACAATTTGCCATGGCACATTAAGTTTATCTATTTTACCTAGCACATTATCTTATGGTTTTTAATCAACTAATGTGCTGCCCCTTTAAGATAGTTAGCAAAGTATTGCCCGTTTGGCACTGTTTGTCCATATAAGTTTGCATTACCTTTTTTCTAGAAAAGTATACGGAGCACAAGAGTAATTTATGTAACAGTCATTCAAAACATTTAAAGGGGACCTATCGTGCAAAATGCACTTTTTGATGTCTTTATACATAAATACGTGTCCCGGTGTGTCAGGGAACTCACGCAGCGTCAGAAAATAAAACCCTCTCTCTTTTCCTCCGTACACAAATCTCTAAAATTTTGAGCAAAACACGTCATAGACATGTTTTTTATATATTTGTATATATCTGAGACATACGCTATTGCCTAAAAATACCATGATAGGTGCACTTTAAAGATTTCGAAAAATCTCAAAAATATGGCAATGCTAATCGTGCTGGCTTGTCAAAATGGATTTTAATGTTAGCATTAATGCTAATTATCATTCGTCACCTGTATGTAATGCAGGGACATCTCTTGGTTGTTTATTTATGTTGTGTACAGTGGTTAATGCTTTAGTGTTTGTTAATGCGACAATTAAAGTCAAACTCATTATTCTTTGTAAAAATGTAAATTTTGCTTCTGGATTTTAGTTTAACAAATTACGAACTTCAGATAGACATCCTAAACGTATCTGCTGTCTCCTGGGTGTATATTGAAGACACTGTTAGCTATCTACCAAGCCAGAAAATCACTCCATCATTCCAGTAAGGGCAGAAACCCTAGCTTTATCATAGGGTGGCAATTTGGGGGCGTTCACCTGTATGAAGAAAAATATGTGAATGAACGAGAATGGGATTTCATTCGTGGTCATCATTTAAAAGCACTTTACAAACGTTCAATGCCAACATTTCTTCAAGAAAAACAATGTTCCAATGACTACAGGGCAGAAATCTCTCAGATAAATATCTTAAACACCTGGGGGGACATTTATTTTTTATTTTGGTGAACCAACCATTGAAAGTCTGTTTTCTCTTGAGTGTGTATTATTTAATGCAGCTCTGAGAGGTGGTTTCCATTCTTTTTGCGGGACTTATTTTACATCCTCCCGGGAATTTCATAAAAAAATAATACTGTGAGATCTGGGCCTACAAGGTGTCAATTATTATTCCTGTAATCACACTGAGATACTGAATCTGTGTCTCATGCCTCATGTGTTGGTTGAGCTGTTGAATTCAATGTAGATTAAAAAAAAACATCAAAGTAAGGGTGAAACATTAAGTCACTTTCAACATGCCATTTACTTTGCTATTTCCAGAGAGCACTTTGTGTTGTCGGATGGAAACATTGCTGAGATGCATAAACACTGTCATTAGAAAATGTTCACTTTGTCCTCTTGAAAAGCCCAGCATTCCTTCAAATATGAAATTACTGCTCACCATCAAACGAAATATCATCAGCTCCGGCTGCTACGCTAATTGATAGCAGCAATGGGATGAGAGGAGAGTCAGACAGGAAGAAAGAATATGAGATAGAATGTAGTAAAGAGTGAGTAGGAGACAGCAGCCAGCTGTTTGATTGCTGTCCGTCTTACTGTTTGATTGCACCCTTATCAGCGTGCCTTAGATCTGCTTTTTGGAAGTCAATGGACAATATAATGGTTTACTCTGATCAGTGCTGAAATGTAGCAGGAGAAAAGCAACTTGTCAAACTTCAAGATGCATTAGCATTAAAAGTGGTGTGTAGGCAGAAAGCAATACAACGGCTGCTGCAGTGAGCTCCCGTGTGAATAGGAAGGCAGAGTGTTGATAAATTAAGTCAGATAAATTAGGACAGGGACTCATTTTGTTCCAGACTGACAATTAAAGATGCCTTGGGATTCACCCAGTGATAACATCCGTCTCCCCTTTTACATCCATTTAACTGGAGCAATCATTAAGATTGACACAATGAGTGCTTATAAAAAAAAGACACAAAGAATACGACATCACTTCCTTGATCTTTTAGTAGCAATTTATCTTCCATAATGTAGCTTTTACTGTTCTTTGTTTCAGAAAGGAAAGACATTAATCCATACAGAGATAACTCTCACAGCGATTAGAGTACTAGTGTGTTGACACTTCCAAAGTGACAAACCATACGTAACAAATGTTTCCATGTATAAACTACAGGTCATGGGTCCACTTACTATGACAGAAAGCCAAAATGTATACCTTTAACCTACTAGTATAGAGTGGTGCAGGAAGGAGTCCTAACACCCGTTAATGAGTGAGCCAATTAACACTTCCCTTTCCCTTTTCTCAAAGTCAATTTTTTTTGTGACGCGTTTGTGGTCAGATGTCGGAAATAATATCTGTGTGATTAACACAGCCAGAAGAGATATTCACATTTGATCTTCAACATAAAATATGTCAGTAAATACCTAACGCGTACATCTCAGAAGCTTCAGTGTGTCATAAAAACACATTGACTAAACAAACTAGCAAATGCCAACACAAGTTAAGCCAAGTGACAGTGATGTAGTTTGTTTAAGTGGGGTTAATATGTGGAGATTATCCTGCTGAAAAAAAACATGCTAAGTATCATTAATGTGTGTTTGCCACAAAGCTTATTTTCTGCTAAATACAGAAATCAAATGGAAAAATTCCATTTATTTTTGTCGATTGCAGCCCATGCACGGCTCTATTTTCAACTCATATTGTTGGTGATGCTGGAAAATCTCTTTCTGTTTTCCTCAGATCTATATTGCCCTGCATTTTTTCTTAGCAAAATACCCAAAAGAGAAACGACATCCTTTCTGTCCGTTGATTTTATTTAAAGGGCCCATGTCATGGCCATTTCCACTGATCATAATTACATTGTTGAGGTATACTAAAATAGATTTATACTGTGCAATTTTCCAAACTCACATTGGTTTCGCATACAGCATCTCTGTCAAGCATGTGTATTCAGCAGTATTCACTCTCTCCACTAAACGACTCGTTGGAGCTCTTGCCCCCCCCCTTCCTGTGAGCCTAGTGTGCTCCGATTGGTCAGCTCGGCCACTCTGTTCTGATTAGTCAACCACCAGAGAGGCTCCGCCCGCTTTTTTCGGGGAACATCAGTGTAATAATGGCGTCAGTACAGCTGATATTTTATACGCTAACTAACCGAACTGAACCTACAACTGTTGTTATAGAAGAGTGTGACGGCCCCAGGGCCTTTGTGCAGGTGTGTTGCAGGGCTTACGGTGGGGTGGAGCTGAAGAGGGTAATCAGCGCGATCACGGACACCTCCGTAGCCGGTGCCATTAATCCCAGCGGCCCGGCGATTCTCTCCCCGACCACCTATCTCTGCATTTACCACAATAAATGTGCCGTGGTTTTGTAAACTCGTGTATGTCTCCTTACCTTTCCGTTGTGGCCTACGAGCCGGTCATAACAAAGAGTAAGTTATTTTTACCTGTAATAAACTACTACTGTTTGATGAGAAATCAAATCATGGTTTGCTATATATGAATGATATGTTATAGGAGCAAATAATTCAGGGAAGAAAGGATAGGCCTACTAAGTATTTCCATTAAACTTTATTTTTAGAAATGTACAAAATGAACATAAATATACATATATACACGGTATATCATCCATTCCTCCTCGCATCTTGCCTGGGCGCAGCCGGTGACTTTTAGCACGAGGCCTCAGTAGTAGAAGTTCCGTCCCCGTCATGGATTGTCCGCCAGGATCTGGCTGGACGAAATCAAATGCAAATTACAAAATATTAGAGAAACTTAGTTGTTTTAGATTCGTTAGTAGTAGTTGTGGTAGGAGTGTAATGAACAGCTTGCCTGCTAATATGCTAACCTAGCTTTGTTTACCTTGGTAGCTAACACGATACGAACGTTAGCTTGGAGGAAAGGCAACTATAATGCAGTGTAATAAAACTACTATGAACAAAAGCTAGTGGTTCATATTAGGCTAGCAATAACGTGTTTATAATTGCAATCGTATACGGGTATTCTGCTACGTTCGGTCATACAATGTAACTTGCATGAATACATTGTTTTGCGCTAGCATACAGCTAGCCTCGTTAGCTATACATGCAGTATATGTACTGTCACAATGTACGGTAAATCACCCGGAGTATACTGTATGAGTATTCCGTGTGTGTGACTGCAGACATTCTCCTGCCATGACAAACATGTAAGGCCATCTGCTGACATTGTAGTTGATATATTTAAACGCTAGCAACGTAGCATAACAAAAATGTTTTTCCGACCAAACCTAGCTCTAGCTCCGTGGGTTAGATAGGTAGCATACATGCTACGCCAGCTATAATGTAATTACGTTTCGCGACTGACCGCACGGCAAATCACCCGGAGTATACTGTCAATAGGTATTTTGTGTGTGAATGCAGACATTCTCCTGCTATGAGATACATGTATGCAAGGCCATCTGCTGATATTAGAGTTGATATATGGAAACGCTAGCAATTTAGTTAGCACAGTTAGCACTGTGTCAATGGCTTAGCAGTCCAACACAGTTTACACATTTAAACAGTCTTGTTTGATAAATACACAAATAACAATGCAAACTTACAGGTTGTGTCCCCGGATCTTCCCCTGCTCCAAACGGTCCAAACAAGCTGTGCATATCCGGCCTCAAACTGGGCAATGTTTTGGAAGCTTTCGTCTGTGAAATGCCGGTTCTTTGAACCTCTGAAGGAACAGTGTTAAAAAGAAATTTCAACCACTGACTTCGTCGTGGTTCTTCCGTGGTAGGACAAACAGCTCAGATTTCTCCTCACATTTCAGGAAACAGGTCCTTGGCAGTGGCATGACTGGATGATTGTGAACTGAACCAGAGCTTCCAACAGTAAATGTTAGGCTGGCAGAGGGTGCGGCCAGCGCCGCTGGGTGTGACCATAGCTCTTCGGGATTGGTCCATTTCGTTCCGGGTACCGCATGACATCAGGCCGTACCCGGAAGACTCAAATGGGCAGTGACGTATCTCCAACGAGGCGTTTTGGGGAGGTATTTTCTGTGTTAGAGTTTTACTCGCTACAGGGTGTACTTTGAGGGTTTTGACTCTGCACACCGTTTACATGCATAAAAACCTTCATAACACACAAGGGGACGGGTAATAACCAGAAAAGCATGACATGGGAGCTTTAAACAAGATCACTCTACATCGTTTGCAACATGGCTACCGCTAGCAGCCTGGCTACTATCGGAAGCCTACCTGGGGATAAGCTTCTCTAGCTATTTTGCCTCTAACTACAGTAAGTGCTCTCTGAGAGGCAATGATGCCATGTCCAGTGCTTTTATTGTGAAATGCATCTTGAAAGCAGTGAAAGCAAGGCTTCTAGCAAACCAATCCAAAAGCTGATCGTTTCATTATTCTAAAGCCATTAAATGTTGCAATCAACATAAGTACATGATTGCCAAGTTAATACTTATGCTGGGGAAAGCCTTTCATGATGCGTAAAAGAAAAACAGCGCTAAGTGTTATTTCCTGTTATCAGGAGGGAGCTGCAGGTAAATCAAACCATCCAACACAATCAGATGTTTTGTATCATCATACATTAGTAGGCTTTTAGCAAGCAAAAAATACATGCCTTATAAATGTGTAACTATTTTATGAAGAGATGTACAGCAGCAGCTTTTCACAATGATCATTATGCAATTTAAGCTCATGTAAAGTAAAGAGGAAGCAATTATAAAACTGGAAATGAAACGGGATTTTACATTAATTTGAAAATCGAAGCCGTTTTTGCTTTAAAAGGTATTCCATCAGATGTATACCCACTCCATGGAGCAACATGTATAGTTAACTGCAGAATAATATTGACTTTTTAAAGACATCACTTTTATTTTTAATTATGATTTATGGATATTAAAAGTCTATGCCAACACCTGTAACAAACAAGAAATGTAAGATGTCGTACAAAGGTCTGTGCTTATCCAAAACCAAACTGTATTTTTGTCAACCAGCAAAATAAGACCCGCTGTAGCCAAGTGCTTTATGATTTTATTTTTTACTCAATCTATCAGGATGGCATGGGGCTCGGCCCTCGAGGGTGGCCAGACGTAGGTGTTTATTCAGCATGAAATGAGGTGAAACCTAAAAATACATGTGGGTCGAATGGGGTGCCGGGCAGGGTTAAATGGTTGCCCCCCCCATTCAGAGAACCACAGAATGAACAGTGCTGCCTCATTAGCAGCCTGATATGGAAGCAGGTCCATCTGGAATAACAGGCAGAGGAACTGAAGAGACTTGGACTCGGCACAGAGAGGGAGAAGGGTCAGAAATAGCTTAAAGATGAACAGACTGACTACAGGACACACACACACAGCACAGAAACAAGCAAGTGAATGTGGCGGGGTGGTCGTTTTTAAAGGCAGAGCCACCCAAATACCAAAATGCCTGACAACGCCACCTGGGGAATTTCGCCCCAGGAGATATTTAATTTACACCTCAGACCTAAGAAGGCTCTACAAGTTCGTGACTGACACAAGACAGAGACGTGGTTCAATTATAATGAAACAGTTTAACAGTTTATTTCAATATGTCAATCACATGTATTTCTTTATTCTTGGTAAAAACACTTTATATAGAACATTACTAAAATCAATGAGGGGAAAAGGGGAGTGGGCAGATGCCAGCCAGGGGGAGGCAGTCTAACAGGGCTGTGTCCCACTTACCCACCACCGGTGCATCACTGCAAATCAAAACTCACTACAAACTGTGTCCCAGTGCTCCTACCACTACAAGCCATGAAGGGATTCAGACTGTGGGCCTAGCCTCCACCACTAGCTGGCTCCAACTCCACTACAAGGGGCAAAGAAACAACAAATGAGTATAAAGCAGAAGAAACAATTATCCAGTTAGTCCAAACGAGCAAACAGTAAAATCCTAAATGTAAGACAGCAAAACTAAATTGAAACAAACCTAACTCAAGCAAAACCTAACTCAAGCAAAATCTAACTGTAGCAAAACAGCAGCTGATACCACCTAGTAGGAACAACACATTGCACATTAGATTACAATACAGAAGTACACATTTCAATCTTTTAGCTTAGGTAATTATAAACTTACCACTACTCAGTATGATTAATACTAAAGTACCAAGGACCAACACACATCCCTCCAGGTTAACGGGAACTTCAGGCATCACATTTGGCCAAAGGAACACCAGGTGGACCAGGATACAAGCTGACAGTAGGCTAATACAAATGAATGTAATTCAGTGCTAATATAAGATGCACATGAGGAATATTAAGTTGCTGATCAAACATGACATCCAGTATCTGACAATGTACCTACCCTTAAGGTGGCCATGTGGCAACAGGCAGGCAGCAAACGAACCAAAAGCTGCCATGATGCCACAGGTGCCTTAAATACCCCTGAGTTAATTAGGGGTTTGCTCTGGGGGAGGAGTTGACCTACTTTAGGTGATGGTGAGTTTTTTTTTATGTCAATTTATTGAACATGTCAGAAACAAAACATACATCAATACTAATAATAATATATATTGCTTCTTCCTTTTCTTCCTTCTCACTCATAATAATAATAATTATACCAAAGTACAATAAAATAAATAATAATGATAATGCAAAAAAAAAAAGAAATAAAAAGAAACAACAACAATAAATCTTAAATTAGTCTCTGTCGTGTTCAACAGGGGCAAGAAGAAGCTTAAAAAACTTTTCTGGTCCTACCCCTTCTAGCGTACATTTTCCTTGCAGTATAAATGAAGTAATTAGGTCATCGTCATCAGCGACATGTTTGTCTTGATACTTTTTTACAAAAACAATCAGGAAGTAATAACTTTTACAATTACAGGAAATAACAAAAAGAATTTTTACAGGTACTGTTCATAACCACTAATGGTTTGGCTCTTGAATAATACTTTCATTTTATATAAAGTTGTACAATTTTTCAGTGCATCACTACATTTATTCCACAGACTAACACCTTTTGATGAGATGCAATGAAGTTTGGCATTTGTACGTACGGGTGGTTTTTTGAAAATGCAGTTTCCTCTCAACATGTGCATGCCTTCTCTCCGTGTAAAAAGTCCCTGGACACCATGAGGCAAATGATGATTTGCGGCCTTGTACATAATTTGAATGGTTTTATAGTCAACCAGGTCTTGTAGTTTTAGTGTTTTTAGTTTGATAAATAATTTATTTGTTGGTTCTCTGTACGAAGTTTTGTGTATAACTCGTATTGCTCTTTTTTGCAGGATGAAGATAGGATGTGTATTTGTTTTGTATGTGTTCCCCCAAACCTCCACACAATACATCATGTATGGAAGTATGAAGGAGCAGTACAGCATAAACAAGGAAGCTTGATTAACTAGGTATTTGGCTTTATTTAGAATTGCTATTGATTTGGATATTTTGGCTTTGATATAGCTTATATGTGGTTTCCAACTTAATTTATTGTCTATGATTATTCCAAGGAATTTTATTTCCGTTACTCTTTCTAGTTGGACGCCATTTATAGTGAGTTTCTTCTCTGTATTGGTCGACCGATTCCCAAATATTATGAGTTTGGTTTTGCTTGCGTTCAATGTTAATTTATTTTGGTCAAACCAGATCTTCATCCTGCTCAGTTCCTTTTCCATTGTGACCAATAGCTGTTCTAGATTGTCCCCACAGCAGAGTAGACTTGTGTCATCTGCAAAAAGAATGGTTTTAACAGTTTTTGATACTTCACATATGTTGTTAATATACAGAATAAATAATAATGGCCCCAAGACAGAGCCTTGAGGCACCCCGCATGTAACCTGTAGTAGTTGTGATGTATGACTTTGTATTTCAACGTACTGATTCCTGTTATGTAGGTAGCTGGATAGCCATGATAGTGCAACACCTCTAATTCCATATCTCTGTAGTTTTTTTAATAATAGTTCATGGTCAACCGTGTCAAATGCTTTTTTAAGGTCCAGAAATATCCCTATTGCATATTCTTTCTTTTCTATTGCCTTAGTAATGTGTTCCATACATTCTATAACTGCAAATGATGTGGTTCTGTTTGCTCTGAAACCATATTGTTGTTCATAGAGTATGTTATGTTTGGTGAAGAAGTCATTTAGTCTTACATAGTAGATTTTTTCCAGTATTTTAGAAAACTGTGGGAGCAATGAAATTGGTCTATAGTTTGACAGTACATGTTTATCTCCAGATTTATGTATCGGTATGACTTTAGCAGTTTTCATTTTATTTGGAAATACACCGGTTTGTATTGACTGATTACAGATGTGAGTTAGTGGTTTGGCTATACATTCAATAATGTTTTTAACTGTATACATGTCAATATCATGACAGTCTGTAGACCTTTTACTCTTTAGTTTTTTAACTGTGTCAATAATTTCATTTTCATCAGTCCCTCTTAAGAATATAGTTTCCTTCACATTTATATCTTTACTTTCTACACCTTCACTACTACCAGTATTTGGAATTTCCCCAGCTAGACAAGGACCAACATTAACAAAATACTCATTAAACTGTTCAGCAACTAAGGTCATGTCATAAATGACTGTATTGTCTTTTGACAGAAAACTGTTTGGGTGCTGTGCTTTTCCATTTCCTTTTTTAATAATGGTATTTAATACATTCCATGTGTTTTTAATATTATTTTTGTTATCTTCCAATAATTTGTTGTAATGATCCATTTTGCTACATCGTATTATCTTTGTTAATTTGTTTTTGTATGTCTTGTATTTTTGTTCAGCCTCTACTGTTCTATTCTTTAACAAGTCTTTATATAATTCATTTTTCTTTTTACAAGCATTTTCTATTCCCTTAGTGATCCATGGTTTTTCAGCATATTTTTGTTTCACAATTTTCTTTACACGAGGACAATGTTTTTCATACAGCCCTGATAGAATATCTAGAAATGATTCATAAGCTTCATTTACATCTGGTACATACACTTTGTTCCAGTCTTGTTTACGTAATTCTTCTTTAAAAGAATTGACAGACTCTGGTGTTTTGTGTCTTGTAATTACGACTGTTCTGGTGTCTTTTTTGATCCTAGTACAGTTCTGTATTGTTGCAAAGACTGGCAAGTGATCACTTGTGTCATTTATTAATATTCCACTTATTACTTTCCTATCCATAACATTTGTGAATATGTTGTCAATGAGTGTAGCACTGTGTGATGTTATTCTGGTCGGTCGTGTGATTGTAGGATATAAACTGTTGCTATACATAGAATTAATAAATTCTGTAGTTGCATTGTGTTCTTGTGGGTTCAGCAAATCAATATTAAAATCTCCACATACAAAAAGCATTTTCTTGCTGCTTGTGTAGTTATAAAGTTCAGCTAGCTTTTTCTCAAATGTGTCAACACATGATCCTGGTTTTCTATACACGCAGCTTATCAGAAGGTTTTTAGATTTTTTGATTTCAATTTCTACTGTTATGCATTCCATGATGTTGTCTAAAGCAAAAGACATATTACTGACAGATCTACTTTTATAACTTTTGTTAATATAAAGTGCAGTCCCCCCAGCTTTAGAATGAGTCCTATTAGTAAAAAACATGTTGTATCCCTCGATTTCAACCATGTCAGCTTGCTCATCACTAAGCCAGGTCTCTGATATTGCTAGGGCTGTAACTTGTTTCTCCAGTTGCCTTAAACAGTGTTTGATCTTTGATACATTTGAAATTAGGCTTCTGCTATTGAAATGTAATATTGATATTGCTCCATCCATCAATCCATTTCTTTTGAGTTGATCTTCTGTGTAGTATTCACATTGGTTATGGATGTTCTTGTAGAAATTATTTTCAGGGTCAATATCCTTTTCAATATCTTGCGATTTATGTTCCGTGTATTTGAAACATTTCAAGTCCAGTTTTTTATATTCAGCAATTTTGTCCAAGCTTATCATGGGTGTTCTTAGTGTGTTCATTTCAGTGTGTAGCGATTGAGTTACCTTATGTTGATTTTGATGTTTCATTCATCAAACTGATCCAACTCGGTGATGTCCCTGATAATGAGCACTTTCGCCATCTCTGCTGTTGATCCGTTTAGTTTGATGAAAATTTTACAATTTGTCGACCATGTTGCTTGAATCTTGTTTTGTTTCTTCAGTATACGTGCTCTCCTTGCGATGTCCGCGTTCTTCTTCGTAAGGTGTTCGTTGATGTAAACATTGGTCCCCTTCAGTTTCCTTCCTTGTCTGAGGAGTGCATATTTGTTTTTCCTGTTGATGAACCGGATTATTATTGCTGGGGTGGCTGTTGAGTTCTTGCTCCGCAGGGCATGACAGGCCTCAATATCTCCGCTGTCAACAGATATGCCCTTGCTGTCCAAAAAGCAAAGCACCTGTTGCTCCAGCGACTCACGGTCCACCTCCGGAGCGTCGGCTCCACCTCTCCCGGCGGCGGAGTCCTCTGAGGCCGCTGCCACCCTGGCATAGCTTCGGGGTCTGGTCTTCAGACCGTTGATAATCAAATCGTTCATCCTGGTGTATTGTTCGAGGTCGTCCACTCGATTCTCCAGAAAAGTGATCTTTTTGTCCTTTTCAATATTCTGCATTTTCAGAGATTGTATTTCTCCCATCAGCTCCATGATTTTATTTTGCTGGGCCGCGACTGTTTTAATTTCGGCTGACAAGAAGTCGAGAGAATTCTTGATCTCCTCCACCTCGTCAGAGTTTGGATTTTTCCTGGGTGCCATTTTTGCTCTTTAGTTATGTTTATTTATGTTATCTCTCACGTTCTCTCAGGTTTTTGTAGCAGCACTCGATTCCATGTGTGCACTCACTTCCGCCCCATCAAACATTTGTTACTCCCACCTCACACCCTGACACCTGCCTGCGTGTGCACATGTGGGCGGAAAGAAAGTTTCCGGGCCTAGAGAAGAGTGTGGGACAGTTACCTGAACCCAGTGTTCCTGCTACACATAAAAGAAAATATAGAGAAGCACACACATAGATGGTTACCTTTAAAGTCAGAGACAATGTTAAAGTCAGACAAATACACACATTTGACAGAGACAAAAATGGTTAAAATAAATATATATTTTGAAACTCAGATTAGGTAATTATTATTTTGATATAAACATTTTTGACAGGTCACTAGTAATTGTAACGGAATATATTTTTTAATTAACCCTCCCAACCCTGGGTACGGGTCACCTTGGACAATTTCCCCTCCCCACAAAAATCACAAACTTTTTCACAAATCATCCTACTATTTTTCTTAAACTTCCTTAGTTAATATAACGTTTTTATTTATTTAATATTTTAATTTTACAGTATTCCTTCAACTTCTTATGGTTATTTAAATTAAACATTTCTTTAATATATTTAATTAACTTTGTTTTAAAAGTAAAGTATTCTGTTTCTCTTAGTTTCTGATCTACTGTAAATATGCTGAAACCTGTTTTTGTTCCTAATTTGTCACATGTGAACTCTGCATCAGGAAACCTACTGTATGTGTGATTTTAGAAAACTCTGATGCTCCACTATAGCCGCATACACATGGTTGACATACTGTATAGAATTAAAACAATACAACTTGGTTATGGTTGTTGTTTCGGTCCTTAAGTAGCGTAATGTAATAAATGCCAACATTGAGTTTCTTCTTCACACAGGACCCAAATAGAGGGCTCCAGGGTGAAAGTACTCTTTGTTGGACCCATCCATCCACCCTGAAGTATTCCGTACACAGAATCTTCACTCTTTATACGATATCTCCTGACTTCCCGAGGACTTGCCCTGGACGTCTAATACTTATTCGGATTTGTTTACATTGTATTTACTTCAAAGGTGCATCTCATTTAGACACTTAGGGAAATTCAAATCGAAAGAATACCGATCAATCAGTGTTGACATGCCAAGAAAAGTCTTGAAAGTGTAGTTTCTAGTGTACTGGTTTGGGGAAATGTAACACCAATGATTCATTAGAGATACATTGACACATGGACAGACAAATACATGTTTCTGCACGGACACATGCAACCACACACTCATTTACACATTTACACAGTAAAGAAAGCTGTGCATACACACTCTCGTATACAAACAGCTCCGCTTCTATCCTCCCGCCTGTTTGCTACAGAGCAGAAAGCGGAGGGCGGGTGGAGACACTGGAGAGTGGTGACATGTTGCAGCAGATGGCTCCTCTCCTTCACCTCCTCATCCTCCGCCTCTCCTCCTCACGTTCCTCTGCCACCTGTGGAGGAGGACACACTTTCGGAAACCGTCCGCCCTCCCTGAAATCAAGGGATGCAGGTCGTTTATCATGAAATGAGCAGGTCACCTCAAATTAAAGTTTGTTGTGCGAGTGTGTGATTCCTCCTGTGGGCTCCGCTCATCACTGCATATTTGTCAGACTAAATGAATCTGAAAGTCACAGTGACACAGATGGGAGTTTGTCTTTGCAGGCGCATTATCTCCAAGATCCATTTAAAACATTTTGAGTGATTTTCTATTTTTAGGCTGATTAAAAAGGCTTGTGTCTCAGTGGTAATAGGCGCGTTCACACCAAGTACTTTGCCGTATTTAGTGCCGGCACTCAGTGCCCCGGCACTTATTACGCCAGGGCACTTAGTACAGATCGCGTTCACACTGGAGTACTTTTCCCTGAGGGAAGATTACGCAAATGAGCCGCTGACGTCACTTCGTCTTCTTCTGCTTTGGGTTTACTGGCAGGCCGCAAACAACTTCACGGCGTATACTGCCACCTGGAGTCCCCGGCCGGAAGTCCCCGGAGTTGGGGACTGGCTTCAGTAGAAGCTGCTGGGACTCCCAGCAGCTTCTACTGAAGCCTTCCGAGTAAATCGCCAGAACACCGACACCTCCTCATCTCCACCGCTCCCATGTTTTATTTTGTGTTGCCATAAGTTAGTCTCTCTGCGTTTGTGCACTGGGCGAATGCTAATGCTAATAATGCTAATGCCAGGATAATAAAATGGCGGCTCTACAAAACATTTCAGAGTTGTACGGGGCGTGGTTTGCAATTCGCCCAGCCAATCAGAACTGGGGCACTTTTTTCCCCCAGGAAAGTACCATCTCTCAGCAGGCACTAAAAATGGGGGTAAAAGTTCCCGAGATTAAGTACTCTTTTTGGTGAGAACGCGACATAAGGGGTACTAACGGAACTAAACGCGAAAAGTACAGTGAAAAGTACTCCGGTGTGAACGCGGCTAATGAGACACAAGCCTTTTTGCGAAACGTTTTATTTTTCACTGCGGTACTTATTCAATATATTTGTACTTCAAATACTGTATGTATATGCTATTTAAGATATTTCAGCTCTCTTCAGGGAGACTACAGTAAATGACAGTGCCTTGGGAAGACACAGCGGAGGCGGCCAATCAAAAAATACTTTATTTGTCACGAAGCGGGGGAATTTACAGCATTAAGGCAGCAAACAAATAGTGCGGTTTAAAGGCAAAAAATAAAAAGAGTACACTTAAATATTAAAAAAGAAGGCAAGTACATGTTATTAAGAAATAAATAAACAAATAAGTTCACCATGGTAGTCACAATTAAGTAACAACCGGTTACAATGTATATGTAAAGTCACAAAACTGTGGATTGCACATGAGCAGGGCCGCCCCTGGCCAACTTGTGGCCCCACGCAAAGTTATGTGATGAGGCCCTCTGTGTCACGAGTTTCGACGGGGGGGTGGTGGTGCTAGTGGAGCACGCGCCGGAGCCTCGCAGCGGCGAAACTGTGGCATTTGCGCTTCGGATGAACTGCGACTCCCTCCGCAAGATGAGCCCCCCTCCGCGAGGTGAGGCCCCACGCAGTCTGCGTGATCTGCGTGTAGGGAGGGGTGGGCCTGCACATGAGCATTTGTATTTCACAAAGTTTTTTAATATTTACAATTACAGTGTTCCTGTACAAGAGCAGTTTTTTAGTCTCTATATGTGCGGTGTTCTACCAGGGGCAGTGGTGGTCGGACTGCTACGAGCACAAGTTCATAAGGAAGGTGAAGATACGCTGAGGTCAAAGGGGATCTGCGACTCCGTGTCTTGGAAGCGAAGATTCGGAGAGTCGAGGTAAATTGCAGGTTTGTAGCCACATCAATGGCAAGGCTACTCCGTGAGACGTTCGTAGAGGAACGGCCCACTGGCAAGCAGCCAAAGACCTCTGAGGAACTTCTGAAAATGGTATTTAGCGACTCTGGAGGAAGATAAGGAACTCGCCGGTATTCCCTGAAACCCTTTGGAGTTGTCATGGGCCTAACAGTGAAAACATTGAGGAAGAAGAGCACCCTCTTTAGAAACCAAAGAACACCACCACCATGTCTCAAGAAAGTAATCAAGGGATACTTACGTGTAGTCCTACATAAGAGAAAATATACAGAAAGGGTTGGTGTAGGTAAAGCTGCATTCCACTTGGAAGAGGTAAAATGGCTGACTTTGTTGTTGTGTTCCTATGGAGAGATCAGTGCCACGCAACTACGCAAAAGCGCTACCCTCAGCATCAAGCACAGCTTTTCCCGCTAAAAGCTGCACTCAAAGTTAAAATTATATTGTCTTTGACCTGGATTGCAGTTTAACTTTCAACACTAAAACCAATTAGATGAAGGCTGTATGTAGCCACGCAAGCTAGCAAGGGAGTACCCATAGAAACAAAACTTAACAGAACAAATCATGTATGATGCGAAGGCATGAGGGTCGAAATGAGAACTTTTGGACGTGTCTCAGAGTGCAGGCTTCTCCACTCTCTGTTCTGTTGTTTCAGCCCAGCCATGCAGCGGTTTCACTTCTCTCCGGTTGAGTTGACGTCTTGACAGGCCTTGAGAGGCAAGGATACACACTGTCCTTATTCTGTCACCTTCCCCCATTGGCTTTGACTGGCCCCAACACAAGCATTGGAGCCTCCACAGCACAGCCAATAAATCACTGTCTCGTGAAACAATATAAGAGAAAGTTTGATCAGTGAGGTCTGCAGACATTATCACTATTTGGTCTCCAATCTATTTATGGTCCTCTCCTTTTCAGTCGTCTGACATGAAAGGATAGACATCCCTGTGATGAAAACTGTGATGTTCTTCGCTGCATTAATGCTTCGGATGGTATTCAAACCGGGCTGGATTTGGGTGTCAGCTCCTTTTTTGATGGTTTCATTCACAGATGCTTGCTCTCACTTTTGAGGAATGTGTCCACACCATTACTCACATTACACACTTAGTCACTCATAGTTCGTCATGACCTTTTGTCACGCAACTTTGAGAGGAAAGTGACACTTCATATTCTATCTCCAGACCATCTCTGGAGAGACATTACGGATGATGCATGTTCCCGCGGGTACATGTGTCCTCCTCAAAGAGCCGCCCATTAATCTTTGAGCACTTCCTATCAATGCAAACCGTCCCCACATCATCGGCTCTCTCAATCAACCTCATAATATCCGCGGTGACAAATTGACAGAGCTGCAGAATGACCTTACATCATTTTACATTGCAATGTATCCATGAATGAATAATGAGACAGTGGGCCCCAGTAGTCCCTCTCTCTTTCATTTTGCTTTGTGTCTTTCTGGTCATTTTATATCTCTTTGTTGGTATTTTTGGTCTATATATGCATCTCTATGTTTTTATGTGGTTCTGCATTTCCTTTCTTTGTGGTTGTCTTTGTAGTTTTTTGGTATCCCTGCTGTAATTAAGCATCTATTTGTGTAGTCGTTTAGCGATCATTTAACAAAAACAGATTTTAATCTCATCTAATCAAGAATCTATTTGTGGTATTGTAGCTTTCTCTTTGTGTTCACTTTGGGAAACAGTGTTCAATTTGCATCGGTGATTAATTTTTAATCTATTCTGTAATTGAGCACCTCTTTTGGTTGTTTTGCCTCTTTTTGTGTTCGGTTTGTGTCCCTGTGCAATCGCTCATGGGTCCTTTCATGCTCATGTCGTGTCGCCTCATGGTCATTTCTGTCCCTCTGGACTCATTTTGCTTCTCTTTGTGGTCATTTTGCTCAACTTTTAGGTCATTTTCCAACACTGCTGTAACCCCCCAAGAAATGTCCAAGATGTCAATATTAGTGCCGTCAATCGATTAATGTTTAACATTCTAGTATTTAGTTGTATTTTTGGGGATAGAAAAAAATACACATGTAGAGTCTAAATAAAGAAATGCATGACAAACTAGTCAGAGAAATCCGTTTTTTCATTAGATAAAGCATGGACAGCCTTTTTCTTTAAGCATTAAGGTTTCAAGATGAATCGTGTGCGTTGATGTGTTAATGTTGACAGCCCTAGTCAATATCTCAGTTCCCATGCCATGGTGAATATGTGCAAGTTAAAAGAATGGATGTCAGATCCAGTGATTGAAGGCCTTTGGCGCCGGAATGTCACAGAGAGAAAACTGGGGATTGGAAATGCTTGCATAGGTAGACATGAAAACTGATTTGACAGCAAAATACTTTTTTGTCAGCAAATCCAGCACTTTTATGTAAATTCTTGTGAGCAATTTTTCATATATTCACACATCTGTCATCTCAGTCAGACCTCAGATATCAAGCATGCAAAAACAGAGTTTGCCAGACTGAGAGGAGCCAAAGGCAGTGATTTGCATAGGAAATGGACACATGTGATTGGCTGAAAGTGATGAATAAACAAATGAGTTGGATCTGAGGCTTTAGACTCGGACCTCAGCAAAAACAAT